>NC_062566.1:133391332-133720499 GCF_022837055.1 Prionailurus viverrinus
GGAGGTCTGAGTGATGTGGCCACAGGACTTGCGGTCTAGACTGGAACCCTCAAGAGAAATGTGACACAGCGTGACCAGACCATGTGAGCAGTCAGCCGAGTTGGAGGACCCAGCATGAAAGTCAAGGCTCCTGTAGCTCATCTAGGCCACAGGTGAGGAGGCTGGACCCAAAGAGGGGGGCCTGTCACGTCCCAGACAACAACACAACGAGTCAGCGAGGCTGGATCTGGGCGGCAGTCCTATCTGACATTCTTCTGGGGGTGGTATTTCGAGGGGTCCCCTGTGGTATGCGTCCCATTCCATTCCTGCTTCCATTTTATTCTCCTTCTGGAACCCTCTGCCCTTTGACGCCTCCCTTGCTCCCACGCTTATGGCCTTTGCCCCATCTGCCCAGCACAGCACCCTCCTCAAGGCGGGGCCCCTCAGACACATTGTGAACACTTCTCCGCCTGCCTGCGTCTCCAGGGCGCGCGCCCCCGAGTCACGTCAGGTTTGTCACGTGTCTCCACCAGCCCTACCTGTCGCTTTTCCATCAGCCCGTTCCAGGTGGGGCGAAGGGGTGAGAGAGTTAGAGCTCGGGGTCAGCCAACGTGGGTCCCCGTGGCTCTGCAGCTCCCTGGCTGTGTGACGGGGGGGGCGGGGGGGGGGAGGGGGGGGAAGGGGGGGGCGCGTGACTGATCATTTATGATCCTCCATTTTCTCATCTATAAAATGGGGGCCATATTCTCTCCAAGTTGAGACCTGTGCTTTCCATAGAAACGCGGGCGCATCTTAAGTCAAGGTACACATTGGGCATTTTTTCTTTCCCTGAAATGCTGTTGGTAAAGCAGCGCTGTGTCTTCCAGTTAATGGCATGTCGAAACGGAGAAACTTCAGAAATACGCCTCACGTGGCGACTAGAAGTTTCTCCCCCTCTCCGCCCCTCAACCCCACAGCCTTCATGAAGAGCATCCAGGACCATCTGGCCAGACCCTCCCTGGGGGTGGGGGGTGGGGGGCTCAGTTATGCACCCACTTGTTTGTTTTTCTGGAAAAAAGGCATGCATCCTGGAGGTGCGGGTCTGGGAGGGCTTGAGCCCCCTAGCAGAGGGTACCAGGAAAACCAAATGTTTATGGGGTCTACAGACAGGAATGTTTCCACGGCACTGTGGGGCCCACAGCAGACCCCGGAGCAGCGACAGGCTGCTTGAAGGGAGAACATCCGGGCCAGGATTTCTGCTCAGCTCATAGCGGGGCCTTCCCCTCAGCAGGGATTGGGGTGTCCCTGTCACCCCTACCCCAGAGAGGGAGGGCTCCTCTCCACAGCACAGGGCCTAGAAGGAGGTGACGCGGTGTCCCGTGTCTGGTTTTAAGCCCAGCAGGTCACTTTTCACCTCAGTGGCATCTCTGTTCTCCTCGCCTGAAAAAGGTGCAAAATTAACGGCCCCCTCCAGCTCAGAAAGCTCTGGAGAGACACCACATCTCACCATCTCCTCTGGCCGGGGCCACATCCTATTGTAAAGGAGCATCTTGGTTTGAGTACCCCCGAGTCTGAGCCTTGAATAAAGAGCTTGGGAGCTGGGAGCTGGTGAATGATGTAGGAAGTGGTCCCAGGAGGCAGGACGGAGAGGAGGTGAGGAAGGAAGGAGAGCCTAAGCGGTGCCACATGGCTCTGGTAAGTGCCGTGGGCAACTCGGACTCCGTTCTGCCGGGGGCCGCCGAGGAACTGTATAGAACGTACCAGAGGGAACATTCCCTCAGAGGGAACATGTGCCCAGCGACTTCATCCCCCTTGGGCGAGGATCCTCCGCGGTGTCAACCTTCTGCTCTTTGAAGCCATCTCTGCTTGTTGACTGAGCAAGCTCCCTTGGCTTTCTAGAAGGTTCTGTGGCAGCAAACTGAGAGACAGGCAGCGCTTGTGTAGGAAGCCTCACAGGGCAGGATCTGTTTACCACAGCTGCCGTTAGGTAGGAGTGGGGGGTGCTGAGGTGACACCGTGCAGGGCACCACCAGCATCTACCACAGGTGGGCGTTATATACCACCTTGCTCAGTGCCCACCGCCGCTTCCCGTTCTGGGCCGCGTCATGACCAGGGTGACCAAAACTCAAAAACTACCTCTCAAAAGCTTCACCTCTCAAAAACGATTAAAATTCTTTTTTACAACCGCATCCGTATAAAGATAAACTGGACCAGATTCGTTAGTGTATTGGGATTCTTTTGATTCAAAAAAATACGATGAGAACATCCGCATGGGCCTCTCAGTGTGGGCCTTGGGGGTGGCGCCTCCTTGGCCTGTTCCCACTGCTTATAGAATAAGGCCCCATGTCCTGCCAGGTTCTTGGCCCTGCTGTCCCCTTCCTCCCCCAGGCCTGGCCTCCTTCTGCTTGGGGGCTGTCCCAAGGCTTTCAGGGTGATGGAATAGAGCTGTCTCAGGCCTCAGCTTTTAAATGTCCCCTCCTCTCAGACGCCCCCCTCAAGACTCTCACACCAGCCTCTTGTCCGCCCAGCACTCATCACCCTCACAACAATAGGTGACTGAATTGGCCTGCTGTTGAACGCCCATCACCCTGTCCAGACGATAAGCTCCCTGAGAGTCAGGACTGGGTCTGGGGGACCCGTCGCTCCATCACCAGGGCTCGACCAGGCTGCTGGGGTGAGCTGTGCAAAAAGCCCCTTCAGGAAGGTAGAGTTGGGAGGCCCAGAGGCAGGGAGTGCCTCCGGCAGGCACCCCGCAGCTGTCTGCCCTGTTCGGAGACTGCTTCGCCTGAGAGGGCTCCCTCACCCAGCTCTCCCCACCTTCCAGAACAATCTGCCCCCAATGGCCGAACAACCCGGAAGAGAAGGACTCGGCCACTCACCCCACTGGGGACAGACTCTGATGGGCCATCGGTGCTTCCGAACTCTCTCTGAGGAGGACCACGGCCTCTATGGGATTGCATCACACTCCCCACCCGCCATGCGTACAGGTGCTGACCCCCCAGGGCCTCCCCATCCAACTTCCTGCCTCCAATCTCCCCTCGAAACCCACCAGCAGGGGCGCCCCCTCTGGGCTGCGGCCATAGTGTAATCCGGACAGCACGAGCGAGATGGGACTATGAGAACCACAGGAATTTATTCAGAGCCTACTGACATTTCTTGTTTTAAGCCCTTGTCCTGAAAGCCCCCTCAGGGACTAAGGCGGGGGGACAGGGAGGGGGTGACTTCTGAATACGTAAGGGCATGGCCTCTGCCCCTCCACGTCTGTCCAGGTACCTCTGCTTTATTCCACTGCATGCATCCAATTCCGTTTGAAGAAAAGTTTCTGCCATTAAAAAAAAAAGAAAAGTTTAAAAACCACTGACTTAAGGGTTACAGGAACGCTAGTGAACAGGGTGGCAGCCGGGACCCATCCGATGCCCGGCCAGGTGGGCCACAGCCTCGCTCCCCCACGAGGCCGGACGCACGTCTCACCTCCTTCCGTAATTCAGGACACTGAGGCACAGAGAAGTTAGGGTGGTGTCCAAGGTCACGGCTGGGAGCTTTTTCAACCAGGATCTCCCCTGCCGTTTTATGGAATTCAGTCCCAGGAGCCGAGAGAGGCAAGATCTGGCCCGATACAACTGTCTTGCATCCATTTAGAGGAAAGCACCCAGCGTTGTGTGTATTTATTTATTTATTTATTTACTGAAATTCAAAAGCCCAGCACACTTCCTTCTGTCCTCTGCTCATCTGTCTTTTTGTCTTCCTTTCCTGGGGCGCGAGGTTGGGGGGGGGGTGCACGGGGAGGCAGAGGGAGCGGGGGAAGGAAAAGGGTCAATGAATTTAAAAAAAAAAAAAAAGTATCCCAACCACCCTGCGATAGTTCAAACCCCTCATTTCGCAGGTGGCCAGACTGAGGAGGTGAGCTGCCCACGGGCCTGCAAAATCCAGTGGTTCCCAGGGCCCCGTCCACTCTGCCAGGCTGCTTCCCTGACTTTCAGAAGCCCCCCGGGGAAGACAAGGCCTTGGTCCCTGGCTGCCCGCCCACTAAAGGCCAAATCAAGTCTGGGGGAAAAGTCTGACCTCAGTGCACTGCCCAGGGGCCCTGGGATCCGAGGAGGTGGGGCCTGGTGACAGTTGCCAAACTTCATCTCATCCAGTTTCATAATGTGGTTTATTTAGCATTAAACTAAGGTCCTGGGACCTCATCAAGAAAAGAGGGCAAAGTTTCCCGGGCTCCCTGGGGAGAGATGCTTTGGCTGCGTTCGGCCTACCTTTTCCCCAGGGATCCAGGTGCAGCCGAGACAATGTTGAGGGTTCTGCCGGGCGGCCTCGCTCAGCTCCTCGACACCCCGGCCGCGCTGGACCCTCCCGGGGTCCCTTGGGTTCTCGGTCCTGCTTCGGCCTGGAGCTCCAAGCTGAGTGGACATGCCAGGGGGGGCGGGCCTGGGGGGTCCCCAGACAGCAGGTTTACCCTCAGCCTCCTTCCCGGGGCGCGTATCTGGAGCAAAGACGAGGGAGCCTCGTCCAGAAAGCGTGGAGGGTCGTTGGCTTAGAAAAAACAGGCAGGAGACTCATCTACCGAAGGATTATCGCCACCTCGTTTTGATTGACACGTCTCTTTGCCTGTACCCGCCCCCACGGGCAGGGTTACAGCTGCTCTCACATTCTTGAACAACGAGACGGAGACATTTACCTTTGGACAGAATCGTATTTGTTGGGGACAGTCCTGTGAAGGGAGCGCGATTCGTGGGACGTTAGCCAGCTTTCTGGTCAACCTCTGTCTCATGCCGGAGTGTGTGAGCCTTTACACAAAGATAAATACGCCCGAGGGTCGACTAGCCTTTGCCGCCTCTTCTTGGGCAGAGGCATGATTGCCGCTGAACTTTCCCCATTTCTGCAATGTCGCGTAACTTACGTATTTTGTTTGTATGTATCGTAGGTACTTCTGTGTTTTATATCTATTCATCGTGTGTTTCAATTTCAGATAAAGACAACTCCCTCCCTCTCACTACTCTTGCAGGAGTTTCTTGGATGATTTTGCTTCGCTACTTTTCCATGTGAACCTTTGATTCGGCTCACCTAGGGGGAGGGGGAACCTTGTAGATAGTTTTTACTGGGAGTGCACTAAATTCGGAGATTAACTTGGAAGAAGTCCCAACTTCGGGAAGTCCCAACGTCCCATCCCAGACATAGGACGCCTTTATATATACTAAAGTGACAATGTCTTCTTTTGGGTCCCCCGGGAGGACCTGAAAGTTTTCTTTCCTTTTTTTTTTTTTTTTTAAAACAAAGATCTTGCCCATTCCGTGTCTATTTGCCTCCTTCATTCCTATTTCCCCGCATTCTGTTCTGTCGGTAATTCTGGGAAAATATAAGGAGTCTGAGTGTTCGGGTCTGTCAGGTCGTAGCGGGAGGGGAGCACTGGGTGAGAGAGGCGCTGTCCCGTTCCCGTGGCCCCTTTGTGTCTGGCACCTTCCATCCCCTTCCCACACATGCCATACTTGATGCCCATACCCAGCCTCGTTCTTGTGGCTCCCAGGTCCCCAGGTGGCCCACGCAGCCTTTCCTCCCCTGGTCTAAAGGTCTTCCTGGGCCATCGCACGGCACGTCTGATCCTTCCAGCCAGGAGACCTCACAGGCCACTCAGGGTTTCTGCCTACCCACAGAAACTGCCTCTTGCTTGACGAGTTGGAGGGACGTGAGGACACAGGTAAATACAATGTAAATGAGCGTTTTGCAACATCACTGGCCTCACATATTTTCCCCCGTCTCTCCCGAAACGGAAGCCTGCTTGACCCTCGGTGTCTCCACTCCTTTCCTCTTTAAGCGCGGCTCCAGGTCAATCCCAGGTTTTTCCTGCATAAATCAAGAGGCCGGAGCTAAGCACGCCCCACCCCCCCCACCCCACCCCGAGGTGCGTCCCTAGGCTCTGCAAGGTCAAGGTCCCAAGAGCATTGGGATCCCACAGTGGAGGGAGCAGAGGTATCCGTAGCCTCCGGGGACAATTCGGTGTCCACCATTAGGAGCCAGACTCTGAGGTGAGCTCACAAGGTCATCATGACGAACAACTCCAGGGGGCACTGTTGTCACGGATCACACCGTAAATGGTGCCTCCTAGGGGCGTGCAGCAACCCAGTCACTAATGATTTAATAAACAAGGAAATAGCGGTTCACTCTGACAACTACTGAGCCTCATAATCTCTATTTTTTCTTAAAGTTTATCTTGAAAGAGAGAGTGTACGAGCAGGGGAGGGGCAGAGAGACGGGGGGAGAGAGAGTCCTAAGCAGGCTCCGCACTGTCTTTGCAGAGCCCGCTGCGGGGCTTGAACTCCCGCATCATGAGATCATGACCTGAGCCGAAATCAGGAGTCAGATGCTCAACTGACCTAACTACCCCGGTGCCCCCTCTTCTTCTCCTTTTCCCAAGAATACGAGAGCTCTCTGAGAGCTACCATTTTCTCTCCAAGGCTTGGCAAACTTTGGTTCCCTCTGAACTTTCTCCTCTCCACGTAGCTCCCGTGACAGAGCCCCGGGCCAGGGCTGAGGGTGCGCTCAGGGAGACCCAAGTGTTACTCCACCTGAAGACCCCAGGCAACTTTCTACATTAATTCTATCTTCTGGTCTGTAATGCACCCGATTATATGCAGATTTATAAGAATTCTTTCCACATTCGCACTCACAAAGTACCATTAAACGGTCCAAGCTGGAAAATAATACACCATTCCTAACTCTGTTAAGCCACCCCAATCTGGCTTTAGTTAAAACGCGTTTCTTCTTGCCCTGTCGGTGGGAATGCAAGCTGGTGCAGCCGCTCTGGAAAGCAGTGTGGAGGTTCCTCAGAAAATTAAAAAGAGAATCACCCTACGACCCAGCAATAACACTGGTAGGAATTTATCCAAAGGATCCAGGAGTGCTGATTCGTAGGGGCACTGGTACCCCAATGTTCACAGCAGCACTTTCAACAGTGGCCAAATGATGGAAAGAGCCCAAACGTCCATCAACAGATGAATGGATAAAGAAGATGTGGTTTATATACACAATGGAATACTACTCAACGATGAAAAAGAATGAAATCTGGCCATTTGCAACAACGTGGATGGAACTGGAAGGTATTATGCCAAGGGAAATGAGTCGGGCACAGAAAGACAGATACATGTTTTCACTCATATGTGGAATTTGAGAAACTTAACAGAAGACCGTGGGGGAAGGGAAGGGGGAAAAACAGGTACGAACAGAGAGGGAGGGAGGCAAACCATAAGAGACTCTTAAATACAGAGAACAATCTGAGGGTCGATAGGGGGGTAGGGGAGAGGGGAAAACGGGTGATGGGCATTGAGGAGGGCACCTGTTGGGATGAGCCCTGGGTTGTTGTATGTCAGCGATGAACCATGGAAATCTCCCCCGAAGCCAAGAGCACACTGTACACACTGTATGTTAGCCAACTTGACAATAAATTATATATTTTTTAAAAAATGTGTTTCTTCTAGTAATTCCCGTCTCCTGCAAATAGTACACAGGAGGGGGGTTATCCTTTATCTGAGCAAAAGCGGTCTTAGGATTTCAGCCCAAGGCTCCACCATCCAACAGAAGGAGCGGACAGGGCTCGTGGAGGGGAAGAGGCAGGAGGACAGAGGAGAGGAGGGGACCGTGGTCCTTCCGCTGTCTTCCGGGGAGGCCCACACGCTGTCCGTCTCCCGGCGTCAATCTGCTGGGTGTTCTCGCACAGCCGCAAGTCCAGGAGGTGCACGGGGCTTCAGGTCTCGGGAAAACGGAGAGCTGAGCTAGTCTGCACCCACCTGGAGAGCCCAGGTGCCGCGCCCACGGTCCCAGAACTGGATCATAGCGACGGCCGGGAGGGGCCCACATCTCTTCACCCACAGCGGTCTCCCTTCCAGCACACCCGCATGTCCTCCTCGACGCAAAATACACCTTGACCTGGTTTGGGTCGGATGGCATCGTTCAGATAAACCCTTTGTGGGATGTTAAAACACTGCTGAATATCGGGTCTTTTTTTTTTTTTTTAACGTTTATTTGATTTATTTTGAGAAAGAGAGAGAGAGCGCGCGCATGTGCACAAGAGTGGGAGAGGGGCAGAGAGAAAGAGGGAGAGAGAGAACCCCAAGCAGGGTCCGTGCTGACAGTGCAGAGCCCCACACGGGGCTGGAACTTACAAACCGTGAGATCGCGGCCTGAGCCGAAATCAAGAGTCAGACGCTCGACAGACCGAGCCACCCACGTGACCCTCCTTTTCCTTTTAATTCCAAGTCAGTTAACATAGAGTGTAACAATGGTTTCAGGAATAGCATCTCGTGAGTCATCGCTTACATGTAACACCCAGTGCTCATCCAGCAAGTGCCCTCCTTCATGCCCACCACCCATTTAGCCCATCCCCCCCCACCTTCCTTCCAGCAGCCCTCGGTTTGTTCTCTGTACTTAAGATCTTGTCTCTTGGGGCGCCTGGGTGGTGCAGTCGGTTAAGCGTCGGACTTCAGCCAGGTCACGATCTCGCGGTCCGTGAGTTCGAGCCCCGCGTCGGGCTCTGGGCCGATGGCTCGGAGCCTGGAGCCTGTTTCCGATTCTGTGTCTCCCTCTCTCTCTGCCCCTCCCCCGTTCATGCTCTGTCTCTCTCTGTCCCAAAAATAAATAAACATTGAAAAAAAAATTTTTTTTTAATAAAAATAAAAAAATAAAATTAAATTAAAAACGAGGGCCGTGTGCGTGGCTCAGTTGGTTGAGCTTCTGACTCTTGGTCTCAGCTCAGGTCATGATCTCACGGTTTGTGGGTTCGAGCCCTGCATCAATCGTGCTCTGTGCTGACAGTGCGGAACTTGCTTGGGATTCTCTCTCTCTCTCTCTCCCTCTCTCTCTGCCTTCTCTCTCTCTTAAAACAAATAAATAGGGGCGCCTGGGTGGCTCAGTCAGTTGAGCGTCCGACTTCGGCTCAGGTCACGATCTTGCGGTGCATGAGTTCGAGCACCGCGTCAGGCTCTGGGCTGATGGCTCGGAGCCTGGAGCCTGCTTCCGATTCTGTGTCTCCCTCTCTCTCTGCCACTCCCCCGTTCATGCTCTGTCTCTCTCTGTCCCAAAAATAAATAAACGTTGAAAAAAAAAATTAAAAAAAAAAGAGTCTCTTATGGTTTGCCTGCCTCTCTATTTTTATCTTATTTTTCCTTCCCCTCCCCTGTGGTCATCTGTTTTGTTCCTTAAATTCCACACGTGAGTGAAATTGTATACTTGTCTTTGCTCTGACTTATTTCGCTTAGCATAATAGCTTCTGGTTCCATCCACATTGTTGCAAATGGCAAGATTTCATTGTTTTTCATCGCTGAGTAGTACTCCACTGTGTGTGTGTGTGTGTGTGTGTGTGTGTGTAATATATATATATATACGACATCTTCTTTGTCCATTTGTCAATCAGCGGACATTCGGGCTGCTATAATCATTGGGGTAGCATGTGCCCCTTCGAATCGGCATATTTTTGTATCCTTTAGATAAATCCCTGGTAGTGCAATTGCCGGGTCATGAGGAAGTTCTCCGTTTAATTTTTGAGGAACCTCCCGATTGCTTTCCAGAGCGGCTGCTCCGGTGTGCATTCCCACCAACAGGGCAAACGCATTCCCCTTTCTCCACATCCTCAGCAACACCTGTTGTTTCCTGAGTTGTTCGTTCGATACCATGATGGGGGGGGCGGTCCAAAGGGCGGATAACCGGACCCCCAGGGAGTTCCCGGTCCAGTGGGGGAAACAGATGCGGGACAAACACTTGCCACAGAGCACCCCTTGGTGCCGTTTCTAGAAGTCAGGGTGGGACGAGAGGGAATAAAGTCAAATTTGAGTTTCGATTTGCTTGTTTGATATTGTTTAAAAATGAAGCAGGCATAGCCTGTGGTCCTCAAGGTAAGGCCCCTCCCAGGACCTGCGGACCCCCGGAAACACACGGCAGATCGGGGAGCAAGGTACGACCCTTGGTGGCCTCCCCGCCTTTAGGATCAGGTGTGCAGGGAAGACAGGACCTGCAACCCAGGCTCGGGGAGCCACCGGACGCGCCCGCCGTCAGCCGGGGTTTGGGGACAGGGCAGCCTGCGCTCCTGGGTAGAGCCCAATTGCTCCATTCAGTGTCAAGACCCTGCTGCAGTCCTAGGACAGAAAACAAAGGTCCCAGCCGAGCCAGCACGAGCGAGCGTGGAGGGCAGGCCCCAGTGAGTCAGTCCCACCTTCCTCGGTACAGATTTGATGAGCCCAGCCGAGTGACCCTCCCCATTCCAGCTGGGCTCTCTCAGCACGCTCGCTGCTTCCTCCCTCTGGGCAGGGCTCCCTTGGCTTTGAGGCCCCAGGATTTGGGGCCAAGTCTGTGTCCCCCTTCCCCAGCCCTAAACCCTTCATTCATATCATCACCAGCTTTCTTTCTACCCTAAGGATGCTCAGTTCTTGGGTCTGTCTCTTCATGACCGTCCCCTCCCTGTTTTAGGAGATGGCTGAAGTTTATGGGAAGGAAGGAGGGCAGCGCGTTGGAAGGAATCTAGCCGTGGCCCGGAAATCTAGCCGTGGCCCTGAAAGCCCCCAGCAAGGGCTGCCCCCTCTGAAGGCGTCAGGCCCCCCGGCTCGCCAATCGCACGGACTCCGCACTTTGTCTGCTTCTCGGAGTCAGACTCCTCCAACCCCTCCTCCTTCGGCGAGACTCAGGACGGCCAGTGGCGCTCCCATATCCGGGGCAGACGGCACCTAGTGCGATACAAGGTGCAGGGACCCACTGCCCGCCTGGCCAGGTTTTCCAGGCTGTGGGACTTCCGATGCTCAACTGGACGGTTCCAGGCAAGCGGGGGCCGTTGGTCACCTTCGTACACAGGCGCCGTGACTTCCCATCCCCTGCCTCCTGTACTTCCAGAGAGGAAAAAACCTGTTGCCGGGCAGATTTTCAGGCTGATCTGTCACCACCAACTCCTTCAGGGGAGGATGACGAGAAGGAACAGGCTTCGTCTGTGGCCAAATTAAAAACAGTAGCATCTTCACCCTGAAAAGAAAGCATATGGGCGTAGTTAGACACGAGGTAAAACAAAAAATCTGTGTGCACCTATAAATCCCACAACCAGAGGGCTACTGACAGACAGAATCCCCCCGGAGATGCACAAGACGAGGGTGTGTCTACCCACACAGCACAGTTCAAGGAACCGAGGGCTTTCAGCCCCGAGAGGAGGCTTGTCGGGTGGACGGACACCGGCCTTCTGTGCTCGCAGAGCCGTTTGCGGGGAGAGAGAGGACAATGTCCCTCAGGCCCCAGACGCGGACGCAGACTGTGGGGCGGAATCGATGCACAGAGGTGTTCGAATCCGCGGGACCTGCTCAGCCAGGACCGTAGCCACTGGGCACCTGTGACCATCGGGCCCACATCTGACCCCCAGTGTGACTGGCCTCCGAGGTACGGCGTGAGGGTCAAATACACACAGGACTCGGACAACTAAAAGGAACAAAAGAGTGTGAAATACCTCCTAAATAGTTTGTACATGGATAATATGCTGAATCAATAAAATTTGGGGGGGCGCCTGGGTCAGTTGAGCGTCCGACATCGGCTCAGACCATGATCTCGCGGTTCGTGAGTTCAACCCCTGCATCAGGCTCTGCGCTAAGAGTGGATCCTTGGGATTCTCTCTCGCTCTCTCTGCCCCTTCCCCACTCGCACTCTCTCTATCTCAAAATAAATAAATTAAAAAATTAAAAACAAGTATTTTGGATACGACAGGTTAAAACACGTCATGAAAAGTCAGTTTCGACCGTCTCCTTTTTCCTTTGTTAACGCACCTGTAGGAAACTGACATTTCTATATGTGGCCATGGTGGTTTGTTAGGGTGGCCGCAGCAAGCAAAGGGCCACAAACTGGGTGGTTTAAACAACAGAGGGGTGACGGACGCGCAGCTCTGGAGGCCGGGAGTCTGAGATCAGGTGTCAGTGGGCTGGTTCCTTCGGGGGCCGGGAGGGAGAAGCTCTTCCAGGCCTTTCCTCTAGCTTTCGGTGGTGTGCCGGCCATCTTTAGCGTGGCTCGGCCCGTAGAAGCGCCCTCTTCATCTCTGCCTTCATTTTCACGAGACATCCTTCTGTGTGTGTCTTTACCCAAATGTCCTCTTTTTATAAGGCCACCAGGCGTATTGGTAATGGAGTGGGGTCTATCCTAACGATCTTATTTTCACTTGGTTACCTCCGCGAAGGCATCTCCAGAGAAGGTCACATTCGGAGGTACTGGGGGTTAGGGTGTCGACACGTAAATTTGGGGGGGAACGCAATTCAGCCGGCAGCAATGGGCCACATCGTATTTCTGGGGAGCAGTGCTGCATTCACCCATGAGAAGGCAGGAAGCACATTGGGATTCGCCCATATTCAGAATCCAGCCCAGAGCCCAGCACAGAATAGCCCCTCAGAAGCCGGGCATGCAATTAACCGATGACATCCGCCTTCACTGCCTGAATCTCCTTAGAGGTGGGCCGGGCCATTTCTAAAGGCTGGGCGTGAGACAATACAGAACCAGACTCAGTGGGACAGAGGCCACCTCGTGGGAGCGGAGGGCCCTTGGCAAGCTGCTTTATCACAGGAACCTCACTCTGGTTTAGAGAATGGCAACACGCCGACCCAGATGTGCCGACTCCGCCTTTGAAAGCAACTGACACGTGGTAGCCATCAGCTTCGACCACCGTGAGGAGTGAGCTCCCCATCACGAGAGGTGTGTAAGCAGACAAATGCTGCAAGATCTCTTCCCAGGGAGGCTTGAAACGGTGGCTTCAGCCCAGAAACGGAGTTGGGGCTAGACTGTACCCTGAGCCACAAGGTACAACCAAGCTTTCCCAGGACTTCTCTTCCAATGCCCGACCCACCTTCCCTTGGTCCCTCAAAAAGACGAAAGGGTTGGGGCGCCTGGGTGGCGCAGTCGGTTAAGCATCCGACTTCAGCCAGGTCACGATCTCGCGGTCCGTGAGTTTGAGCCCCAGTCAGGCTCTGAGCTGATGGCTTAGAGCCTGGAGCCTGTTTCCGATTCTGTGTCTCCCTCTCTCTCTGCCTCTCCCCCGTTCATGCTCTGTCTCTCTCTGTCCCAAAAATAAGTAAACGTTGAGAAAAAAATTTTTTTAAAAAGACGAAAGGGTATTGACGTGCTCTGAGCATCTGCCCCACGCTTTTGTCAGTGAGCACTGGGACCCCATGTAACAGGTGAGATAGACCAACCAAGATCCAGGGCTGGCCCAGCACCGCCCCGCTGGCCAATGGCGGCACCAGGACGAACGTGGACGGGTGCCCAGGCCGGGAGCTGTCCCCTGAAGTCTCGGCATCCTGGAGATCCAGCCACCCATGAAATCACTCAGCACCTCCCAGGTGCCTGATACCAACTTTGGCCCTGGGGAGACAGGTGACTGGCATAGAGCCCCTGCCACCAAGAAGTTCTCCGTGTGACAGGAGGGGGCGTGTAAACACCCCGTGGCGAACTTTACACCCAAACAAGAAAACGCTTTTTCAGACTCGTCACGTGCCAGGCACTGCTCTAGGTGCATTGTGTACATGAGTTCATTTAATTTTATGGACAGCCCTGAGATAGGTACAACTATCCCCACCCACCCCCCATTTTCCAGCTGAACACGCTGAGGCACAAAGAAAGGCAGAAGGTCATGGGTGTGGGAGAGGGCGGTGCTAAGGTTCAGACTTAGACGTTCAGGTTCAAGAGCCTGTGCTCTGACCCCTCAGGCTGAAGGGCTGCAGGAAGAGAGTCTCAGCCATTCACTGGCGGTGGGGCACGGAGTCTGGGGAAGGGGCCTTCGTGACCCCCTTAAAACGCTATCCCCAGGGCAACTGTGTCCTCTGTCTGCATGTAAGGTTGGGCCAGGGAACAAGGTTGAGCTCTGGATTCGTCTCCGGTGGCAGCGGCCGTAACAAATGTGGCTTCAAACAACACAGACTTACTCTCTTACGGTTTTGGAAGCCAGAAGTCCAAAGTCAGTTTCCATGGGCTAAGCAGCCAGCCAAGGTGCCGGCAGGGCTGGTCCCTTTGGAAGGCGCTGGAGGGAAATTGGTCCCTTGACTCTTTGTGCCTCTGGCGCCCTCCTGCAAGGCTTCCCCCTCCATCTTCAAGGCTCATGGTTCCAAATCTGCTTCCGTCGACACAGGGCCTTCTCTTCTGCAGCCATAGGCCCACCCACATCATCCAGAATCATCTCTCCAACCAAGGGCCTTCACTTCATCACATCTGCAAAGTCCCTTTTCCCATAGTGGCTGGGTTGAAAGGATTCGGATGCAGATCTTTCGGGGGCCATTGTTCAGCCCACTACAGTCCCCAAGGATTGGCCAGGCCAATCTCCTCCTTCAGAAATGGGCAAACTGAGGCTTAGAGCATGGAGGCTTAGAGCACGAACCGTGAGATCATGACCTGAGCCGAAGTCAGACGCTGAACCGACTAAGCCCCCCGGGCACCCCCATACGCTCTTGAAAGTCACTGAGGACTCCCGGGGCTCCTGGTTGGCTCAATCAGTAGAAAATGTGACTCTTGCTCTCCAGGTCACAAGTGTGAGCCCCACATCAGGTACAGAGATTACTTAATAAAAAAAAGAAATTAAAAAATTATTGAGAACTCCAGTGAGTTCTTATTTATGTAGAACAGAACTATAAATATTTGCCATCTTAGAAATTAAAACCAAGACATTTAAAAGATATCTGTTAACTCATTTAAAAAAATAAGCATAAACCCATTACCTATTAATGTAGCATTTTAATTTTTAAAAAAAGCGGGGGCACCTGGGCGGCTCAGTCTGTTAAGCGTCCGACTTCAGCTCAGGTCATGATCTCGCGGTCTGTGCGTTCGAGCCCCGCGTCGGGCTCTGTGCTGACAGCTCAGAGGCTGGAGCCTGCTTGGGATTCTGTGTGTCCCTCTCTCTGACCCTCCCCTGTTCATGCTCTGTCTCTCTCTGTCAAAAATAAATAATAAAACCTTAAGATAAATAAATAAATAAAAATAAATAAATAAATAAATAAAAAGTCTTTTATCTGGAGGCACATAAATATGGATACAAATTTTCCTTGGAAAATTTAAAGTTTATTGTTGGTAACAACTACTGTCAATGCTTTTCTTTCGTTTAAAAAACAACATTTATTTATTTTGAGAGGGGGGATGGGGATGGGCAGAGAGGGAGAGAGAGAATCTGAAGCAGGCTTCGTGCTCAGTGTGGAGCCCGACTAGGGGCTTCGGTCCCACGACCGCAAGATCATGACCTGAGCCAAAATCAAGCGTCAGACGCTCAACCGATGGAGCCACCCAGACGCCCCGATTTCTCTTGAAGTGACAGGCTCCCTTTCATTTGCTGTCCAGAAAAGGCTCGCCCGCCGCCCGAGCCTGGACACCCACAGTCTGCTTATCAGTTGTTCTCTCAAGTCCAAAGCGGGGTTCACTCAGAAAAAGGAGTTAAGGCCAACTTACCACCCAAATATGCTTCCGTGTCTCACGAGTTCTCGACGCGGGCTGCCTAGGTACTCACTTGGAGTGTTTAGGCGATACGTACTCGAGGGTCGAAATTTAATATAACATTAATCATTTTTACAATTTCATCAAGGATATTCTTTTTTTTTTTTAATTTTTTTTTAACGTTTTTATTTATTTTTGAGACAGGGAGAGACAGAGCATGAACAGGGGAGGGTCAGAGAGAGGGAGACACAGAATCTGAAACAGGCTCCAGGCTCTGAGCCGTCAGCACAGAGCCCGATGCGGGGCTCGAACTCACAAACCATGAGATCATGACCTGAGCTGAAGTCGGACGCTTAACAGACTGAGTCCCCCAGGTGCCCCAAGTGTGTGTCTTTTTAAATTTTTTTTCAACGTTTTTTATTTATTTTTGGGACAGAGAGAGACAGAGCATGAATGGGGGAGGGGCAGAGAGAGAGGGAGACACAGAATCGGAAACAGGCTCCAGGCTCCGAGCCGTCAGCCCAGAGCTTGACGTGGGGCTCGAACTCGTGGACTGCGAGATCGTGACCTGAGCTGAAGTCGGACGCTTAACCAACTGTGCCACCCAGGCGCCCCTCATCAAGGATATTCTTAAGGGAGACTCAGGTGTGTGTCTGGAAAGAATAAAGCGACTGCTGGCCCGGTGGGTGCCCCTGCCCTGAGTCACGCTAAGGCCCTCCTCCCTGTCTTACACACCCCTGCTTTGCATCCTCGGCGCGAAAGTCAAATTGCATCTCGGCTTCGCTGCGGAAATACTCTTGACCCAGCAGAACTCCTGCTGGAGGGTCCCAGGCACGCCCCGAGGGCCTCCGGACCACACTTGGAGAATCACCGCGGAACAGAGCAGGTGTTACCCTTTGTCCACCCATCTGGCACTGCTCCAGATTCCAGCTCCTCCCTGTCCGCTTGTGGCCACCCCATGACCCGCTCCTTTGAGCCACAGTGGCTGTCGCTTTCTGTCTCACCAACCGGCGTCAGCCCTCAGCCTTGTGAGATTCAGCTCCTCCCCACTGAAGGGGCCTTCGCGCATTTCACGCGTCTAAGCCTCAAGCTCCTCATCCACAGGGTCAGGACGAGAATGGCACCTCCCTGACGGTCTGCGTCAGAAGCCAGTGAGGCAACCCACGAGAGCACGCGGCCCCCGGGGTTCTCTGTGGTTCCTTAATCTCACTCTCAGGGCCTTGCAGGGCGTGCCGTGAACCGGCTGCGGCTCACAGAGCACGGCGATCTCTGGGATGCCTCCTGCCAACCTCCGGACAGGGGCTCCCTGCTCACCAGGTCCCCTGGGCCCTGGGCGGGGAGACAAGGGCTAGCATCCTCCTCTCCCTCTCGCTGTCTGCGAGCAAGGGCGGGGAAGGGTACAGGCAGGTGTGAGCACCCCGGCCAGGACCAGCAGTAAACCCTCCTGGCAGCTTCATCGGACAGGACATCGGACTGTCCCCGAGCTGCCACAGGGCCCTTGCATGACCATACTTTGGACCCATCAGGGAGTGTTATGACGCGTTATAAGCGTCCGTGTCCTTGTGAGTGGGGACACGGTCATTCTCGAGGAAGGCACCTGTTGGGATGAGCACTGGAAACCAATCTGACAATAAATCATATTTAATAAAAAATAAGTAAACAAAATACATAATAAACAAACACAAGCCTCTTTGGGACCCCGCCTGGTTCTCACTTCTGCTGTCATCTGGCAGAAGGGGGCCCTGATCAGGGGCCCCACGTGACTGCCTGATCAACATCCCCTCACTGGCTGGCTCTGCCCCTGAAGGAGGCCTGGGTGTGGGTGACATGACGCTCCCCAAACCTCCACTCTGGTCCCACCACACTTTGTTCTGCGCCACGTCACGAATCTCCGGCAAAAACGACCCCTCGACATAAAAAGAAAAAAGAAAAAAGAAAGAAAGAAAGAAAGAAAGAAAGAAAGAAAGACGTGTTCCCTGGCTTTGTGTGTTGGCACAGCCATCTAGAACAATCGGGGCTCCCGTCGGAGAAGAGCAGAGTCTGGGCCCCCAAGGAGGGGTTCGCTCATGCAAACTGGATGTCAGGGACGGGCCCTGGCCCTGGTCCCTGCCTGCGGGGCTGCGACCTTCCGGGGAGGGGGCAGTGCGGACAGTTTCAACCCACCCCTACTGGCCAGGCTGCGGAGGGGGAGGCCGCGCGGGCCCCCAGGGAGCTCACAGCCGAGTTACCTGAAGCACCAGGGCTGCAGATTGGAGGTTTCGTCCTCGAGAACCGCTGCGGGGCGCTCGGGGTGCAGGGCCCTGGCTGAGGCCTTCCCGAGGCTCATCTCACCTCTGTTGGACAGCAGCCCCGTGAGGAAGCAGCTAGAATCACGTCCCCTCCGTGGTGCGTCGGGTGGGTTCTCGCTTCTCTCGCTGGCTGTTTGCCCCACGACATGGGGGACACCGGTCTTCCCAGCACCAGACTCCCCGTTCCCCGGCGGTTCTGTTTCCCCACACCCCACTTGGGCATTCTTGTCTCTGCGAAACAGAGTCATGGGACCTGAGCTTCCCGTCATTTCCTTTTTTTTTTTTTTTTAAGTTTTTATTTATTTGGAGGGAGGGGAGGGGAGGGGAGGGGAGGGGAGGGGAGGGGAGGGGCAGAGAGAGGGAGGGAGAGAATCCCAAGCAGGTTCCGCGCTGTCAGCACAGAGCCCGACGTGGGGCTCGAGCTCACGACCCCGGGATCGTGACCTGAGCCGAAATCAACAGCTGGACGCTCCACCAGCTGAGCCACCCAGGCGCCCCCTCCCCCGCCCCATCATTTCCTTCTTGGAGCATAAGTGCCGGGGAATGAATGACCCAAAGCTTTTGGGGTTTGGAGGTCCTCTCTGTATCCAGACGTGGGGTGGAGTGAGGGGAAGGGAAGTAACATTTGGGGAGGCCCCGCTCTGTGCTAACGCGTCCAGCCGCGCTCTGGCTTTTATGGCTGAGAGTTCCAGGACTTACCTTTCTACCGTGCATACAGTCGGCGCTTAACACATTTTGACGGCCCGGCATGACTGAATTCATGAAGAGGCCAAGAGGAAAGCTGGTGGCTTTGCCTTCAAATTGGAAGGGGGCATGAATTGTGTGTCACTGTGAGAAAGACTGCTTTGTTCTCTTCGTGGGGTCACCCGCAGAAAGGCAGGAGCCCCCCCCCCCCCAGCCCCCCAGCAGCCCTGGGAGGCTTCCCGGGTGCCCTGAGCGAGCGGGGTTGGAAACGGGGCACAGGTGCTGTGTGTGTTTGGGCCCCGCCGCGGGCAGAGAACGAGCACCCAAACTGGGGAGGCAGCCGCTCCCGGGCAGCCCAGCAGGGGATGGAAACAGAAGCCTCCGTGTTTAAATTTTCTTAACCCCGAGCCGCGGAGCGCGGTTTTGGTGGCGCCTGGGATTTCCTACCCCGGGGTCTCTGCCTCCCATTTTCAGTCTGGTTTTCAAAGGGGCACGGGAAATCAACAGCTGGACGCTCCATTTTTTCTTAAGACCTCAAACTCACCAGACTGGCTTTTTAGCCCAAGGGGGCTGCAGAGACCGCTGGGCTTCATGCCCTCCTTTTTACCGAATGCCTCTCTGGAAGGCCAGAGGGGCACTCAGCGAGTTAGGGGACAGCTGGAATCAAAACCTTTGGCTCTGGGTCCTCACCGGGGGCTCTGTCCTCTACAGATTTCAATGATATGCTCTTTCCCTGCTCATCTTTTTCTCAGGCTGGCCTCTGGTTCCAGCGGAAGTCACGGCCTGAGATACAACAGCGGTCGGGGCTCCTCGGTCCCCACTCGTGGGAGGCTCATCTCTGCCCCGCTCTGTGACAGTCGGCGTGGCTCCGGGGGTGCTGGCGCAGGAGAGCGCAAGTGACCAACCACGGTGACCGACTGTGACGGGCTCAGGGCTGGGCCACCGTCTTCCCTGGGACTCTGGTGGAGTTTCAAAACAAGACCATTCTTTTCTCTAGCTTTGGAACAACGAGGACGATACAGGCCTGGAACCACCATGCGCCATTTTCCTGCCATAGGAAGAATGCAGACGGAGTTGAGAGATGGGGGTAAAGTCCCAGTGATATCCATCCACACCGGAAGAGACCTCCCACGCGACTTCCCAGAAACACAAGCTGATGCCCCTCCTTTTGTGAGTCGAGACAGTTGGAGCTGGGTGTTGGCCATTCACAAATGGGAGCCTCCAGTCACAGACAGTATTTAGATAAAATGTGTTCTGAAGGCTGACCTGCAGAGAGGGTGGCCCTGGGTCCCCTTGGCACGTCAGGGGCCTTCTCTTCCAACCTTGCTAACAGGTCACGTGTGAAAATAAATGCAAATTTCGGTTCCGATTTTATCCATGGGTACGTATTTCCCAGCGGGAAAGGCCAGATGCTGAACCAGAACTTGGAGTCCGGCCTTGTGTTTTTTTAGGGGCTACTCTAGCCGCAGGGCGCAGTGAAGCTTCTCCACAGAGCCAGATAACCAGCCCCCCTGGGAGTGCCCAGACAGAGGGCTGATTTACAATGTCAAGTCTAGGGACAGCATGCCAGGGGCTGAAGGACACGGGTCTCCAGATGCTTGAAGACTATTGAGGCGAGGGGAAGGGGGACAGTGCCGGGTCACACCTCAGGCAAGCTGTACCTTTGAACATCATTCATTCCCCCCGCGGAAAATCACTTCTAACATAATGCCACGCTTACTAACAAAGTCTGTTTCACTTTGAGATTCGCCTTTTGTTTTTGGAATCACGTTAGAGGCATAGGAAAGTCACCAAGGTCGTACGGAGAGTTCTAGTCTACCCTTCACCCGCTTTCCCCTGATGACTCACCCACCAAGGTGCATTTGTCCAAACGGAGAAATTGATACTGGTACAGGACTATTACCGAAACTCCAGACTTTATCCAAGTGTCCCTAGTTTTCCCACCAGTGTCCTTTTCCTCTCCCAGGAACCCACCCAGGACACCAATTACGTTTAGTGGTCCTGTCTCAGGTTCCTCTAGGCCATGAGAGTTTCCCAGAGCTTCCTTGCTTCTTATGACCTTGACGATTTTAAGGAGTATTTGGTCAGGTGCTTTGTAGAACGCGTCTGTCTCAGTCTGCGTTTGTCTGGTGATTTCCTCATAGTTAATCGGGGTGCTTGATTTTGGGGAGAATTACCACAGAGGCGGAGTAACCCTTCCCATTACGCTGGGTCCTGCCGTTCACACAGCCCATCACTGATGATACTGACCTTTGTCCCTTGGTTAAGGTCTCGTTTTCTTCCCCTTTTCCATATTCCATACTTTGAAAGCAAAGGCAATTAAGTGCAGCCTACACCCAAGGGAGAAGGGGTTAAGCCCCATCTCCTGGAGGGAAGAGCTTAATCCCTCCCTCCCTGAGTGTGGACTGGATTTATTGCCTTCCTATCATCGGCGAATTCTTCTGTAAGGAAGATTTATCTCCTCTTGTCCTATTTGTTCAATCATTTCTTTCTATCCGTACGGACTCGCGGATACTTATTTTCTACTCTGGGCTTTAATCCAATAGTGTATTCCTAATTTTGTTGCTCAAATCGTTCCAGGTTGGCCACTGGGAGTTCTTTTGGATTGGCTCCAAAAAGGGACATTTTGGTGAGTTACTTCAAATGCTAATGGTGGGTTACTTCAAATCCCACCTCTGCCGTGGGTATTCCCGAAGGAAGATACACTTCTGATATTAACAAGCGTCCTCTAGAATGTAGATAAGACTAATTAAGCTAATAAAATGGCAATCAAACCGTATATACTTTTTATCCCTTTTATTCATTTAACTTTTCCATTAATGTCCAGGTAATGTTCTGCTGTGTGGATAGAACATAGCTTACTTAAGTCTTATGTTTTGCTATTGTACGCCAGGCCGAAATGAACATTTTTGTGCATTTTTACATTTACGTTTATTTTCTCAGAAAAGTGACTCAAGCTCAATTCATGTGGCCGAATCATCACTTTTTAAAGGGGTTTTGGCCTGCCCCCAACCGTGCGCATACATTACTAAAACTACTGTTATAAAACACATTAAACGAAGACGGAAGAGAAAGTGACAGAAAGCACACTGGCTGAGAACTTAACCAACCGACGCTTTTCTCTCGGGCTGGCGATGCTGCATTTTTTCAAAGTCTATTTTTTGGTGAAAACCAAAACAAAACAAAAAACTCGAAAGGGCACCTGGGTGGCTCAGTCGGTTACACTTCGGCTCAGGTCACGATTGCCCGGTTCATGAGTTCAAACCCCACATCGGGGTCTGTGCTGACAGCTCAGAGTCTGGAGCCTGCTTGGGATGCTGTGTCTCCCTCTCTCTCTGCCCCTCCTCCACTTGTGCTCTGTCTCTATCTCTCAAAAATAAGTAAACGTTAAAAAAAAAAACACGTGTATAAAGAATGCAATACGGAAACAGAAGGCAGCCGCAGTCCGGGGGCGGAGGGAGTTTTTCCCTTTCAATCATTTCTTTACATCAATATGGACTCGCGGATACTTATTTTCTACTTTGGGCTTTAATCCAATGGTGTATTCCTAATTTCATTGCCCAAATTGTTCCGGTTTTGGCCACGGGGAGTTCTTTTGGAACTTAATTCTGGGTCCCAATTCTGACTGGACCCTGACTCTCTCTGGCCCCTCCTTCGTAAAGTCACTCTCAACCCACTCTCCCCAAGGCCCTAAGGGAGCTGTACGAATTAGAGAGAACGGGCAGAAAGGGCCTGATTCAGTGCCCCCCCCACAGGTCCCCCCAAAACTGCAGCCACCACGATATCACTTATTAGGAGGGTGACCCGGGACCATTCTCTTCGCTCCTCTGGATTCCTCTAAAATGGGGACGATATGGCAGCCCAGGGGGTTAAATGAGAAAACACGGGTGGCCCCCCTCAGCATGGTTCTGGATCCCGGCAAGGGCTCCAGCAGCGGCCGCGGGATCGGCCTGAAAAGTCAGGTAACGTACTGCGATTGTTAATCTCTTTGTTCAAGAGAAAACCTCACAAGACACGCCCAGATGGCCAACAAGAACTCAAATCCAGTTGGATCTTTGGTGCCAACAACAACAGCTGAAAGTTTCAATTCGGCAGCATGTGGCCAAACTCTGGCGAGAGTGGACACGGCCGCAGACCCTGAGCCGTGGCAGTGCCCAGCCCTCGGAACCGGACACGGTGCCTCGTCCTCTGAGATCCGGGGAAGCAAATGCCGATCCCTTCTTCCCTCCTTCCTTGTGCTTCCTCTGCTCTCTGCCTGCGTCTATGGCACCGCGCTGAGGGCGCGGACAGAGGGGTTTCAGACAGACCCCGCGGGGGTTATTCTAGGATCTCCCACTGCTGTGTGGCCTTGGGCAAGTTGTTCACCTCTCTGTGCTTCTGTTTTCTTTTGCGTAAACTGAGAAAAATTGCTCCCTATCTGATGCTGATCTGGGCATCAAGGGAGCGGATGCCTAGAAATCCATTAGCCCAGGGTCTGGCGCAGAGGAAGCAGTCAACGCATGGCCTGGCCCGATGTGAAGTCTCCTAACACAAGGGTCGCTGCAGGAGAGCTGGTGTTATGCAAAGTCTGGCATTAGGTTTTCGAATGAACACAGGCGGGCCTGAACAGCGCGAGTATGAACGAATGAACCATTTCCTCCTTAGGGCCTCCGCTCCCCTGCCCTGCCCTGGGTCCCTCTGTCTTCTGAACGCTGCTCCCCCTCCCTCCGAGTTCCCTGCCGCCCTGGTGGGACCTCCCTGCTGGGTCACCGCACAGCTCAGCTCTTTCTGAGCGCCCCTGCCCTCCCCGGGTCCCACCGGCCAGGGCAGGGCGTGGTAGGTGGTGGTGGCCAGAAGCTAGGTGGGGGGTTGGCTCTCCCTTCGTCACCCCAAACCCTGGCTGGCCTCACGTCCGCTGGGCCGCACCAGGACCTCCCCCCCCCCCCCCCCCCCCGCCCTCGGGTGCATATCTCAGAGAGTTGAAGTGAAGGCGAGAGGTGGGTTTGGTGATCACCGGATAACCCTGGGAGTAACTGTGAAGTATTATAAACAGTGTCACGTCAACTCGAGATTTAGCATCAGATCCAGACTTGAGCGCGAGGAAATGGGGCCGTGGCAGGGAGGCGCTTCCTCCCAGACGAATGTCCAAAAGTGTCTCGGGAAGGGCCGTGATGACAGGCAGAAGGCTTAGCGGGGTAGGAAGTGGCTGCTTATGCACTGCAGGCTTCTCTAAGTGCTGCTGAGGGGCGCCTGCGGGGAGGGGCAAGGGTGACCCGGAGAACTGCGATCCCCTTCCATCCGCGGCCAGCACGGGCTGGGGCCCCCAAGTCACCGCCCCACCGAGGAGCAGCAGGGACATCCCCCGGCAGTGCCCCGGGCTCACAGGGGGCCTCGAGATCTCCCAGAGAGATCCCCTCCAGCTTTCGCTCTTCCCGAAGCTGGAAAACACCCCCCTCCTCTCTGCATCTCCTCAGATCCTCCTGGAAGCTCTGAGCTCTGGTGACTTCAGCAACCTCCGAGAAGGGTTCCGTGGCACGTACAGGAGTCTTTCTGGAAACATTTGGCCTGCAGAGATGGTTGTAAGGCGGAGGAGACCTACGTCCCTGGGGAGACAGGCCAGATGAAGAGGAAAACGGGAGAGATCCCGACGGCTTCCCGGCTGGAGGGCCCCCTCCCAGCCCCGGCTGCCTGCACCGAACTGACCGCCGACTCAGCGTGTTGTTCAGAACCGACTCTGCCCTGAGCGGTGCAGCGGGGAGACCCAGACAGGCAGCCTGGGCCCTCATCGCTCACCAGGAGGCGGCCAGTCCCCTGACCTCGCCAAACCCCAACTTCCTTAATTCTACAACCAGGATCATTTTATGCAATTGCCCAGCACCTGAGACCCATTTTTCCCCAGAAGGCAATGCACCCCCAAAATATTCCAAGCCCGGTAGCCATCAAATAACGACGAGGGTGAACTCTAACAAGCAGGCCACGGCTGCTGTTCCAGTGTCTCTTCCGGATTCAGGTTCCTGCCTGAACAAAAGAGCACGTTTCCCAATCCTTTTCAATGCAAAGGCTTTTTGATTCATTTCCATCACTTTTTCAAAGAGAAAAAAAAAACACACACAACACACGCTTTATCCACCACACCTCGCGGACAAGGAAGATGACGGCTTGCAGGGGGGAGTTGACACAGGGACACTGGGGACGTCGTTCGTGTAAGTTTCACGTTGTATAACCCTGCTGTGTGGTTCCTGGCTCACCACGTGAGAGCTGCCTCTCTGAACGTGGAAACTTTTACCCCACCTGACACGAACAGGCCAACCGCTCTTTGGCACACTTACTCTCTTTTTCTTTTCCTTTCTGTAGCAGAAAAGAAATTAATCCAGCTAGAAGGTAGGCCCCACTGCCCCTTCTTGTCCCCCCAGAGAGTGAGGCTGGGGCTCCCATCCCAACCTGGGAGACTCCCTCTCAACCCGTGACCCCGCAGGACCCCAAGTCCACGGCAGCCCCCCCGGTCACCCGATGTCTCCTCCCTCCTCCAGCCTCACAGCTGGACCTTCCAGGCCCTGCGCATAAGTCACCGCCTCCAGGACCCCTCTCCCTGGTCAGGCGAACCTGACCTAGCCTTCCACTGTCACCTTGTTGCACATCCTGCCTCGTCCTTGGGTGAAGCGAGGGGGCCCCTGCTCAGGGTCCGGTCCCGCCCCAGCTCACCTGCCATTCCCCGGACCGGTCATGGGACCTTTTTGAGATTCAGTTTCCTTATAAAGGGAGAAGGACGCTCATGGCACCAGCTCCCTAGAGCAGGGAAGATTATATAAGTACCGAGGACAGTGTTTAGCCCTGGACGTTAGCTGCTATTGTAACAGTAACGGAGAGTAAGTGAAGCCAATGTCCTGTGGCCACTCATCGGTGGCCATGAGACTCTCCAGCTCCCTGAAGCGGGAGATACTTTTTGCTTCCCTGAGCCCTCAGTGACACATGGCTGCAGAAAAACATAGACTCGGGGTCAAGCCCGGGTCCAAATCTGTAATCTTACTGTGTAAATGTGAGTGAGTCCCTTCACTGAGCTTGGGTTTCTTCAACCGGAGAATCAGGATAGTTGTAGCCACTTCGTGGGTTGTGAGAAGGAACGGAAAAGACCAGGTCATTCTTTCACTCATCTGAACATCCTGAGAGCTCCCATCCTGACACCTCGTTTGGGAAAACGCTGCCCGGAAGCAGTGGGGACTTAGGCAGCCTCTGCCCTCCCGCAAGCCACCAGAGTCCCCGAGCGTCCCTGGGGCTCACGCTGGCCACTTGAGAATGCTCCCCTCCCTCCCTCGGGGCCGCTGTGTCACCCAGAACCCCGTGGAGACAGCCAGTCTCTCCTGAACACGATTCGGGGCCCTGACTCCTCTCTCCTAGGGGCTCAGAAGGCTAGTGGGATCTCAGGACTGGAAGAGGTGGGACCCCTCGCCCTCGTCCCCCGGGGACCATGCCTCTCCTCACACGGGTACACACGCGCACGCACATGCACACACCCCACGGGTGAAGACCCACGGGCCATTGTTCTTCCGTCGCCTCCAACAGAATGTCAGCTCCGTGAAGGCGGGGAGTTCTGTCTGCAGCGTTCCCTGCGACATCCCCTGCGCCTGCAGCAGAAGCTGGTGCCCAGTAGGTGCTTCATAAATGTTGTTGTAGCAACAAAGGAATGAACGAGAAGCTTTCGTAAGGCAGCGCCCGGGGGGAGGGAAGACCATTACTCATCTCTGTGGGGCACCTAGCAAGTGTCAGGCAAAACGCTTGATGCTTTCTGCTTCCTTCCTACAGCCACGCTGTCACCTGGCCACCTCCGTGCCCATCTTACCGGGGAGGAAACAGGCTCAGAGAGGGTAACGTACTCAATGGATGACACACAGCACCAGCGAAATCACGGCGCGGTGTGCACCTGGGGCTGTGGAAGCACCAAGCCCACACGGCTCTTCTGGGCTGAGAGCCTCTCTCCCTGTCTCTCTGCCCCTCCCCTGTTCATGCTGTCTCTCCCTCCCTCAAAATAAACAAATAAACTCAAAAAAAAAAAAAAAAAAAAGACTACACACCACATCTCTGAGACTCCATGGACCCAAGGCTTATTTCTCGTTCACACCACAGTCTGGCTGGTGAGTGGGGAGCCCTTCCTGGTCTCAAGGAGAGGCCTCGCCACGTGGCTTCCGAGGCTTCAGTAAAAAGGACACGAGCTGGAGGGCCGCGAAAGATGTTTCTAAGAGCTAGGCCTAGAGGAGGCACGTTCCCGGTCCATTCATTGCAGCCGTCGACCAACCTCACCGAACGGAGGCTGCAAACAGAATCCTCCGGTGCTAGGAGGAAAACCAGCACTGAGTGCCGAGCCCACACCCCTGCCCTTGGGGCCCGGCCTCTCCTGGAGGCCCAGGGCCTCCCCCAGCAGACCCTGCTGGGCTCTCGGAGCTCCAGGGACGGGCCACGCCCCCAGAGCCCTGGCCGTATAAATGGGTCCTCTCCCTCTGAGCCGCAGAGCTGAAGCCTGGGGCCTGCTGGGCCCTGGGTGACACTCAAGATGCCTGCCCCCGAGGCTGGATGAACCCGGGCCCGGGACCCTCAGGAGCTTCCTTCCAGCCCAGAGGAGCTGCAGGGGGCCCCTCCCTTCCTGCAGCTCGGAGCCCCGCCCCATCCTTTCCGGCCAGGGACCCCATCACGCATCCCAGAGCTGTGAGGTCAGCTCCTCCGCAGAGGGGCCGCTCCCTAGCCCCCAAGTTCAGCTCAGAGCAGCCCCAGAAGCCCTCACAAGCCTGCGCGATCTCTCTTCTGGCTCTGGAAGCACATCTGGCCGAAGCTCCCGGAGAGCGAGATGCAACCATCACTCAGCAGAGCCCTGGGTCTGCGGTCAAGATTGACCGCAGAGCCAGCGAGGGCGGGAAAGGATCCCCGCCAGGGAGCCGGTCACAACGCTCCTGTAGGGAGGGATGCGAAGGCTGCGGAGCCCTACAGGGACATGGGGAGTGTCCTGAGAACCCCCTTTGTCCCTTCCCCGCCAGGCACCTCATGAAGTTGGGACATTACGGTGGCTGCCACACCTTGGGGAGATTCCTACCGGCCCGAGGCTAGGGTGACCTCCTTGTGACAGTCCAAAGACAGCACGACCCCCGATAGGAACAGGATCCCATTCCCGGAGTGGGATCTCTAGAAAGAAGGAGACCACCTAGACCGCGAACAGGAGTCTCCGCCACACTTCAGGGCACCTCTCCTCACTAATTCCCCGGATGCCACTGTTAAGTGTGGTCCTGGACCAGGGCCCAGGAGGGCAACGCTCTCTAAAACGGCATTTCTTAAAGTGAGTGCCCCAAAGTGGTTCTCTGGCCCGGCGAGGTTGGGGCGGCTACTTGCTGTAGGCAGCCGCCCCCTGCCTGGCCCACCTTGAAGAGTCACGATGTATCTTAGTTTGTAAAGGCTCTGAGAAGTCCTGCAACACACACACACACACACACACACGCCTGTTTTATTTTGTTTAACTTTGCCCCTTCCAAACTTTGACTCCAGAACCCTTTGGTAATCTTTACCTCATGATGGTTCTACAGAAAACGCTTTGGAAACGTGTCCTAGGCCATCCGAGAGCCAGCCTCAGAGATGAATCACGCCAGGCCCCCGTTCTGGGCTGCTCGCCTCTGGGTGGTTAGGGGGAGCGGGGGACGGGCAAAGACAACAAACACCTTCCGTGCTTGGCCAACCAACGTCACTCAACAACAACAAAAATTTCTCGGGGCGCCTGAGTGGTTTAGTCAGTTGAGTTTCGGCTCAGGTCGTGATCTCGCGGCTCATAGGTTCGAGCCCCACGTCGGGCTCTGGGCTGAGCGTGTGGAGCCTGCTTGGGATTCTGTCTCTCCCTCTCCCTCTGCCCCTCCCCCTTTTGTGCTCTCTGTCTCTCTCAAAGTAAATAAACTTAAAAAAGAATAAGCCTGCTTTATTTTTGCTGCAGCAT
Organism: Prionailurus viverrinus; assembly: GCF_022837055.1. Lineage (NCBI taxonomy): Eukaryota > Metazoa > Chordata > Mammalia > Carnivora > Felidae > Prionailurus > Prionailurus viverrinus. The sequence goes on from NC_062566.1 coordinate 133,419,614, forward strand.
TCTTTACCCGACGTGCATCTCTGTACAAGTTTACTCCCTGTCTCTACCCCCCTCTCGCACGAACGAAACCTCCGCAGGGAAGAAGCTTTGTCTGTGGTGTTTACCGCTTCATCTCCACACCCCCGCCCGTGCCCGGGACCGTGCTTGGCCCGTACTGGGTGCTTGCTAACTTTTGGCAAAATGACTTTGTCGCTTGCCCAAATGGGGAAAATAAAGCACAAGGAGGGTCCGTAACTCACCACCGTCCCGCGGCCAGCTCGTGGTGGCGTAGAAGCTTGAAGCCAAGAGTCCGTCTTCAGAGCCCAGGTGCTGCCCACCCTGCCCGTCGGCCCCACTGGCCCCAGGCTGCACGGAAAGAGGCAGAGAACGACCCAAAGCAGAGAACGACCCAGAGCCGTTTGTTTTCTTCTAGGTGATCACCCGAGCCCAGCTCCCTGAGCCTGCCCCAGCCTGGTTTCCGCCTGGCCTCTCCCCCAGGGGATCGGCTCACCTAGGACCCACCAACGATGCTGCGGGGGGGCCCCAGAAATTGCAAGTGGGGATGACCCTCAGGGGTAGTCAGTGCTGAATTCTCCAAGAGGAAGAGAATTCTTTTTTTTTTCTTTTTAATTTTTTAACGTTTATTTTTGAGACAGAGAGAGAGAGAGAAAGCATGAGCAGGAAAGGGGCAGAGAGAGAGAGAGAGAGGGAGACACAGAATCTGAAGCAGATTCTGAGCTGTCAGCACAGAGCCCAACGCAGGGCTTGAACCCACGAGCTGTAAGATCGTGACCTGAGCCGAAGTCGGACGCTCAACCGACCGAGCCACCCAGGCGCCCCCAAGAAGAAGAGAATTCTACTGAGAATCCAACAAACCCAACTTGACAGCTTCCAGCCCCCCTCCCTTCCTCAAATGAGTGCCGAAGGAGGTTTGCCAGACAGGATGCCTCCCTCCAGTGTGATAAGATGGGAGGTGGGGAAGCCCGGGGGCTAAGTCCAGCGCTGGAAGGATTGTCTCTGTCGCATTGCTGTGTGGGCCTGACCAGCTGACCCTTCTCGGGGCTTCTCCACGGACAACAGAGAGACGGGCCCCGCTCAAGGATCATCAGCTTGAATGTCCCAGAGAAATGCAATACCTTCCAGGGCAGAGCTATGGGCGAGATGCCAGGGCCCCCAGAGCCAGGGCCCCCGCTACCAGAAGGGATCAGGGAGGCTTCTCAGAGGCTCCGTTGATCTTTGACCTGAGTCTCCAAGGGTGAGTTGGAATTTCATGGTTGCAGGTGAGGCTAGAAAAGAAGAATGAGATCTATTGCACAGGCCTTGGAAACCAGGACTTTCTCCTGTGGGCAGTGGGAAGTCCACAAAGGTTGTAAGCGAAGTACTCTTGGGCTAGCTTTTGTCTCAGTGGTAGGATTAGGCTCTTCTCTGATTTATAGAAAACTCAAAACATTAAACACACCAGCATTTATTCCCTTCCAGAAAAGAAGTCCAGAAGCAGGTGGTCCAGGACTGGTAGAGCGGGTCCGCAGAGACCCAGCCTCCTTCACTCACTTCTGTATGTGGCTCCCATACTTGCCTCATGGTCCAAAATGGCTGTTGGGGCTCCAGACTTCACATTTGCCTTCCTGGCAGCAGGGCAAATGAATGGAAGTAAGACAAAGGAGACACAGTCCTAGCACAGTCAGCTCCGTTTAAAGAAGCTTCCCCCAGTCCCACCCACAACTTTCACTTACATCTTACTGGCCAGAATTTAGACCTGTAGCCACTCTAGCTGCAAAAAAATGGAGTCTTTGTTCTGAGTAGTAGTTTGCCCTGCTGTATACCAGACGTCAATAACTGAAGAAAGTGGGGGTGGATATTGGATAGACATCTGACAATCCCTGCTCCTGGCTTTGGCTGCAAGAAACAGAACACCTAGCACCCAGTCTTTACTGGAGGGGCAAGTTCCGCAGTTGGGTTGTTGACTCAACATTGACATCAAGACCCAGATTCTTTCTATCCTCTGTTCTGCCATCCTCAAGATACTGCATATGAATTGAGTTATTATTTAATTAGTTAACATGTAGCACTTGTGCTGTATAAAAATACAAGGCATAGGCTTGTGCTGGGTAAAAGTAAGTTAAACGTACCACCTCACAAACACAACATGACTGCCACAGCTCCAGACATCACATCCTACCCCTATGACATAGGAAAGGAGGGATGAGGGCAAAAGAGTTTTCTCCTTGTGCCAGTCTCGTCTGTTACAAACACACACACACACACACACACACACACACACACACATCGGGGTGTCTGGGTGGCTCCGTCGGTTGGGCGTCCGACTTCAGCCCAGGTCATGATCTCACAGTCTGTGGGTTCAAGTCCCATGTGCTGTGGGTTCGAGCCCGCTGTGCTGACAACTCGGAGTCCGGAGCCTGCTTCGGATTCTGGGTCTCCCTCTCTCTGCCCCTGCCCTGCTCACACTCTGTCTCTCTGTCTCTCAAAAATACATAAGCATTAAAGAAAGAAAGAAAAAGAAAGAAAGAAAGAAAAAAAGAAAACCTATCTCCCCCTTATGACTCCTTGACCAGGATGAGGCCACAGGCCACAGAGAGACCCATCACTGACGCAGCGGGGAGAGGTCGCCGTGTCTGCGTTAGGCCAGCTCCACCCGAAAGGCTGGAGGCATTGCCGTCCAAACGGAACCAGGGCTCGGAGAGCAAGACAGAAGGGGGCGGGGCCAGCGGGCAGTGAGCAACCTTGTCCACTGTGCCGTAGCAGAGCGGAGGCTGGGAGAGCACGGCGGGGTGTGCCGGGGCCGACTCCAGGGAGCGGTGCGGCTGGCCCGTCAACAAGATGACCGTCCCCCCGGGGGCTCAGGGCTGAGCTGGCCTGTGCGCACAGCCCCTGCTGCCCGGTGGCTGCGTCCCACTCTCTTCCTTTCGGCCACCGAGAGGGGGCCGGTCCGCGAGGGCACGGGGGCTCCAAGCGGGGCGTGTCGGAAATTCCGCATTCTGACCTTGGCCTGGGTGTCCGAGCTGAACTTGTGGTTGCGTTAAACCCCGCGCCACGTACCACAGACCCAGTGCTCACCCGACGGCTGGGTCCGTCGCGGGGGATCCAGGATGCCACAGATACAAAACGTTCTTTGCCCGGTTTTCTTTCTTAAAAAATCAAACAACTCGACTCGCCGCTCCCTCCCCGTGTCTCGCACGGTTCACTTGGATTAATAACATTTGAGATTCTGCCTGTTAGGTATGGAAAGCGGCTAGCGAGGGCCTTCTAGCCAATTCCAATTCCAGATACTGCGTGATGGAAACTATTTCTCCCCGTCCCCGTTGCCAGCAACAAGCTTTCCTCTAACGGCTTAATTAGGATTCAAGATTGTGTCCAGGAGCCCAGGGCCTCAGAAGGAGCCAAGCCGGTGCATTTACAGACTTTGTGTTCGGTTCGTTTCTGGTTTTGTATTTTGCAAGAAAGGGGAGAGGAAATCGTGGGGGCGGGGTGGGGGGGAGAGAGAAGGAGACAGAGAGAGGGGGGTAGGTTTTTAATAACACAAGGAAGCTTCAGATATGGTGGAGACCCAGGGACATTGGCTGCCAGATGGGAAGGTGGGAACAAAGGAGACGCAGAGACAGGCAGGGACGGAAATCCAGAAGTGGTCCGGACATTCCAGAGACCAGAGGAATGAATGGACCCTCCCTTTCACCCGCTGCACCGTGGTGAAAAAAAGGTCCCGAATCTCCGGTCCATCGCTCCTGGCAGGGCCTGGGCCTCTGGGAGGCAGTCTGGTGTTTCAAAACGGCAGAACTCAAATGCTCCGTGTCTTCCAAGCTGTGTGGCCTTGGCTCAGTCACCTCACCTCTCTGAGCGTTAGCTTCCTCGTCTGGGAACGATAATATCGTGTCATGGAACTGTTGGGGGGTTTATGAAATACGTATGAGAAGAGCACTTGGCATCGCGATGACTCATGGGGGGCCTTGGTGAATATGAGTTCGTGCGAGTGGAATCCGAATCCCGTGGAGTATTCTGTCACCCCGGACTCAAAGTTGGGCCCTTCCTTAGAGCCGGTCAGTGGACAAACCTCTAAGGAGCCGTGGGTACAATCGACACTCTCTTGGCCTCCGTTTCCTCGTCTGTAAAATGGGTTAATAATAATAGTGTGGTTGAAGAGATATTAAAGCCCTTCGCTCCGTGGTCAGCACGAGGAAGGGGCTCCAACCTAAGGGTGGGCAGAAAGTCATCTGGTCAAACTTCGCCGCTGTACGGGTCAGAAGTCGGAGGCCCGGAGCGAGCCATGACGTCCGCTGACCCACAACGAATTAATGGGAGGATTCGGTACCACTGGCCTGCACAGTTAGGTCCCATCTAAGGTGCAGGTAAAGGGGTCAATAGAAGCCAGAAAAAGCATGAGCCCTGGACCACGTGCTGGTGAGGAAGAATTCGGGAGTCGAAAATTCACCACTTCAACATGGGAATGGCAGCTGCCAGAGGAGGAATCCTCAGGTAGGTCAGTCTCCAGATCGCTCTTAGAAAATGCCGTTTTGCATCTGACCTTGTGCTTCCACGGCGAGGGACCCTTCCGGCCAGAGTTACAAACACCCGTGAGGATGTTTATTGCCGAGTTCACAACAGCAAAACATTGGAAGCCTTCTGTGTGTTGGGGGACTGGTTAGGTAAAGCATAGTAACACGGAGGGAAGAATACAAGGCAGCTATTAAAACTGATATTTGTAGGGGCACCTGGGGGGCTTAGTTGGTTAAGCGTCCGATGTCGGCTCAGGTCATGATCTCGCGGTCCGTGGGTTCGAGCCCCGCGTCGGGCTCTGTGCGGACAGCTCGGAGCCTGGAGCCTGCTTCGGATTCTGTGTCTCCCTCTTTCTGCCCCTCCCCTGCTCAAGTTCTCTCTCTCTCTCTCCAAAATGAATAAACGTTTAAAATAATAATAAAATAAAGTAAAATTGATATGCCTAAAGAATTTTTAGTGAGACAGGAAAAACACGATAGAATGCGAAGAATAAAGGACACACAAACGGTGCCTTGATGATTTCAGCTGTGTAAAAAGTGCGTGTGCACGTGCGTGCGGGGGCACGCACGTGTGTGTTGCACATTGAGGGGAAATACCACAACGGTAACATTCCTTATAGCAGAACCGTAGACTAAGAAGCGATCTCTGTCTGTCTGTCTACCGATTTTCCCATGTATATTTTTCTGCATTTTCCAAATGGTCTACAGGGAGTATGTATTGCTTTCATATCCAGAAATGCTATTTAAACGTTCAATAGCGTCAAAGAAGCAAGCGTAAAGCGAACCCCTTCGGCCCTTTGCAGTATCTTTCCTCACCGCCGTAGAAAGTCCGATCTTTCCTTTGATGCATTATGAATGTCAAAGGATAACTCAGAGACAGTCACACTTTACTTTGTAGGAGAAAGTTCCCCCGCGAAGAGTGTCAGGGAGTCAGGCTTCAGAAGGGCCAGTTCGACAGGCACTGAATGGGAAGACCTTAAAAGGAGGGGCCCCGGGGAGATGTTGGTCAAAGGGCAACACATTTTCAGGGAGAAAAAGAGGAAACGCGGCGGGTCTGAGGCACAGCACGGTGACCACAGTTCAAATAAGCCGGTTCTCACCCCCCAAAAGAAAAGGTAACTGTGAGGCGATGATGCTCAGTATCTTGACCTTGTTCATCATCTCACAGTGGAGGTGCCCATCCAGTCGGCGCATTGTACACTCTCAATGTATACACTCGCACGCGTCAGTGAGGCCCAGTTGTTCCTCAATAAAGTTAAAAAAAAAACACGTAACAGGAAAAAAAAAAAACCCTGCAACATGAGCAACACTCCTGTTTTGACTTTCTATTGCTGTATAACAAACCACCCCAAAACACGGCACTCAAAACAATGTCGGTTTATTATCTCTCATAATTCTGTGGGTCAGGAACTCGGGCAGGGCTCAGGCGGGCGGCTCTTCTGTTCCACGGGGCATCGGCAGGGACCGCTGGGCCGGCTGGCTGTGGCAGGAGGCGGTCTAGACGCCACTGATGTGTCTGGCCCCTGGATGCTCTTCTATGTGCTCTGTGTGTGTGTGTGTGTGTGTGTGTGTGTGCATGCATGATGGGGTGGCCTGTCCTCATTCAGTCAATTAGCTTGGGCTCCTTTGCAGGTGCAGCTGCGCCCCCCCCCACCCCCGGAACATGGCAGACGTTCAGGGCTACACCCACACTTGGCACACTATCACTTTCTCCACGTTCTATTGGTCAAAGCAGTCCGGGGTGGATTCTGGGAGCAAGGAGAGGGGCATGAGCCAGGGGAGGGTCTTGATGCGAAGAGCCGAGTTAGCTGGAAGGGTGGGGGGAATGGCAGGCGGCCGCATTTGGACACAAGCAAATGGAGATACCAAGTTTACTTTGGTCTGCTCACGATGGGAAAAGAGCGACGCTATGCAGGTGCATCTGGAACCCAGAACAGAGGAAGCCTGAACTCAGCTCTGGACCCACGCTCTGGACCCACGCTCTAACAGACATTTGTGCAAATCCCAGGTCCACCACTTACTAACCAGCAACCTCAGACCGGCCAATAAACCCCTCCAAGCCTCAGTTTCCTCACCTGTAAAACAGGCATCATGGCGGGCTCGTGCGTTATTTGAGACAATTAAATTAAAACAAAATACCTAGCCCAGTGCAGGCAGCATAGCTACCCGGAAAATGTTAGTATCACTCCCTCCTTGTGTTCGTAGGAAGATTCGGTCAATAGAAACAAAGACTGCTGCTTTTCCAAGCCTTCTAAGGTTATCGGGACCCCGAACCACGTTCTGGACACGAACCAGGAGCTAACGCTTTGGTCAGCCCCGTGAGCTCTCCCATCTGCCTGACAACGGGCACTGCAGGCTGAACATGTGACCTAGGCCTGGCCAATCACAGTACCTCCTTCCTCTGGATTAAGGAGTGGTTCAAGGGAGAGCATGTGACTGAAGTGCAACCAATCAGAGTCCTGCCCTAGGATTTCTGAGTTTGAGCTAGAGACCTAGCCTTGCCGTTTGAGTCCAGGATGGAGAAGAATAGGATGTTGGGGCTGCTGCCAGGTAGCTTTTAAGCTGGGCAGAGAAGGGAAGGGGAAAATAAAGACAGAAACAGGGTCCTGGTAAGCCTCTAGTGCTGGCGACCCATCCCTCAGTTCTGGGATCCAGGCACAGACGCCTAAATGCCCTCTGCTGAAGCCAGCGTGAGTCGGGCTCCTGGCACTCGTCCCCAGGAGTCCTGACTGATGCAGAACTCCAGAGAAGAGAGATCCAGGAGGAGGAGTACTGGACAGAGAGGCAGGAGGAGGAGGAAAGAGCAACCCAGCAGCCGGAAGTGGATCACTCCTGGTCCACTCAACCTGCTCAGGGTAGCGCTGGAGTAAAAACCCAGCACCATTTCTTGGTGATCACCTTCCGCCCGCGGGGCACGTGCTCGCTTATCGTAGGAGACCAGGACGAGAGCAAGCACAGTCTTGGTCATTGCAGTATCGTTTAGGGAAATAGAAAATAAACAACCCCAACAACCGCCAACGTGGGAATGGCCAAAATACGGCAAATGATTAAAAAAAATAACGATGCAGGAAGAGCTCAAAGACACGTTGCGTGGAAAGCTAAGCAAGGACTGGTGCAAGCAAAGACACAAACAACAACAAAAACCACGTAGGCGGGCCCGCGCCCACGCACGCGCGCACACACAGGAGATGAGATCATACAGCATCCGTGTGGTGTAAAAATGCGTGGATACACACCAGGCCGATTAGGGTTTCTTCTGGAAAGCGGAACAAGGGCCAGGATTGGATTGGGAGCGGGGGCCCAAATGGACTTCAACTTTGCCGATAATGTATTCACGTTTCTAGATCTATCGTGTCATATGTAATGTATCAATGTATTATTTGTATAATTATAATATTTGCATCATAACCACCATATGACTATAAGTGGGGATACAGAGCAAGTTAATTTTGAGATCATTGACTTTAACATCCTTCCTTCGCAGCTAAAGGAACCAAGCTCAGACAAGGCAAGTGACTGGCCCCAGCCCACAGGAGGTGGGGAATTTGCATGAAACCCGATGGAGGTCTAGCCCAGCGTCTTTCTAACGCGTCAACTGTCACCCCCAAGCGGAGACGGGCTCTCTTCTCAGCGTTAGACAAGGCGCATGGAGATAGAGAGCCTGTGCCTTTGGTGCCCTAATTCCATCCCTGGGTCTCATCCACCTGCCTGTCCAGCCTCAGAATGCAGGCAGAGTGCTGGACCAGGAGGCAGAAGCCAGCTTGGGACGGTTCTCGGCCCTCGGCCCTCGGCCTCCTGTGGGACCCCAGGCGAGTGGGCAGCCGTCTCAGTGCCCGCCTTGCCTGTTTCCAGCTCGTAGGTGCTGCCCTCTGCGAACTTTGCCGGCGGCGACGTCCATCCGCAACGTACCCTCTGCGTGACCCTCGATCTCTGCCTTCTGTTCGTAATTAAGGGAAGAAACCACCAAATGAGCGTATGCGTAAATATATGCAGCAATGAAGTCTTTTTCTTCCCCCCTTAATGTGAACTATTTTGGCCTAATTCTCCTTTTTACAAAAAGCACGGCTAATATTTCACAGCGAGAGATAAGATCTTGTTTTAATACAGTTAGCTTCAATTGACCTTGAACTGAATCTACAAATTTCTTAGAGGTGACCTCGTCATCGACGCTTGATATACATTCACAAATAAATGAACTGAGAAGATCTGTATTTAGATAACTAGCCCAACAGAGGATCCAAAATAAAGGCAGATGTCCAGGGCTCACGAGGAGAGTCATGGAATCGTGGAATCTTAGAATAACAGAGTTTTAGAACGATAAAATTATAGGACCTTAGAGTTGAAGAATCCAGGGCTAGAGGGGACCCGTCACGCGAAAAGTGGGAGGAGTTAACCTGTGAACTCCATAGGGAAGAGGTTACGAATTGGTCATCCCTAGCCCCGAGGCTGGCACACTGCCTTTCGCAGTGACCATGGCAGAAGGCAAGAAAAATTTTAAAGGGGACTACAGTCTCAAATCATTCATGCCTTCTTTCCGTATACGGTCATAGATCCTAATTAAGCATAAATATTTACCACGTGATACGTGAGAGGCTTTTTTGGTGGCCATTCTAACGTGGGTCAAATTTTAAGTAATGCAAATATACGGGTTCCAACAATCAGACCCCGGCTCAAATGTTAATGACCACCATCGACACTCGCTCTGGGCAGCCCTGTAAGTGAGCTTGGTGCCCTGCATGACATACTCCTGAGGGTATGGACTAGATGGCCCCTGGGGGGAGACTTCTACTGTGAAACAGGTTTGGAAAATGCTAGTTCGAAAAAGCTCGGCGGGGGGGGGGGGGGGGGGGGGGGGGGGGGGGGGGGAGCACCAGGGTGACTCAGTTGTTTAAGCATCCAAAATCGACTCAGGTCATGATCTCACAGTTCATGGGTTCGAGCCTCGCGTGGGGCTCTGTGCTGACCGTGCGGATCCTGCTTGGGATTTTCTCTTTCTCTCCGCCCCTCCCTGACATGTGCTTTCTCTCTCTCAAAATAAATAAACTTAAGAAAGAAAGAAAGAAGAAGGAAGAAAGAAAGAAAGAAAAAAGAAGGAAGAAAGAATGAAAGAAGAAAGAAGGAAGAAAGAAAGAAAGAAAGAAAGAAAAAAGAAGGAAGAAAGAAAGAAGAAAGAAGGAAGGAAGAAAGAAAGAAGAAAGAAGAAATAAAGAAAGAAAGAAAAAAGAAGGGAGAAAGAAAGAAAGAAGAAAGAAAGAAGAAAGAAGAAATAAAGAAAGAAAAAAGAAGGAAGAAAGAAAGAAGAAAGAAGGAAGAAAGAAAGAAGGAAGAAAGAAAGAAAGAAGAAAGTTCCACTCATTTCTTTACTACAGGACTTCTCAGAGCATTTATTGTGCCAACATGCTCCATAGGGGCATACGGGATGCAGCTTTTCTCCAAGTGAGTAAAAAACCCTGAGCTGGTGAACTGAGCACACGTGGTGAAGGTGAGACACCCCCCCCCCCACTGCCCCAGGCCACCACATCCGTAGGGTGACACTCTAGATCCCCAGGAGGTTGACGCTTCTACAGTCTTCCAGTTGTGTGTCCCCTCCCTCACCCCCCGGGCTTTTTGTGCGGCCACGCTGCCCTGAACTTCTGTAGGCCAGGGTCTCCACTGTCCATTCACCTGTCCCGGTCCCTTCCCACCCTTTGGCGGGCTCACCGCCCACCCACCCCCCCACCCCCCAAGCATGAGTGGAGCCAGCATGGAGGGAAGAGGAAAGAACAGAGCGTCGGGGGGCAGGCTTCACACAGTCTGGAGTGGCCGATGCTCGCTGTGGAGCTGGGCATCGTCAGAAAACGAAGGTGGAATCACGGATGAGGAGCCAATTGAAAGAGCGACAACGTGGAGCGTCGTTAAGGAATCCGGGCCTTGTCCGAAAGGCAGAACCGGCCACGACGTTATCAGGTCCTCTCGCTCTTTCCGCGGAGAGCCCCTCAGCTCACTCCTCCCCTCCTGCCTCCTCCGTGGGACCTGAACCTAAAAGCCCACCCCGTGTGCAGTGCCTCACCCCGTGCCTGTGTTCTTCCGGGCGCTGGTCACTACCTGACATTATATGGTGAGTTCGGTTTGTGTCTTATCCCTCTCCTCTGCCAGGCAGGCCCCGCTTTGGCCTGGTCACTGATGTGTCCCTAGCGCCCAGCACAGTGCCTGCCCACAGGAGGGTCTCAATAAATTACGGGATAAAGGCAGGATTTTCAAGCAGAGGAGTGATACGGACCAAGGATTCTCAGGGCGCTGTTTCTAGAAGTCATTCCTCACGCTGCGGCCCAGAGCGTTGATTTTTTATCGAAAGGAAATACGTGATCCACAGAGGCACAATTCCATCTAACGACTGGCATCTACCACATCTCATGAAGAACTCAAAAAATCAAGGCATAAAGGACACTTAGTCCAAACGAGTCAAAGAAGTCGTCCAAGGCCATCTCTAATGACAAATATGCTTTGCCTAGCATGTTCAGCTTTCTTTCCCTTTTCCTTTTCCTCTTTCTTTCTTTCTTTCTTTCTATTTTAGGCCACTGTGCCACAGTCCTCCACCCCCACTGCTGGCTCACACTTGGCCAACTCACCCATTCACGACCAGCCTTCAGGTCGTTTGTGTGTGTAATTTGACCAAATCGGCCATTTCCCATTTGAAAAAAAAACAAAAAACAAAAACAAAAACCCGAAACCCGGAGACGGGACGGGGTCTGTTCAAGGTCTTACAGCTTCATGGGAACCAAAGTCCGGACATCCTGGGTCTCCGCAAACCCCACCCACACCCCCACCCACACCCGGTCCTGTCTTCCTCTTGGCCACCCTGAATCTGGGTTCCTCCTCCTGGCCTCAAGGGCCGGATGTCCATAGACCACGACTGGGAGAAGGTCAAGAAACGCAGAGACACCGGACCGAACAGGAGAGAGTAGGCAGGATGGGAAGAGGCAGCAGGAACAGGAAGGAACTGTCACTGACACCTTGCCCTCGAGTGGCTCCTACAACCTCAGGCAGACATTCCACCCGCTTCCGAAAGATACTGTGGGCAGCTTCTCTGTGAGAACCCCTGTCCTGACACGTACTCACCCCCACGGGACACTCTTCCTAAGACCCTTCTGGTGTTCCACCTCGGGCGTGGGAGAAACGGGTTTGGGAAGCTCAGAGACACCTGCGGTGGGATCTGTCCCCTCCCCCTGCTGACGGGGCACATCCTCCAGCCACTCTGACTCAGTTTCTCTTCTGAATATGATGAGTAATCATGGCCCCCCCCAACTACGTTTTTAAAAGAGGAAAATGGAAGACTGTGTCTCAGGTGCCTAGCACCGTTCACGGCACACCGACGGAGCTTTAAAATGATGGCCCCTTAAAAATTAAAAAAAAAAAAATTTAAAAAAACATTTAAAATGATGGCCCCTCGTCGCCATCGGCGTTCCCACAGAAGCGGACCCTGAGACAAGAATTCAAGCACAAGTGATTTTAGGGAGGTGATTCCGGGAGCCACCAAGAAGCGAGCGGGCGAAGGGAGGCAGCCAGGGAAGGGTGGATTATCTCTGCACAGCCAGAGCTCAGCTCCACTAGGGAGTTTCGGGAAATGACGCAGAATGCGTGCCTGATCTCCCCTCTCAGGGGTGAGAGAGCTGGGGGATCCACGTACCAACTTCCCTTAGACGCCAGTCGTAGGTTGGTGATTCGTCAGCACTTGCAACACATCTCCCTCGCCTGCGGAGCAGATTCCAGGCACAAAGAGAAAGTTCTGGGGCAAAGCGGTGGGTGCTGACAGTGGGGAGCCGGGCGGGTGTATGCTGTAAGGAGGTGGGGATAAGGGCAGGGCAGTGACATTGCCTCCTTTTATCCCTGCATGGACAATAGCTACCTTTTAATGAGCCCTTACTGTTTTCCAGGCAATATCCTGAGGCTTTGACATGTTTTTCTTTTTTTCTTATGAAGTCCTGACTCACAACAAATCTAGGACGTGGGTCTTCACTGCTGTTCCAATTTTGTAACTGAGGCAAACGAGGCCCAAGTTCACGTAGCTGGATCTGAACCCAGGCTCACTCTCAAGCCCGTGCTCTCTCTCTCTCTCTCTCTCACACACACACACACACACGCACGCACGCGCGCGCGCACATGCACAGCCTCTTCCGAAGGAACACACAATGGCAGAGCTACTTAGCGGTAAATGCAGATCAAACCCCGAAGTGCACAGCATTTCCCCACAGCTTGGTGTGGATGTGAGTGCTGTGCTTGACCGCAGGCCTTCCTGGGCACGGCCACCTTGTGCAAATTCCTGGAGCCCTCTGGGCCTCAGTTTCTCCAGCCGTCAGCGCACCTGCTTGATAAGGTTATTGCCAAGATGACTAAGAAGCTAAGTGAAGTTCAGCAATTGCCATGCAGGATATTGTCAGGAGGCGAGAGCTATTACTTCCCGCCCCCTCTGGAAACCGCAGTGATCTTACCTGCAAAATAGAAGCCATAAACTTATTTCAAAGGCTTTCTCGGTTATCAGGTGAGAAAATATATGTTGATATTATCATTTCCATAAAAGTCAGAAGTCAGCACTTTATTTTTCTTGGTTCAATATATTTTATTTTTTTATCATCTTTATTTTTTTTCCATCATGATATGTGTCCTTTTTAATCCCCACCCCTATTTCCCCCATCTCCCCACCTGCCTCCCCTCTGGTAACCATTAATTTGTTCTCTATAGTTAAGAATCTGTTCCTTGGTTTCTCTCTCTCTCTCTCTTTTTGCTTTGCTTGTTTGTTTTGCTTCTTAACTTCCACACATGAGTGAGATCTTGTGGGATTTGTCTTTCTCTGGCCGATGTAGTTCGCTTAGCATTATCCTCTCCAGATCCATCCGTATCATTACAAATGGCAAGATTGCGTTCTTTTTCATGGCTGAATAATATCTTCTTTATCCATTCATCTATCGACAGACACGTGGGCTGTTTCCATAATCTGGTTATTGTACATAGTGCTGCTATAAACACAGGGGTGCATGTATCCCCCTGAATTAGTGTTTTTGTACTTTGAATTAGTAGTGTGAGCCCTGGAGCGTAGAGTAGCTCTCCTTTTAATATTTTGAGGCACCTCCATACTGTTTTCCACGGTGGCTGCACCAGTTTGCATTCCCGCCAACAGTGCACGAGCGTTGCCTTTTCTCCGCATCCTCGCCAACACTTGTCCTTTCCTGTGTTTTTGATTTTAGCCGTTCTGCCAGGTGCCAGGTGATATCTCATTGTGGTTTTGATTTGCATTCCCCTGAGGGTGAATGACGTCGAACATCTTTTCCCGTGTCTGTCGGCCATCTGGATGTCTTCTCCAGAGAAATGTCTGTTCGCGTCTTCTGCCCATTTTTAAATTGGATTATTTGTGTTTTGAGGGTTGGATTCTATCAGTTCTCTATATATTTGGATACTAACGCTTTATTGGGTATGTCGTTTGCAAATGTCTCCTCCTATTCCGTGGGTTGCCTCTTAGTTTTTGTTGACTGCTTCCTTTGCGGTGCAGAAACTTCTTATTTTGATGTAGTCCCAGTAGTTTAGAAATCAGTCCCAGTAGCTTAGAAATGAGCACTTTAGCTGCCTCATGTGGTGTCCACGGTGGCTTGCCTTCAGGCTAAAAGTCTTTATTAGCAAGAAATTCACCCCAGGCAGTTCCCTCCTTCCAAGTGTCTATTCCCTTAGAGATTCTGCCTGCTTTTACTCACTCTCCAGCGCTGTCCTTACATAGCTGCCTTTCATATTGTGCTCCGTTTCAAAAAAAGAAAAAAGTGACATTCACAACTGACAGCGCGGAGAGCTGAAGCCTCCCCTCATATTTCAAAGTCACAAACAGATGTTTCTAGGCTCGCTTCGTCCTCAGCCATCAAATAGCCCACTCAAAGTTATTTCTTAGCAACCATTTCAGAAACTCCCCGTTTTCATTCCCTTGTGTGTCCTTTTCTTCATTCTCTGATGGAAAGGCAGAATGACGGTTTCCAGAGTCCCCATCCTGGCACCACACAGAAGAACCTAGAAGGATGGGTCTGAGCCGTGCCACGAGGACCTAATGGCTGGCACGGCCACCTCGGGTACATCAATGGCCTCTCTGGTCTCGGTGTTTGCTTCTGAAAAGTGGTGGGTGTCCGATGGAGATCGGATGGAGATCGCCTGTGCGATCGCAAAAGGAAAAAAAAAAATGAAAGCAACTTTAAGCAGTCTGACAGCTGGTAAACGAAACTATCATAAAAGCAGATAATCAAACATAGCGTGTTTGTTAAGCATGATGTGGTTGAAGTTAATGACATAGGCGATGTCCCTAATGTATTATTACCGTAATGAAATTATAATGATAGAACAAATTCTAGTTACCTATAATGATGGGATTCCCAGTTTTACTTACAAATACGCATGACATCCTTTGAAAGGAGACAGGAAAGGTGCTTAGGAAGACTGGTAACAATTGTTAGGGTTAAGAGATTGGATGAGAGGCGACTTCTAGCTTCGTCTCTATTTTCCAAAATGAGTGTTTCAGAGAAAAAGAGATTTTAAAATATTTTTAATTTTAATTTTTATTATTCTTTTTTAATTTTTTTTCAATGTTTTTTTTATTTATTCTTGGGACAGAGAGAGACAGCGCATGAACGGGGGAGGGGCAGAGAGAGAGGGAGACACAGAATCGGAAACAGGCTCCAGGCTCTGAGCCGTCAGCCCAGAGCCCGACGCGGGGCTCGAACCCACGGAGCACGAGATCGTGACCTGGCTGAAGTCGGGCGCTTAACCGACTGCGCCACCCAGGCGCCCCAATTTTTATTATTTTTTAATGTAGGCTTCATGGCCAACACGGGGCTTGAATTCGTGACCCCCAGATCAAGAGTCGCAGGTACGACTGACTAAGCCAGCCAGGAGCTCCGAAAATATTAATTTTTTTTATAACTTGTTTTAATGCTTTTAATTGTTGAGAGAGAGAGACAGAGAGTGAGTGGGGGAGGGACAGAGAGACGGAGATGCAGAATCTGAAACAGGCTCCAGGCTCTAAGCGGTCAGCACGGAGCCTGACGTGGGGCTTGAACTCACGAGCCGTGAGATCGTGATCTGAGCCAAAGTCAGATGCTTAACTGACTGAGCCACCCAGGCGCCCATAAAATATTTTAAAAATCAAAGCGATGGTCTTATTTATCACCAGAGTCCCTTCCAGCTGGGATATTCTGTGATTCGTTAATTTATTAAGCATGTATTTATTGAGCACCTGCTGTCTGCCAGCCCCCCTGCGGGCACCAGGAAGAAATGAAAGGTGTCCCTTAGAGCTTCCGATCCACAAGGGAATCAGACACATTTTATTCCTTTCTAGAACCCCAGTGCTCTCCTCCTACCGCTACCGGTGCCCATCGGTTGACTGTAGTCACCCAGCTCAAAATCAAAGCGGAAAAGGCGACCTGCAACAAGGAGACACAAGCGGTGTACGTGGGAGGGGGACAGAGGTGGGGTCCGGAAGCGAATAAGGGCTCAGAGGGAGGGGTAGGCAGATGGGATGCGGGGAGGCGGGTGGAAGGTCCACCTTGACCATTTCTGTGCGTTGGGCTTAGCCAGCACTGGGGACACGCACTCCTCCGTCCACTTCCACCAGGACGCTCTTCCCGTGGCTCCCGAGGGTGCCCGAGGTGATCCGGGACCCCTGGACTCCAGAGGAGGTCAAGAACTCAGGTGTCTCCCTCCGTGGGCGACCCCCTAAATCAGCAGCCCTCGCTTGCAGGAGGGTAATGAGCGCCTCCCCAGCTTTATTTCCATCTCGGCGAGGGGCTAACGGGCAATGCAAACCGGCCACTGTGCCGAGGGACCCTCCCGGCAAATCCCCGGACCCTCTCTTGCCCCAGCTCGTCCCCGTGGTGCCTCCCGAGGCCTCCGCTGGCCGCCCCGGGAAGGAGGCGAAGACCCACACCCCTTAATTAACAACCTGAGGCAAATTGGAAACAGCTGTGAATAATTAGACACTTTAAGTGCTGCGAAGAAGGAATAATTTCTGTAACCTTCGTAATAAATCTTAGGCTGTCTCAGTCCCTACGCTGGACTTGAACTTTTTCTTTCTTTCCTTCTTTTTTTTTTTTTTTTTTTTTTTTCTTTTCCAGGGGTGAGTTAGCACATTACTCATAAAAGAAACAGTATCCCTTTTGTTTGGGCTGGGTCTGCTTAATAACAAAAGAGCCTATTGCAATTATAGGGGCAGCACGGTGACTGGGGCAAGTGCCCCCACCTGCCAGGGGCTTGCAAACGCCGCCCTGAGACACGCGGCGGTGCCCCGACCCGCGGCCCGGTCCCTCGTGGCTTGATTTCCACTCCAGACGATCTTTGCTTTCAAGAGGCTCCAGGTTGTGGAGATTGCGGTCGGAAGAGGCAGAGTGCCCAGATGTGTTCGCATCAAACGGGAGGACCTCAAGGGGTCCCTGGGTGGCTCAGGCCCGGGATCTCACAGGGTGTGAGTTCGAGCCCCGCGTCGGGCTCCGTGCTGACCGTGCAGAGCCTGCTTGGGATTCTCTCTCCCTCTGCCCCTCCGCCCCTCAAAATAAGTCATTTAAAAATAAATAAATAAACGGCAGAAAGGTAACAGAGGTGGCCCCTAGATCAACCCCCCCATTTTAGAAAGGACAATCAAGCCCACAGAGGGGAGCCCATGTGGCTGGAACTACCATTGAATTTGCAACAGAATCGAATCTGGACCTCGAGAGTCCGCCTTGGACCCTGCATAGGGCAGGTTCCGGCTGATGAAAGAGTCAAAATCACTCAGAGCTCCCTCAGGAATTACATGGGGGCTGCTCTGCGAGCAGACCACAGGAGTAAGAGCGTCAGCTTTGGAGCCAGTCCTGCCTTCCAGTCCTGGCTGTGCCCCTTCTGAATGTGACCTTGGGTAAGTCCTCCTACCTGGTCACCTATCCACCTGCCGGGCTGCAAAGTGGCTATGAAGTGGCTTCTCAGGTCTGTCACGAGGATTGATGAGACAGATGCGTACTAAAATCTCATGAGATATGCCTGCTACTCCGCACCGGGGCTGGTGAAAGGCGCACAGACAGGCTTCCCATTAAGCTCGTGACCTAACCCTCTGGTGGTCTCCGGGGTCCACCCAGGAATCCTTTTCAATTTCTCCCACCCGTCCCTCCCCTAGAAGACCGTGCCATGCCTTCCCTCTCCTCAAACTGCCAACAGATGGCCTTGCGTTCACCTTATTTCACTGAAACGAATCTGAAGCGCTCCGAAGAGGATTTTGACTCGGCCCTCCGTGAAACCCACCAGTCGGCTTCTTCCTCCTGTTAACAAAACGAAGGCCCGCGCTCTGATCTAAGCCATTTCGTCACCTTGTGCTGGATCGAAGTTCAGAGAAGCTCAGTAATTTGCCCAAAGTTAACAGATGGACAGTAAGCAGTAGACTAAAAGTTTAATTCGGATCCGATTAGAAGATGAGCTCTAGGAGATCTTTTCCTCAGTGCCCTGCAGAGGGCCTGGCATATTACACACACCCAATAAGTGTCTGTGATGAATGAATGAATGAATGAATGGCAAGTCTGTGGGTCTCGGTGGACTTCCCACGATACCAGTGACTTACCACCTATAGCTCCCCTCGTCCCAAGAGCAGGGATCTTAGTGTGTAAGGAGGTGGGAGAGTTATCACCTATTACAGGTGTGTGTAAGGAGGTAGAATGGTGACTTTTGCATAAAAGCCACCAGCAGGAAAACAGCAAGGGAGTTTGCCACCTACCAAAAGCTCTGGACAGGAAAAAAAAAAAAAAAATCCTTCTAAAATGCGGTAACCCGGGTCAAACATTTTATTCCTCATAAGAGGAGCCCTTGGACCCTAAACTGACATATTACCATAAAAACGAGTCCAGGACTAGTGAAACTTGAAAGGCCATTCTGTAGAAACAATTTCTAATCCTCGGGGCACAGGATTCCCACAGAGACTATTCCTTGAGAGGTGAAATTGCAATTAAAAAAGTTACAAAGCACCTGAAGAAATGAATCGCCTTGAGGGCAAGTAAGAGAGTTAGCACCCCAAGAATCAAAGAGAAGAATAATTTGAAAGCGGATTATTAAAGAGTACTGCCCTGTATGATGATGACAGGAATGGTTCAATCTGGGTCCATTTCTTTTAAAAAAAATTTTTTTTCAACGTTTTTTATTGATTTTTGGGACAGAGAGAGACAGAGCATGAACGGGGGAGGGGCAGAGAGAGAGGGAGACACAGAATCGGAAACAGGCTCCAGGCTCTGAGCCATCAGCCCAGAGCCCGACGCGGGGCTCGAACTCACGGACTGAGAGATCGTGACCTGGCTGAAGTCGGACGCTTAACCGACTGCGCCACCCAGGCGCCCCTGGGTCCATTTCTTTTTAAAAAAAATTTTTAATGTTTTATTATTTAATTTTGAGAGAGAGAGAGAGACAGAGTGTGAGCAGGGGGAGGGGCAGAGAGAGGGAGACACAGAATCTGAAGCAGGTTCCAGGCTCTGAGCTGTCGTCACAGGGACTGACGCAGGGCTCGAACTCATTGACCTCGAGATTATAACCTGAGCCGAAGTCGGATGCTTACCTGACTGAGCCACCCAGGCACCCCAGTGTTTATTTGAGAGAGAGAGAGAGAGAGAGAGCATGAGCAGGGGAGGGGCAGAGAGAGGAGAGAGAAAATCCCAAGCAGGCTCCCTACTGTCAGCATGGAGCCCAACATGGGGCTCGATCGCAGGAACCATGAGATCAAGACCCGAGCAATCGAGAGTCAGAAGCTTAACCAAGTGAGCCACCCAGACGCCCCTGTGAATTTAACTTAAAGGGAAATCCCAATGTTGCATAATACCCACAACATCATGGGCTTGATGTGCTAATTGTGTTGTTTTATTAAACATCAAAATAAATGTTTAATTCTTATAATTTTAAAAACATTTGCCCAGGTACTAAAAAGATCTCTTACGCCACCAGCAGCGCATCAACCTAACTTTGGAAGGTACTGACCTAGAGCAATTGCCCTTGTTTCAAAGATGGGGAAAGTAAAACTGCGCCAGAAATCAAAGGGCAAGTTCGGGCTCAGACCCAGACACCTGCCTCCCAGCGAGGGACCAACCCGTTCACATTGTTTTTTTTCTTACACGGCTTTTTAATCTGTTTGCAAAACTCAGAAATTCTTTATGCATTTTCCAAAATAAATACATAAATGGCCTTACAAGCGGGGTGGTAATTTCTGCCAGGCATTTATTCCATCTCTGCAAATGAAAACCGTACTCATGTATACTAATGAGATGGGAAGTGAATGGCAATCCTTTTCGAGGAGTGGTGTGGCAAGCCTGCCTGGAATGTATTAAAATAATAATATACCTAAGTCACAGCTAATTGAGGAGCTCACAGGGCTTCATGAATGCGAAGCCATTCAGAGCGCTTTGAAAGAAATTAAATTGAAGGGAGAGAGATGTCTTTTATCACTAAAATATTGCCAATCCGTGAGCTGAAACCTGCCTGCTTTGAACAACCAGCTTGCCAAAGAGATGTTTAGGGCACTTGTGAATCAGGCTATGATTACACCCAACTTTTAAGGACCTCTGGGAGCAAACTTTCCAGCCCTGTCCACACGCGTTAACTCCTTCTCCCCACTCCCACAATGCTTGGTCCATGAACTGTCCAAAGAAAACTTGTCCAGGTAAGTATTCAAACTCCATAGGGCATCATTCAAGGCTCCTCTCAGACAGATCTCACCAGCCCTTCTGGGCCAACTGGCCACCCCTACCCTCCCTCCCTCTCCCCCCCACACTGGACCTCCTTGGGTGCTCGTGTAAATTACGGAGGCACCCACCGCTGCGACCTATAAGTCCCCAAAGTTCTGTGGCATAGCACATTAGAACTTTACATCTTGCTTAACGGTTCGACGTGAGTGCTTCCCTTTGGTGAACAGTTTCTTTCCATGTGATGATCCTGGTCCTTTCTACCTATGGTGGCTCTGCCATCCGGGGGAGCTCCGTCAGACCGGGGAAGAGGCCCAGGACATGAGATACCCCTTTCTCAATCACATCAACCCGGGTGTTCACATCCCACTGGCAGGAACAGCCACTTGGTATCTACCTGGCAGAAGGAAGGCTGGGACATCAGTCACATGCAGACCATCCTCCTTGTCCTTCCTCCTGCTTGCCTTTCTCTACCTCTTGAACTCCTATTCATCCTTCAAAGCCCTATCCTCTTCATCCTTCAAAAATATCACCGCTTCTGCAAAGCCATCACTGATGTCCCAGGCAGATTTAACCAAACGCTCTCTTTCACTTCCAGCACATTCCAGATGTATCTCTATTAGGAGACACTTGGGGTATTCAGGTACCTGTCTCTTTTGACCCCTGGGTGCCCCAGAACTAGGTCTGTGTCTTGTTCAACTTTGGGTCTCTAGTAGGTAGCACCTAGCACTCTTCCTGACATAGGACAGTGGGCATTCAGTGCATGTGTTTTAATTAAGCCAACATATGTTCACCAAATTCTTTAACGAGCATCTAGTGAGTCACTCCCATGGTCCAAGAACTGCATAAAGAACAAAGGAGCTCCCCAATAAATCCTCTTGAGGGGCGCCTGGGTGGCGCAGTCGGTTAAGCGTCCGACTTCAGCCAGGTCACGATCTCGCGGTCTGGGAGTTCGAGCCCCGCGTCAGGCTCTGGGCTGATGGCTCAGAGCCTGGAGCCTGTTTCCGATTCTGTGTCTCCCTCTCTCTCTGCCCCTCCCCTGTTCATGCTCTGTCTCTCTCTGTCCCAAAAATGAATAAACGTTGAAAAAAAAAAATTTTAAAAAATAAATCCTCTTGACTTCAAAGAGTTAAAGTTCTAAGCAAAACACATAACGAACTTGGGCAAACACTCAGTGAGATTTGGGTCGCCTTAAAATTCCTTCCCAAGTCAAACAGAAAGAAACTGAAGATTATCCACCCTTCTCCCCTCTCTCCACACCTCTGGTCTCCCGATTAACAAAGACTTTTGAAAGAGTCGCTTGCATAACTCCATGGCATGAGCAGAAGACATAAGAAGGAAGGGGGTCCACAGGGAAAACCCTGCATTCAAGGGTGGCCTTTTTTTTTTTTTTACTTTTTAATTTGAATTAATTTTAGACTTACAGAAAAGCTGCGAAAACAGTGCAGAGAGCGTTTGTGTATCCCTCACCCAGCTTCCCCCAAAGTTAACATCTAGTTAACGCGATCGTTAAAAGCCAGGCTAACCCAGCGAGCTTTGGCACAACCCTCTCAGCTGAACTAAAGACCTTATTCGAACATCCCCGGTTCCCTGCAGGGTTTTTGTTTTCTACTCCAGGATCCAGACCCGCATCCTGCAGTCCCCAACACTTCCCCGCCTTTCCTTGTCTTGTATGACCTCGACACTTCTGAAGGGGGCTGGTGGGTAATTTCGTCAAGCGGAGATGGCCGAGTTCCTGGTAGAGATGATGCTCTAGAAGGGACAAGAGACCGAACCCGCGGGGCGGAGCCAGTAGGCCTGGAAAAGGACGCCTCTCGGCCTCCCACGTTCAGGCCTCTGACACAGAGATCTCCGGGAGTCCCCTGGCCCCGGCCGCCAACACCGAAGCCTCAGCTGACCTGTTTCCGCTGTGGACAGAAGTCACCAGGTAGGAGCCCCATGAGTACATCCTGCAACGTGTTGAGATGGCGATGACCGAAAGAGACCGCGATAAAAAGATGACGGAGGACGCAGCGTGAACACAGATGCTGGCACACGCACAGAGGGCAACGCACGTGCTCCCCTTCTGACGAGCTGTTCCCCGAAACGCATCCCCCTTGTGCTGCCAACAAGCCCCCCACCCAGGATCCCCCTTTAACCAGAACCTCGCTAATAATGCCTGCTTTACCGCCTAATTGCGATGCGGTTCGGTGAGCCCCGATTGGTAGAGCGTCGGAGCAGGAACAGTGAGAGCCCAGCCCCCCTGAGGATGTCATGCCCGCGAGGTCCTTCGCCTCCTCCTTCTCATTGGTACCAAAGGGCGAGCTTCCCGCCCCCAGCCGCCCTGGAACCAGACATAAAGGTCCAGAGACCTCTGGCTGGAAAGCCATCTGCAGATTTCCAGGGGCATCGTCCTGGCGATGGGGTGGGCTCTCCTTCTCGGGAACTAAAAACGTCCGGACTCTGGGGAGACAGGGGTCAGGGGACAGTGGCCGTCTTCTGCGGCGCAGGGTCGGGGGCCAAACGGAAAGGGGTGCGGAGGACACCCTCACCTCCCCACCGTCACCACCTGGGAGGGCAGCACACTGACCAAGGTGGACACACATGACCGGGGGCGGGGGGGCTGTCCCTGTGAGCCGAGGGGCAGCGGGGACCCACGTCGGCTATTTTATTGTTATCATCAACCACCGCCTGCCGTCCCCCTACGGCCCTCACGTGAGAATCAGAAGACACTCAAAGCTACGGCAGCACCTAGAGAAGGGCCAGGGAGCAGCTATGCCGTGGGGGTCTCTGGGTGGAACGCATCACGTGGTCCCCGGAGGGTTTGTGAAATCTCAGGCTGCTGGGCCCCACCCCTGAGTTGCAGACCCGGGAGGTCTGGGTGGGGTCCCCAAAACTGCATTTCTAACATCTCCTCGAGGATACTGGTGCTGCGGGTCTAGGGGCCACCCTGTGAGAACCAGTATCCTGGAAGAATCACCTTAAAACTGTCAAGGATGCCTTAAAAAAACAATTCCACCCCAGGCCCAACAATTCTAATTTTTTTTTTTTAACGTTCATTTATTTTGAGAGAGAGAGAGCAGAGGAGGGGCAGAGAGGGGGGGGGGGGGGGAGAGAGAGAATCCCCAGCAGGCTCTGTGCTGTCAGCATGGAGCCCAACACGGGGCTTGACCCCACAGACCGTGAGACCATGACCTGAGCCAAAATCAAGAGCCAGACGCTCAACCAGCTGAGCCACCCAGGTGTGCCTAATGTTTTCAAAAGCAGCTGATGACCCACAAAATCGAGCGTGTCAATGAGAGACTATTTAAAGCCCTGACAACGCCGTTTCTACACATGCCCAAGTCAGTTATAGAATGACATTTGGGGGTCACCCTGCGTCAGGCAGAAATGACCAGGCAATCCCCGGCTGAGCTCAGGGTCGCGCTGGACCCAGCTGGGCAGAGGCCACAACTCACGTGCCCGGGGAATCCCAAAGGCGCCCTGAGCGGCCATCCCAGGGGCCACGACCCTTGTCATATAAGCAGGGACATCCACAGAAAGGAAACAGGGAGTAAAGCTCCTGAGGACAGCAGAGCAAGGTGCGCTCACTCAGCTGCGATTGGTCGGGCATCATCGGGGAGCGGGAAGCGGGCAGGGAGAGGGGCCAGTGTGCTGGGGGCATATGCTAAGCACGAGGCGGGGAGCTACGCGGGACGTTAGCGAGGTGACATGACCAGACGGATGCTTCACAGGAATCACGTGGCCCCAAGTGACAATGGATAACATTTAAAAAGACAAGTTGTGCAAAATCATTTCCGCGTGGACAAAAGCATGGGTACAGTCGAAAGAAAACTACAACGTGGGGGAAAAAAAAGTGTGCAAGTTAGGTCACAGAGAGAGCGTTGTGTTCCTTAATTTCTAGAGAGTTCCTAGTTCTAGAGAGTTCCATACAGGCAAGACGAGATTCTGCAAAGGAGACGAAGACACAGTTCACAGGAAAAGAAATTCAAATGGGTTTCAAATGCACTAAAATGTGCTGGAACTCACTGCTAATAAAGGAGATACAAATAGATACAATGAGATGCCTTTTTTTTTTTAACGTCCATTTATTTTTGAGACAGAGAGACAGAGCATGAACGGGGGAGGGGCCGAGAGAGAGAGAGAGAGAGAGAGAGAGAGAGAGAGAGAAACACAGGATCTGAAACGGGCTCCAGGCTCTGAGGTATCAGCACAGAGCCTGATGCGGGGCTCGAACCCACGGACCGTGAGATCATGACCTGAGCCAAAGTCTGACGCTTAACCGAATGAGCCACCCAGGTGCCCCAACGAGATGCCATTTTTATCCACAATCATTATAAAGACCAAAAACAAAACAAAACAAACACACACAGAAAAAAAACCCCAAACAAACAAAAGCCCATGAAGACCAAAAACATGTTTATATATGTTGGTTTATATATATAGTGGGGAGGCGATAATCTCCACCTTTGTGGAGAACAATCTGTCAGTAATAATTGAGAGTTAAATGCAGGTACTCTTAACCTGGCCACCCGCTCGTCCCAAGGCTCTACATACCTACACAGATTTCCATTTGCAGCAGGAAAAGACGAAATTGGGGCGCCTGGGTGGCTCAGTCAGTTACGCGTCTGACTTCAACTCAGGTCACGATCTCACAGTTCACGAGTTCAAGCCCCGTGTCGGGCTCTGTGCCGACAGCTCGGAGCCTGCTTCGGATTCTGTGTCTCCCTCTCTCGGCCTCTCCCCTGCTCACACTCTGCGTGTGTCTCTCTCTCCCAAAAATAAACAAACATTAAAAAAAAAAGTTTTTTTAATTAAAAAAAAGAAAAGAAATGACAAAGTCCGTTGACGTGTGAGTGATGGTTAAGAAAACTCACGGGTGGATATGTGCTTCCAAAATGATAGGTTGGAGTCCTGGGGTCCCAGTGTTGAGCCCCCTGTACCTCAGAAGCCCCAGTCCCTCAGGATGTGAACTTCCTTGGAAATAGGGTCGCTGCGGATGTAATCAGTTAAGGGGAGGTGGGGAAGGGTGGGCCCACGATCTAATAATCCTGGTGTCCTTGTAAGGAGAGGCAAGACAGAGAGGAGACGGCCATTCGAGAGAGAGATGCGCCGGGAGAAGACAGCCACGTGACGACAGAGGCGGACGCAGGACCCAGCTGGAGACCCCCGAACGCCGAGGATTGCCCGCCACCGCCAGCCGCTCAGAGAGAGGCGTGGAACCACTTCTGCGCAGAGTATCAGACGGAACGCGGCACCAGAACACTTTGATCTTGGACCTCCAGCCCCCAGAGCTATGATCCAATACATTTCTTTTTTAAAAATTTTTTTTTTCCAACGTTTATTTATTTTTGGGACAGAGAGAGACAGAGCATGAATGGGGGAGGGGCAGAGAGAGAGGGAGACACAGAATCGGAAACAGGCTCCAGGCTCCGAGCCATCAGCCCAGAGCCTGACGCGGGGCTCGAACTCCCGGACCGCGAGATCGTGACCTGGCTGAAGTCGGACGCTCAACCGACTGAGCCACCCAGGCGCCCCAGATCCAATACATTTCTACGG
This sequence comes from Prionailurus viverrinus, assembly GCF_022837055.1. Lineage (NCBI taxonomy): Eukaryota > Metazoa > Chordata > Mammalia > Carnivora > Felidae > Prionailurus > Prionailurus viverrinus. The sequence goes on from NC_062566.1 coordinate 133,445,325, forward strand.
TTTAAGCTGCGCAGTTTGTGGGAGCTCGTCGCGGCATCCCTGGGAAACTGTGACGGACACACGCTCTGGGGCTGGACCACCCGCCTGGCATCCCTGCTCTCCCACTGACTCGCTGGGTAGTCTTCATTACTTAACTTCTCTGAGCCTCTCTTTTCCTATCTTTAAAATGGGAAAGGAATCCTTCGCTTCTGTAAAAGGAAGCCTTTGGATGCCAGGTAAAGATTCTGGAATCAGGGGGTTGTTTACCGTTGGCAGATCCCAGAAGGCTACATCTGCCGCCAGCATCGCTAGGCGGGAGGTATCTCTGGGTGAAATGCCAGGCGGGCGGGCCCCTGTCCTCAGACGGAAATGGCAGGAAGCTGACCCGCCAGGCTGCAGGGGTGATAACAGCAGGTGCCATCCGGTCCCAGGCTGCCTGCACACTCTCTCCGAGTGGCCTCTGTGCTACAGAGCTTTGCGGATACTGCCACCTTGAATTCCAGCTGCAACTTACAAGCTGGGTCTTCTAATTCTCAGCTCACAGACGGGAACACTGAGGCGAGGGGCAGTTAACTGATGTGTTTGAAGCCACCCCGCTCAACTAAAGGCTGAGACTTGACCTCAGTTCTCCCGACTGCCGCGTTACACTTCCTCCCCAGGTTGCTCCCTGTAAAAAGGCTGCGTGGGAGTGGGTCACCTTGCAGAGGTGGGGGCCCAGGTCCTGAGCCCTGCCAGGACATCACGGCTGTGGGGAAGGGTGGGGGAGGTCCGGGATAGCCCCTCCTGGCTCCAGGGCTCCCTCACTCGCTGGACACAATGACCAGTTTGTCTGCAACACGGAGGCTCTGAGAAGATGCTCCCCCACCCCCACGAATTGCCCCACATCCCTCCAGCTGCCTGCCAGGGGAGGAAGAGAGAAGGGGTTCTAGACTCAGGAGTTTGGGAAACAGACCATACTATATTTTCCCTTTGGGGAATTCACGACAAACATTAGTGTCAGGGCTCTGGCAAGGACAGCGGGAAAAATAAAGTGAGGCCGGTGAACCATGTTGAAAACAGTATGTCTCCGTTTCATTCCACCAAGGAGCCCTCCTGCCAGTCTTCCGAGAATCCCTCAGCCGTCGGCTCAAGCAACTGCCCCTCGCTCCTTTCTGGGGAACACGGGACGTGGCCACACGTGCATCTCCCTGCAGGAGGACTAGGAAGGAGTGGTAAGAGCTGGCCCTGGAGATGGGGTGAAGGACGTGTTCCCCGACCCACTGGCACCTCTCCATGTGGCTAAGGGGCTGCTGTTTCCCGTCTGTGAGCACCATATGGTCAATTACTGAGGTGGCAGGGGCAGAAAGGGAGGTGAGGCTGGTCCCTAATGAAACCCGCCTGATTGCCCAGGCTTGACAGAGGGCCCTGGGTGGACGTTGCCCCAAGCCATGAGTAAGCATCACCTAGGCCCTTGGCACATGGCACAGGACGCCTCTGACCCTGTTGAGCCTGATTCAGAGGCTGGATCTTGCACCTGGCTCTGCCTTGGAAAGCGTTAACTTGTATCTATCTGTAAGTGCATTTCATGGCTTGTATATATCTCTGCTCTATGTTTGGTTTTGCTTTTAATTTAGAGAGAGGCAGAGGAGAGGGGCAGAGGGAAAGAGAGAGGGAATCCCAAGCCGGCTGTATGTGAAGCGTAGAGGCGGGGCTCGATCCCACGACCCTGGGATCACGACCTGAGCTGAAATCAAGAGTCCGTTTCTCAACGTCTGACCCACCAGGCGCCCCATGCCTCTGCTCTTTGAATTCTTAGTTGAGACAGTTGTAACCATCTTACCGGTTGCCTCATTAAGTGATGAGTTAAAGAAGATCTCAGATGTGTTCATTTCGTATTTTATTTATATTTGCATTTATATTTTAAAATTTAGAAATTATCCCTTAACATCCCCACTTTTATAGTTCCAAAAGCCTGAACAGAATACGAGCCCTTTTTTCTATTAACCTCCTTTTGATTTCCTTAACTTTGCTGAGGGCTCTTTCGTAGTCCTGGCTTACATTTGGCTCATGGATTTGTATTCTTTCTTATCTAATAATTAAAGCATGTCATGTTATGGACTTGCATGCATCTGTGACGGGAAGAAAAATGAACCCCCCCCCCCCAGAGGTATATTCACTTCCTAATTTCCAGAAGCTGTGAATAGCCCTTTACACGGCAAAAGAGGCAACATTAGGTGATACAGAAGGTATGCCATAAAGTCAGGGACCTTGAGAAGTGGAGTTTGTCCTGGATTATTGAGGTGGACCCTGAATGCCACCACGTGTAGCCTTTTAAGAGGGACACGGGAGATTCGATACAGACACACAGAGAAGATGATGTGCAGAAGGAGGCAAGAGATTTGAGGGATGCAGCCTGAAATCCTGCAAATGCAGGACTGCTGGGGGGGCGGGAAGAGCCTCTCCGGCTGCAGCCCCAGAAGGGGCGTGGCCAAGTCCGGCCTGATTTGTTACAGCAGCTGCAGGAAACTAACACGGCACCTGATACAGAGCTGGCTGTGATGCAGAGATTGCCCTGCGCTGGGAGGTCATCATCAGTATTTTCTAGGCGAGCTCTTTACAGCCTTTAGTTACTCTTTGCCCTAAGAGATAAGAGAAAAATGGATTTTTTTTTTTTTTTTTTTTTTTTTTTTTTTTGAGAAATGGATTTTTGAAGCAGGTTTTGCTGCTGCTGCTGACTCGGGTGTTATTCCTGGCACTGCACATTCGGCTTTTTTGTGGTTTTTTTGAACATGTCCATATTTTGATCCCAGCAAAATTAACGTCGATTTCTTTTTTTAATATTCCGCCGGGCTGGGAAAAGAGGTAAAGAAACTGACAAGAGGAGATAAATAGATCTATTGTTCGCATCACCCCTGTTCCTGCTTTTGCCTGCTGGGTCTAAACACCTGAGAGATGTATACTGAATTTCCTGCTTGTTATGTTTGGGGTCCTTTCTGTTTATATCATGAACAGTCTGTTTTCTAGATGTTAATACTATGTAACTCATCCCGTAAAGCTTTCTTCGTAGTCGTTTTCAACTTTCATCAACCCCAGTTTATCCTTTGTAGTTTTTTGTTTCTGTTTTGTTTTGTTATTTTGCCTCCCAAGTCCGTGAAAAGGACTTTGAAAACGTTTCTTCAAAAAAAATTTTTAATGTTTATTTATGTATTTTGAGAGAGAGAGAGAGAGGGAGGAGGGGGGAGACATAAAGAGAGGGAGAGACAGAATTCCAAGCAGGTTCCACACCCAGCGTGGAGCCCAACGTGGGGCTCATCTCATGACCCTGGAATCGTGACCTGAGCCCAAATCAAGAGTTGGACACTCAACCAACTAAGCCACCCAGGCGCCCCTCTCCTTCAAACTTTTGAGCCGCTTTGTTTTATTTACGTGTATCTCATGGAGACAGAACACAGCTGAATTTGGAGCTTTTTGGTTTTGGGTTTTGGGTTTTGTAATCCAATCTAGGAGTAAGCACAAGGCTTAACTGGTTACATTCACTTTTATTGTCATAACTGATTTTTCTTCTTATTTTCATCACCTTGTTTTATAAGCTATTCTTTTTTTTTTTAATTTTTTTTTTTTACATTTATTTATTTTTGAGAGACAGAGAGAGACAGCGTGAGCAGGGGAGGGGCAGAGAGAGAGGGAGACATAGAATCCGAAACAGGCTCCAGGCTCTGAGCTGTCAGCGCAGAGCCCGACGCGGGGCTCGAACCCACGAACCGTGAGATCATGACCTGAGCTGAAGTCAGAAGCTCAACCGACTGAGCCACCCAGGCGCCCCTATAAGCTATTCTTAAGTGACTTCTTCTTCTTTGTTTTGCTTTGGTTCCCCCTCTCCCACCCCCCACCCCCCCGTTAATGATTGGGGAAGTGGCAGCTTCAAAAAGCCATCTCTCCACCGTCACTTCCAGCTTTACTTGGGGTAACCACCTTTTTGTTTGATTCAACACATGTTTAATGAGTGTGTACTATGTGCCAGGTGCGATGCTAGGGCCCAGACATCAGAGATAAGCAAGGACGGTCTGATAGGGAGGGAGAGACCCTTGGCGAGTATTCGTAATTACACAAGTACGATGAAATATTAAGTGCATTAGCAACTACGTAAGCACAGTTGTACCAATCATACAGCTGCCTTCAAATCCTACCTACATATCGTAGTTGAAAAAATACGTAACTTGATCTGCTTATAAATATGTCCCTCTAAATAAAGGGTCTCCACAGGGCCCAGGTGTCTTCTTACAAGTTACACTACTTTCTGGAAAAGCATTTTGGCTTCTCTCCTCTATCTGCTGGAATCCACTTATGAGTCATGCCTGGCACCATCCCCTACCTGCCAGCTGGTCGTCCCTGTTTCGTCTCATGACCATTTCAGCTAAGAGCAAGAGGAAGGAATCATACTCTCCGCCTTTTACTGAAAAGACCAGAAGCTTTTACTTCCAAGTAGCCCCAGAAACTAGCACAGTAACTCGCTATTGAAATAACGAATCCACCAGAATCCTTTGCTCTAAGCTGCCTCACTCCCTTGGGAGGAGGTGAAGGGGTCAGTCATTAACGTGTTATTATAGTCCTGGCCCACCCAGTCCTCAACCAACTGGGCAAACCTGGGTGAGACTTGGCCTTTCCTCTCCCCCCAGGGGTGGCAGGACAGAAGCAGTCCCTGAGTCAGTGATGGAAGTCCGTGGGCCTCGGATGTTACCCCAGGTTTGGGGGCAGAAGAAGAAGAGACCATGGGGGCAGGAGCTGACGTTCGCTGCCCTCTGGGGGAAACCGTGAAGGTCATTTCGGGAGAAATCCAGAAATTCCACAACCAAACACAGATCTCGAAGCAGAGTTGTTTGCTAAGCCTCTAAGAAGGCAAGTGTTTGGGCTATGGAGGCCGGACCAGGCATCAGAGAGGGTGAGTGAGTCGTGTGGGCACACGCGGCCCCAAGGGCCTCTGGGACACCAGGGTGAGATGGTCTTAGGGCTGTACCCAGCTCTGAGGCCATGGTTCCCCGGCCCTGACTCAGCCTGGTGTTCTGCCAAACGGCTTCAGGACGGGACCGCCCAAGCTTCCCCATCGGCTTTCCACTGTGACCAGTCGTGGCGATGAAACCTTTCCCGATTACACTCCCCCGAGGATGCCACACTGAAGTCTTCCAAGAGGCCCACCCACCAGGAGGTTATGGATGTTGAGATCAAACCCAAAGCCACCGGGGCCGGCAACAGCATGGGGCTAGCTCTAGGCCCGAGATGGTGGGGGTGCGGGGGGAGGGAGTCCCAGCTCTGACGCCATGGTTCCATGGGGGGGGGGGGTAGTCCCAGTGGATGGTGTGGGCAGCCGAGGAGGCTCAGCCCACACTCTGGTCCCTCCACTGCGGGGTCCCAGCCCTTCCCACAGCCAACAAGGCTCACCGAGAGCACGTGGGCCAGTCCCGCCACCCCCGCCCACCTCCACCGGCCTCCCCTCTGTCCCAGGGCAAGGGGGCTCAGCGTCCGTCTCTGTCTCGCAGACAAAGATATTAAAAGAACGTCAGCTTTGGGGTAGGGATGAAAAGGCAGGAGGGGAAGGAAATCTGCCCATACGTTCCCCGGCTCTGCCTTCCCCCCGATGCGGGAGTACCTAACAGGAGGTGGCAACAGAGTTAAGTGCTGGCAAAGATTTTCTCTTGTTCTTTTCCTTCTTCTTCTTCTTCTTCTTCTTCTTCTTTTTTTTTTTTAAATCTGGTGTTTATAATTCCAATTGGTGTAAAATTTCCTGATGGTTAACACATCACGTTACTGACACTTTTGAATGAATGACTCATTCCCGAATAATTGAGCAGCTTTGTAATTTGGGAAGTAAAATCACATTTACGAGTCCCTCGAGGGGAGGGTCTATATTGTTGTGCATAAAAAGGAGATAAATCATAAAAGCAAAAATCTGCAAACATTCCCCCTTAGCCTTTGTCCTTGCCTGAAGGCCGTGCCTCTCAAAAGTGCACAGCTGCCTGGAATCGCCACGGTTGTTTAAAATCGGGCCCCGTTTTATCTTGATGGTCAAATTACATATCGGTCACCATAATCCCGTCTGGGTCCAATGGGCCAGCCATGCTCTGCATCCCCCTCTTCCACCCCGGCTTCTCGTCCCTGTTCAGGCTCATCCAGGCCACAGTGACTTTGGGTGCTTTGTGGCCAAGTGTGGAACCCCAGCAGGAAGAAACACTCCCCAATTAAGCCAGATTCGATTACAAGCAGCATCCACAAATAATCAATAGGTGCATTGCCAATTTAGGGTTCAACAAACCCACAACGTGATCCTAATAAGACCTGACAAGGGTTGCTTTTTTTTTTTCTTCTTCTTCTTCTTCTTCTTCTTCTTCTTTTCTTTTCTTTTTTTTTTTTTTTAGTGGTTGAGAGTCAACCGGTATTACTGAGTTTTAACCGCACACATGCATGCGTTTTTAAGCATATCTATTTTTGAGGGCAGAACATACACATGGAACCGGGTGGCGGCCTCCTGCCTCTGCTATTTGGCGCTGAACTCTAATTGTATTTTTATGTGCTGTGGATTTGAAATCTAGAAGTCCTGGGATTTTAAGCCTCAGGTCCTTTTCCCACTTTTCCAGAGTACTGTAAATTAGTTTAGTATGCTTGAAAGAACCCCTAATTGTAACTGCTCTCGTCGACATATCAGCTTGAGGCCGCACAGAGCTGGCTTGGGGACTATTGCCCTTGGTTTTGTAGTTACAGTGCATTTTAAGGGCCTGACAGGTCCGGTGCTAAGATGTTCTGAATTAGATTTGAATTACAACCGCTAAATGCCCTTGTCAAAGATCGTTAGTCCTGACACTAGCCATATACCTTGAGCTGACTGTTCTAATGCAGGGCCCATGGCTTAAACAAAGACATGCCCCCACGTTTCATTCCGAATTGTCAAAACGTAATTGAGTTAAAAACAGCAACTACAGCATAAGAGTGCAAAATCTTTGCTGCTTCTTTTCGCTTTGAAATAAATCCAGGGGACAATTTAGCGGCATCACAGGCTCAGAACGAGAAGAGCGTTTTCCACCAAGACTCGGTGTTCTTAAAAAATAAAAACCCCAGGCCCGTCCCTGTATCACAGGATGAAAACGGCCGAAGAACTTCTCAAATGCCTCTCGATTTCAGACTTGGTCTTTCCCGAAGAAGAAGAAGAGCCGGCTAGACAACTGACCCAGCAATGCCGGGCACACGGGTGTCGCTCCACGAATGTGGTCACGGAAAGGCACGAATGCATTTTAAGATAGACGGGTCGCGGGTAGAAAGATGGGGCAGGGGCGTCAGGTCAGGTAGCCCGGCTTGAATCTCCTCCCTGCTGCCAGACGCGTGCCCTGCCAGTCACTTCTCTTTCCTGACCTTCCAAATCCTCATCGGCAGACCCAGGGATGACCAGGCGTGCGTCCTAGAGAATTAAACCGAGACAACGGGAAAGCATCCTCGGTGCCCTGCGATCGAGTGATACGTTCTCTTTCCTTCCTTCAAAAGACGACTCCCGCCAGGGTTTCTAGAAGCCGCACGGGGAACTCCAAACGGAATCTACAGAGGAGCCCGGCCTGGGGAGGCCGGAACGGGGTACCCAACTCCGAAGCTGCCAAGACCAGACGGCACACACGTGGGAAGCTGCGGGCGCCACATGAGCGCCGGTGGGGCTCGCGGCGGCCAGAGAGCATCTGATCCAACGAAAACTGCCCCCAATTCAAAAATTGCAACACATCAGTCAAAAGCAAACTTAGCCGCCGGTGGATTCCGCCAGGGGCCAATAGTTTGCACCCAGAGGATTCTAATTTTCGTACGTTTCGAGGAAGGCAGCTGATGAATCGGAAACTGGGTTGGCAGATAGAAGACGGGATGACTTTGAATTTCGGAGAAATCATTTTTTTTTTTAGCACATGAATGCCTTAATTATCATATGGGCGTATTTTAAAAGTACTCATGGTTTACCTGAATTTAAACTAAGCTGGGTATCATTTTTTTTCTCCCCCTTCCACTAAATCTGACAGTCCTCAGTAGGAAGAGACTAAAACTGAGAGTCAAAGAAGACCCGAGGGGAAGTCCTGCTTCACCTTAGTAGCCCCCTTCACCTCCAGGAGCCTCGGGTGGTCCCTGCAGTAACACAATGACGCGCCAGCCTTGAGTCACAGGGGAGGGAAGGAGCCCGCGAATCCCCACAGGGTCAGGGATGCTGCAAAACGCTCACCGCTGCTGTGGTTTCAGAACTGGCGGGCGCCATCAGAATGCAAAGGGCGAGGGACTGTTCCATCACGAGAGAGAAAAGTCCCTTCCTCCCCTTGCTAAGGAACGTATACAACATCTCCACTACACATGTACGTCTTAGCGGCGATAGAAGCCGGAAGTTATCGAATTGCGTAGTCGATTCTCGGAATGGAAACAAGGAGCACAGATCTGGGCAGCTCAGCACGAAAAAAAAAAAAAAAAAAATCCCCGGGAAGACGCTCCAGTGTCTTGTTGAGGGAGGAGGGGGCTGTGATGAAAGATGAGGTTCTCAGTCTGCATCTGGAAAGGCCATTTGTGCTGCGTTAGGCAACAGCCTGAGGTGCCCGGGGAATGTGGGTCCTGGCGAGAGCGGATGGGGAGAGAGAAATCGCGGGTGGCAGGCAGGGAGAGGGAAGTTGCTGAAACCGGAGGTTTCCACTTGGCCTTAAACTTCGACCTGGAAGGCCAGGAACACTGGCCTTTCTTCTTTGAGGCTGCCCGAAGATCTCTTCCATGCTCTGAAATAAATGAGAGGGAGGGAAATTTTTGTAGGTCCGTGCATAAAGCCAAAAGCAAAATATCCTCCTTCAGAAAAAATAAAAAAGGCGGCCGGGGTGGGGAGGGGGGGCGGGCAGCGGTGGGGAGTCAGGGGCTGAAATGATGAAATATGGTGTCTGAAATTACCTGCCGGGACGGCCCGTAGAGACAGGTTTTAGGAAAGTAAGCTATTTCTCAGTCCGGGGAAGACTCAGGCTGACCAGAGAGAAGGTAAGTTGTGTCTCCAGGCCCATCGGCTCCAGCACTGAAGCCGCAGGAGGGGGGGAATCAGCTCGAGACGCCCCTCGCCCTTCGTGGCATCACTTTCCGAGTCCATCGAGAAGCCCGTCAACTCTGAGTGGGGAGGGCCCCCTCCCCGCCTTCCATGGGCCTGATTCGGATGCGACTCGCAGCCCTGGGGTTCAAGCTGCTGCCGCTTAAGGAGGCTTATTTTGACACAGTAATTACAGGGCTCGAACGATGCTTTACATTAGAGTATAAAACACTCATTAAATTAAAATTCTTCCATGAAATCATGAAAATAAACAGTCTGTCCAAACTGGCGTCAACAAATTCACAGGGCGTCTCTGCGTTTTCTCAGGCCCCGGGCCCGCTACAGGCCGCATTTAACCACGAAGTGTGAATGGCTCACATGCCTTTGAAGGCCACGTTCTGCTTCTTTTTAAGATTATTGCTTTAATTGTTTTTACAACTTGTAAGATTTTAAAGCCATTAAGCTTCAAAGTTGGGGGTGGGAGAACCCAGGGAGTGGGTTTGGTGGGGGGGGGGGGGAAGGGTTACCACTCACAGCCCCCAGACCCTTCTGGGACAATTAAAATGCAGGGGACAAGCGGGGATGGGCAATTTTTCCATGACCCCTTAAGGGATAGAAAATAAACCTCACATTTCAAAGGTTTTCGACGGGAACAAGAACGTGGGTGCAGAGAGCGGCGGGCTCTCCAAACTGGGCACGAATTTGGCAGCTGGCTTCTCTGAGCTCACTTTCCTTGTATATAGAAGGAGGAGCGGGAGGAAGCACAGTGGGTTCTCAGTATTCGGGGTGGCTGTGTTCTAGAAAGTCGCCAAGAACGCGGAGTTAGCCGGTGCTGAACGGCCACGCCTGGGAGAAGCACAAGCTTGGGCACCTGTGAGCCCCTCTGATCACATTTTCATCGACCCATCAACCCATAAGCTCGTCCGATGGGTGTTTCTGCTTAAAGACATCTTGTTGAACATACAGCTTTGATTCGGGAGCAGGGAACTCTCGGACGACCACACTGGAACTCCTGCGGGAAGGCACACATGGATGCTCACGGTAAGACGCGTGACGGCCTTGAGCCGGGCAGCATGAAGCTGCGAGGCCCTGATAACAGAGAATCACCAACAAAAAGTGCAAACATGCAAAAAAAAAAAAAAATGTAGCAGGAAATAGGCCACAAGGCAACAAGGACCCTTGTTTCCGGCTTGTGAGTGAACACTGGAAGGCACGACGTCCCCATCGCTCTTGACCCCTGCTCTTGACCTCAGGTGGGAGGGAATGTGCGCATCAGGAGACCCCAGACGCTGCCTGTTCTCTGCTTGTGCATAAGTGACTGCGAAAACAAAACCAAAAATCTCCAGGAGTGCTGATTCGGGGGGTAGAAATAAATCCTAGCGAGGAGGAGAATCAACAAATATGGAATTGGGGCGCCTGGGTGGCGCAGTCGGTTGAGCATCCGACTTCAGCCAGGTCACGATCTCGCGGTCCAGGAGTTCGAGCCCCGCGTCGGGCTCTGGGCTGATGGCTCAGAGCCTGGAGCCTGTTTCCGATTCTGTGTCTCCCTCTCTCTCTGCCCCTCGCCCGTTCATGCTCTGTCTCTCTCTGTCCCAAAAATAAATAAACGTTGAAAAAAAAAATTTAACAAATATGGAATCGATGAACAGTGAGGGTCAACTCTATTTTACAGGCATGAAAAGGTTTTTTTTTTTTTTTAAATAAATAAATAAAATGAAACTGATGGTCACTACTTGACCTCCCAAACCGGGGTTTCAGGGAAGGGAGTGGAAATGGCGGGCGTGCGGTCTCATTTGAATCAGGGAAATAAATGTCAGCCCCACTCCTTGTCACCTACAGGGACAGGAGGGACAGAAGGCATGACAACGAGTTTGCTCGAGATATGGGATAAATGAGTTTTAAGATACTGATCTCTTGCATTTTGTTTGCCAGAATACATTGATGGGCCCAGAGGCTTCCTCCAAAAAGTGGGGAGTAGGAGAGAAGTTCTAGAAAGCGATTGAAACTGAACCTAAGATAATCTGGGGTTTGTGGGGTACGCACCGAGCTCGGGAAGGAGCAGGAGGGTAGCCGTGAGTGGCCCAGGGGACCTCACGTGGAGGCACGTGTTCCCTCTGGTCCCGTGTCCCCATGGTGCTCAGACTCCTACACCTGCCTTTCTGGGGGTGTTTGGGGAAATCCAGGTCAAGAAGTGGGCCATGGAGAATGGGCCAGAACACAGGAGGAGAGGCGGAGGCAACATGGAGAATGGGGTGGAAACAGATCTTACAGCTGGTGGAGAGGAGGGGAAGGGACACCCTTCACAAGAGTCTCCAGAGAAATCAGGTGGCGGGCAAGGACGAGGGCCCCGTCACACATGCGGTGAGAGGTTCAAGGCTTTCTCCTTTAACGATTAAAAGGGACAGCAACCCCAAGCACAGTACTAGGGAACACCCAGGAGTCTAACACAGTAAAACCTTGGTTTGCGAGCATAATTCATTCCGGAAACATGCTTGTAATCCAAAGCCCTTGTATATCAAAGAGAATTCCCCCCTAAGAACCAATGGAAGCTCAGATGATTCGTTCCACAACCCAAAAATATTCTGTAAAAATGATTACGATACTGTAATATAGTACAAAAATAATAAAGGAAATGGAAAATATAAAGAAAAGCGAACAGATTAACCTGCACTTACTTTTGAAAACCTTCGTGGCTGGTGTGAGGGAGACAAGAGAGAGGAGGACTGTTGTGTAGGACGACTTTCACGATCACTAGTGGAAACACTGTTCTCTACCGGCTCAATGGAATCTTTTTCTTTTCATGCAACTTTTAACAAGAAACCTATCCAATGGCACTTGCTTTTGCCCCCTCTTGAGGATTTTGTGGAAATGTAACATCACATTGACGATCCCCCACAATCCCACAGCGAGAGCGGAGAGAGAAAGAGAGAGAGAGAGAGAACCATTGGCTCTGTGATCATGTGACGTTCGACGTCATGTACTACTCGTATGGCAAGACGTCGCTTGTTTATCGAGTTAAAATTTATTAGAGATGTTGGCTCATCTTGCAGGACACGCACAAAACAAGTTATTCACAACCCAAGGTTTTACTGTACTTGGGACATCTTGGCTGACTATGAAGATTCAAAATAATTCATCCTAAGTGCTTAGAACATAATAGAACTTGAAAGCAGTGACACAAGGTGTGGTCATCACAAATGAAATGTGTTTTGACCTCCAATTCCCCCCTCTTCTCCTCACTATGTAGTAACTACTCAGAACAGAAGCTGTATCTTAGTCATTTCTGGATCCCCAGGGCTCAGAACAAGGCCTAGCACATAGTAGAAATATTGGCCCAAAGCAGAAAATGACCATGGATTTTGTGAAGATCATCATGTGCCTTCTGAGGGGAAGCCTTGCTTTCATGTGCATAAATTTGTACTTATCCCCAGTGCCTCCAAATATATGCCTGGTGCCTCCAAATATATGCCCAGTGTCTCCAAAGCTAATTGGAGACCAGAAAATAACCCAGACTCCTCTCTGGTCCTGGACTTTCCAACCTGGGCTGTGAAGACCCCCAAGACATCACAGAGGGGGGTCAGGTGGCCTCGGGAAACCAGGGGTCGGGGGTCAGGCAGAGGGAAAGCCAAACAGGAAGCCCCACTTAGTGTCCACCACCAGCCAGGCAGTAAAGCTGTAAGTTTATCATTATTCATTAAATTAAACAGTGCAGATATTATTCAACCAAAATGGCCTCTTTGCTTAATAAGCAAACAAACAAATAAATAAACCAAACACACTTGCACATTGCTGATATCCAATCAGTTAACATCAGAAAGAAGAAAACTGGGAATCAGAAAGGGAAAATGACTTGACCGAGGTCACAAAGCAAGAAAGGGACAGACCTCAGGTTAGAAGCCAGTTTCCACCACACAACAGGATGGGCCTCATTGAGTGTATCCATTTAAGTATGAATTCCTTGTAGTAGTCAGGCTAGGCTAGGCTAGGCTAGGCTGCAGTAACAAATAGTCCCCCAAATCTTAGTAGTTTAACCCAAAACTTTGGCTCACTCACACGATACAGCTCTGGGTGATTCTCCAGGACAGCTGTCCTCCATGTGGTGACTCAGGATTCTGGATGCTTCTTCTGAGTGGCCCTGTCATCTCAACATTGGTCTCCTCCATTATCACTGCAGTCCAGAGAGGAAGGACTTCCTTGCCTCTCAGCCTGGAAATGACACGCATCACTTCTGCTCACACTTCATTGTCCAACGTTAGTCATGTGACCCTATCTCCACGATCCCATATGCCCACAGAGAAAAAAGAACCCGATATTGGCATAGGCACTGCTAATTCTGACCAGCTGTGGAGTTTTGTTCAATCCTTAGGACACTAGAAAAATCTTGAGATCCAGAGATAGAAAACCTGAGTTCAAGCTCTGATTTTACCAGCGTGTGAGCATGTGATCTCAGGCAAGTCAGTAGAGCACCTTGAACCTCAGATTTCTCTCAAAAATGGGTATAATAGTAATATCTTCCTTCTCTCAGGAGTATTTTAAGGTTCAAAGGAACTGAGGCACATGAAGGTGATTTGAAAAATTATAATGAAGTCTACGAATGTTATTTGTTTCCTTTGTCAGCACTAAGTCAGGGGAGGGTTAAGGCTAATGAAACCATGTAATCAATTCTCAAATGACCTTGTGCTTGACAGAAAGAGCCAGTGCAGAACAGGAAAAAAATCTGCATTGCTATGGATGCCCGAGAAAGTTCTAGAACTGTATAGCCCACCAGAACTGGAAAGAACTACAAAGACTCTCTCCTTCCTGATTCTCATTGTGTAGAGGACACTGAACTCTTTTGCTTGAAGTATACACACCATCACGTACTTATGAGGATTAAATTAACCCCATTGTTGAAATAATCACTTTGGGCTTCCTCCATCCTGCTCATCCCGGAACTTCTCGTAATGCTGAGCTGTCAGCAAAAGGCAATTGTGATGAAAACAGCACTGATGGTGGCATCCAGGGCTTTTGAGCATAAAATGAGACAGACATGTGCCTACCTTGCTCACGTGGACAGAGATCAGAACAGTATCTTTGAGCAGAATCACAGCGATATTATTAAGGGTATCAGAAACCCTTGACCCAATAATTCCATATTGAGGCATCTATTTAAAATGTGTTCAAAAAGGTATGCACCTAGATGTGAACCATAGCGTTTTATATGATAGTGAAAACATTTCAGCCCTTTACATATCCAACACTAGGGGACCAGTCAAGACAGAGTGGTCCTTGGTTTGAAATCTCCCCGGGAGCTTCCTGGGTTTAATCCAAAACCGGCCCCCGTAACTGGAGGGCAGGGAAAGACTGAAGGAAGAGGCAAACCCCTCCATATTGCTAGCTAGCTTTTTTTTTTTAATGTTTTTTAATGTTTATTTTTGAGAGAGAGAGAGAGAGAGAAAGAGAGAACATGAGTGTGCGAGGGGCGGAGAGAGAGGGAGACACCGAATCGGAAGCAGGATCCAGGCTCCGAGCTGTCAGCACAGAGCCCGACGCGGGGCTCGAACCCACAAGTCATGAGATCATGACCTGAGCTGAAGTCAGACCTCAACTGACTGAGCCACCCAGGTGCCTCAAGGTAGCGGTTGTAATAAGCGAGGGAACTTACTTACAAGGCTTGTCTTGGGCACCCACAAGACGGGTATATCTCTGCACTTGCCTGCCAATCTTAAAAGTTTATGTAGAGGACTTAACTGGGTTCAGTCATGTTTACTGTCCAGAGGGTTGCAATACCGCCTTTCTATCTCAAGGCCGTGTCCTTCGGGCAGCTTCTAGGAGCGGAAGGCGATCAGAAGGCACATTTCAAGGACAGGGGAGGGGTGAGGAACCTCCAACCATGTAGGACCAGCTCAGGGGTCATCCAGTGGTCATGTCTCCTCAATGACCTCCCCAACTGTCGTGGGATATTATGCAGCCACTAAAAGTAACAGCAATAAATAGTTTGTAATGAAATGAGAATAGCTTTTTGAGAAAAATGTTATGAAATAACACTAGTTAGTTATTTCTTCAGTTTTATTTTATTTAAAAAAATTTTTTTTTTTAAATTTATTTTTGAGAGAGAGAGAGAGAAAGAGACAGTGTGAGCAGGGACGGGCAGAGAGAGAGGGAGACACAGAATCCGAAGCAGGCTCCAGGCTCCGAGCTGTCAGCGCAGAGCCCGACGCCGGGCTCGAACTCACGAACCGTGAGATCATGACCCGAGGCAAAGTCGGGTGTTCAACCAACGGAGCCACCCGGGTGCCCCCGTTTCTTCAATTTTAATGAAGAAAATTGCGTGCCAGACTAGAAGCCGAGATTAAAAGTAATTCCTTTCTTTCCTTATGCGTTCATCAACAAAGATTTATTGATGGCCCGGTATGTTGGCACGCGGCTACGATTTGGGATGCGAAATTATCTGTTTGCTTATCCACTCGCCGAACATGGATTCGTTGAAGGCTTGCTATCCAGGCCATATGATAGGCATTAGGGGGCCAAAGTGCCTGTAAGTAGGTAAGTAACACCAATGTGGAAGAAAAGACTGAAAGAAAAATGCACTAACATGCTCACGGCGATTAACTCTAGGAATGGGATTCGGGATGATTTTAATTTTTTTCTTTACATCGTCCAAATTTTCTCCAGCAGACAACGTACTGCTCTTGAAATCAGGCAGCGGGGGGAGATAATAGAAGGGAATTGTTCAGACCGGAGGACCTGGCCACGTGATTGTGGACCTGAGAACCTACCGTACAGGACTGTGAACCCAGATGGAAGCAGCGTCCCCTGGCCCCAAAGCTCGTCTCTGCTTCCTTCTGGTCCCAACGGCTTTCGCTTTCTGGATGAAAGGGGTTCACCTTTCCTCCCAGTCTCCAGCAAGTTTTCTCTTCAAGACAGAAAGGTCACGGGACTTCTTGTTAAACAGATCTGCATGCGGGTCCTAGCTCTGCCACAGAACAGTCAGGAGACCTGGAAAAAGTTATTTAAGTTGCCTGGGCTCCTTTTTCTTGATCTGTAAAGTGGGGATAATAAACCTAGGTCACTAGCTGCCCGTGATGAGAAAGGGCTGGATATACTGCGTGTAGGGCACCCGGTATATGTCCAAGAGATGTTTAGCTCATCTTATTAAATATTAAATATTTAAATATTAAATATTAAATATCCCCCCGTTCTCCACCCGCTCTGGGAAATACCAGGAATTCTGATAATGGTCTTCTAAAGGGGCGCCTGGGTGGCTCAGTCAGTTGAGCGTCTGGCTTCGGCTCAGGTCGTGATCTCGCCGTTCGTGAGTTCAAGCCCCGCATCGGGCTCCGTGCTGACAGCTCAGAGCCTGGAGCCTGCTTCGGATTCTGTGTCTCCCTCCCCCTCCACCCCTGCCCCTGCCTACACTATCTCTCTCCCTCAAAATAAATGAACGTTAAAAACAAATTTTCTTTTTTTAATTAAGCAGTAGCAGTTTTTATACATAAAGGCTTTCTAGAAAGAGTTGGCAGCCACATTCCTGGCAAAGGGTATCAGCCCCCAGCGGACAGACACAGCGGCCTCCCCCTGTCCTCTCCTCTCCTTCCCTAACTGACAGAACCTCAGGTACCGCCCAGGACAGCAGTGTCCCCGGCTTCAAACTACTTTCCCAGATTACCTTGCGGCTGGGACAGCCCTTTGATTCCATGAAGAACAAACAGCCTGTAACTTGAGGTCACTGGGAAAACTATCGCTCTCTGGTTTACGAAAGAGCAGTTCTAGGGCCAGGAGAGTGGAAGCTAGTCCTTAAACAGGTAGAGAGAATGAAAGAAGGGTCCTGGCCAGCGAGGGCAGCCCTGGAGCCTGCCTCTGGACTCGCGGAATAGTTTCTCATCAGTCTATCAATGCGAAGATATATTTTTTTTAACATTTCTTTCGCTTTGAGAGAGAGACACAGAGCATGATCAGGGGAGGCACCCGGGTACCCCACTGCTGAATTGTTTTTAACAGCAAAAAGTAGAAAGCAACTGAAGGTTCCCCAGAGAAGAGACTGGTTAATCAAGGTATAAGTTACATTCCCTGGATAAAATACTCTGCGGCCACTCAGATCACGCTTTAGGAGACTCGGAGGCGACACGGGAAGGGCTTACGCTCTGCTGTCAAGTGCAAAAGCAGAGTGCAACATCGCCCCTGCTCGTGACTAACGCTATGTAAAGTATGTTTGCCTGTGCAAAAAATACTGGAAAGGGCTACAAAAGAACCCTGTAGCAGCTCTGACGGGGTGGCAGCGGCATCGTGTAGGAACATTTTCTCCAAAATTTGCCGCCACGTTGTTAGATTATTGTTTTTTCCAACAAAAGAGTTAACGCGTAAAAGATGAAATGGTCCGGAGGCACCTGGATGGCTCGGTTGGTTAAGCGCCTGACTCTTGATCCCAGCTCGGGTCTTGATCTCAGGGTCATGGGCTTCAAGCCCCACGTTGGGCTCCGTACTCAGCGGAACCTACTTTAAAAAAAAAAAAAAAAAAGTTACATGATCCGAAAAGCCTAGCGGAAGCTACGATGAAATGTGTGTCAGGATCCTGGAGGGGTAGCTATTTTCTAAGCCGTGGAAGCCAAAGGGAGAATTGCAAAGGAAAAGCCAGGCAAATCTGATGACCTCAAATGTCAACGTTCGGCCCAATGCCATCTGCAGCCAGGATACTTTATTTAGCAGAAGAAATCGTTTTAACAGGACCCACGTTGCTAGCAACGCTCTGGAGTCACCCAGGGCTCGTTGGCAGGGGGCACCGGCGTGACCTCTTCCGGAAAGCGCTTGGGCAATGTTATTCCAAGAGCTGCAAAGAGGACCCCAGGCTTTGGCCTGGGATGACCACCCTGGAGATGGATGCTGGCAGCTTAACTCAGCAGAAGACCGATCTGCACGGGGAGAGATGTTCCTTGCGGTGGTGTTTATAAGCACAACACGCCCCGCCGGATGCTCTCCGGTCTTCGGGTGTGAAGGCAATGCCACAAACCGCAAATGTGTTTTACTATCACAACAGATGTTGGGGCGCCCGGGTGGCTCAGCCGGTTAAGCGTCCGACTTCAGCTCAGGTTACGATCTCGCGGCTCGTGAGTTCGAGCCCCGCGTCTGGCTCTGTGCCGACAGCGTGGAGCCTGCTGGGGATTCTCTCTCTCCCGCTCTCTTCCTCTGCGCCCCCCCCCCACTCTCTCTCTCTCTCTCTCTCTCAAAATAAATAGGGAGGCTTTAAAAAATACCAAGAGATGTTAAAGAGCAGAATCGACAGGTCTGCACAGGCCACTTATGCCACAGGCATTTATGGAGCACCTACTGTGTGCGTGATGCCGAGGAGGATGAGTGTGGGGCTCCGGGTGGGTGAGTGCTGGCTTTAGGCTCGGCCGACGTGCCACAGCGGGGAGGTGTGTGTGCGCCCACGTGCGCCTGATGGGCGACGCGCGATGCGTGCGGTGCGGAGGGTGTGTGCAGGACGAGGTAGGAGTACAGGCGATATTTTCTCTCTGTTCAAATTTTCCTGAAAGTTGTGATATTGCTTTAAAAATACAATTCGGAACTTCCAGAAATAAAATCACCCTGTTCTTCCCGAAGCACAGGAAACCGAGAAAGGGTAGGTGTCTGAATCATTAAAAAATGTAATCTTTGTTCCAAAAGCCGGACGTTTAGACGAGGGAGAGCGAAGGCTCAGCCACCGCCATGTGGCAAATGTGACGGAGGCCTGCTGAAAAACTGGATTTCTAATTTAATTTATTGTTTTTATTAGGGGGGGGGAGAGGGGCAGTGGGAGAGGGAGAGAATCTTAAGCAGGCTCCACGCTCAGCACAGAGCCCAAAGAGGGGCCCGATCCCATGACCCTGGGATCAGGACCTGAGTGGAAATCGAGAAAAGGACACATGACCCACTGGGCCACCCAGGTGCCCCTAATTTTATTCAATTTTAACTAACTGGGGCAGTGTAGGGGCACCTGGGTGGCTCAGTCGGTTGAGCGTCTGACTTCGGCTCAGGTCATGATCTCGAGGTCTGTGAGTTCGAGCCCCGCATCGGGCTCTGTGCTGATGGCTCAGACTCTGGAGCCTGCTTCGGATTCTGTGTCTCCCTCTCTCTCTGACCCTCCCCCGCTCATGCTCCGTCTCTCTCTCTCTGTCAAAAATAAATAAAACATTAAAAAAAAATTTAAAAAAAATAAACTGGGGCAGTGTAAAATAGTCTCCATTAACATTAATTAAAACTAATTTTATCCTTTTTTATTGGGACTACCAAAAATCATAGCTACGTATGTATCTTCCGTTACATTTCTTTGGACAGCGCTGGTGTAAATGTTACTCTTTTGTCAATCATGTTTTGCACACAATCTTGTCTAGTTTGAGGCTTTTCTTTTCGCGCTTCGTGGGACCTTTTGATAATGAGACCTTCTGTTATCTTTATGGCTTTAGGGTAAGGGCAGATTTCTTAAAGATGACCCTTCCCCCGCAAATCACAAGCCTTAAAAGGAAAGACTGGTAGCTTTGACTTCATCAAAACTGTATCCTACATTTCATTCCACCGTTAGAATTTTTGCTGTCACGTCCAAGTCCTTGATCCAACTGACATTTCTTGTTTTCGCGGCCTCCCGTAGGAATCCGTTTTTTCTTCCCCGGTATAAGTGACCAGCTGTTCCAGCCTGACTTATTGATCATCCCAGCCTTTCTTTCGGTCAGTCGGTCTGCCAACTTGTCCCATACCGGGTCCGCACAACGCGTCTCTGAATATCTGGTCCATTCCTTTGGTCTGTGCCTCCCTCTGTCCTTGTACATACGCCACGCCGTCCTGACCACAGTCATTTTTAAATTCTCAATCCCTCCCAGGGCAGGTCACCCTGACTGCTGTTTCTTCTTCAGGAAGGGTCTCTGCTATTCTTGGCCTTGGGGCATCTTGTGTACCTTTTGTAATCAGCTGTCAACTTTCCTCCAAAAAAATAGGGGAAGAGGCGCCTGGGTGGCTCCGTCGGTTAAGTGCCCGACTCTTGATCTCGGCTCAGGTCATGATCTCGTGGTTCGTGGGATTGTGCCCCACGTCAGGCTCTGTGCTGAGCGCGGAGGCTGCTTGGGGTTCTCTCTCTCTTTCCCTCTCTCTCTGCCCCTCCTCCCACTCTCTCTCTCTCTCTCAAAATAAATAAACCTTAAAAAACAGGGGAAAATAAAACCTCCGGAAGTTGGATGGAAATGGCGTGGAACAAATCAGTTTGGAAAGAACGGACATCTATGAAATATATCCTATCCACGCAAGTATTTGTACCTCCATTTATTTAGATATTTTTAATGCCTGTCTACACATTTGTAAAGTTTTTCTGCTTAGACTTGCTCTATTTTCCTTGTTTTGTTTCGAGATACCTTAGTTTTTGTTGTGGCTGCAGATGGTAATTTTTTTTTTTTATTGCATTTTCTAACTGTCCATGGTGGATACGTAGAAATGCAATGAATATAATGAATATACGTAGACGTTGCTCTTATACTTAGTGTACGAGTCTGCTCAGGTCTGTTGTAGCAGTATGCCATAACACATTGGGGCGCAAACCACGGGAAGTCATATCCTGACAGTTCTGGAGACTGAAGTCCAAGATCAAGGTGCTGGCAGGCCATGGTTTCTTGACTGCGAGCTGCTCTCCCACCATGTGCTCAAATTGCCTTTCCTCTGTGCACAGCTGCAGAGAGATCTCTGGTGTCTCTAACTTTTCTTACAAGGACACCAGACCAGGACCCACCCTCAGGACCTCAGTTAACGTAAGTTACCTCCTTAAAGGCTCTGTCTCCAAGATCCAGTCATGTTGGGCATTAGGACTTCAACATATGAATTAGCAGGTGCAGGGGGGAGGTACACCATTCAGTCCATAACACCTAGCAAACTTGCTAAACTCCCTTATTAGATCTGAAAAATTCTAATTTATAACTTCATCCATAGATTCTTTTAGGTTTTCTATATGGACCAGAATATCCTTTGTGAATGAGAATACTCCTATTCCTTTCTTTCTAAAATTTACCTCCTTTATTTATTTTCTGACTTCCTGTATTGACTGAGACATCCAGAAAAGTGTTAGATTAAAAACAATGACTAAAAATGTTTGTCTTATTGGGGCGCCCGGGCGGCTCAGTCGGTCAAACGTCTGACTTCGGCTCAGGTCATGATCTTGTGGTTCGTGGGTTCGAGTCCCACATTGGGTTTTGCACTGAATGCCTGGAGCCTGCTGTGGATCCTCTCTCTCTCTCTCCCTTACTCCTTCTCTCCCTCCCTCTCTCTCTCTCTCTCTGCTTCTCCCCCGCTCATGCTCTCTCTCTCTCTCTCAAAAATAGAGAAACATTAAAAACATTTTTAAAAAAGGAACGATTGTGACATTTCACCATTAAGTAGCATATTTGGTACAGGCTTGGGGCAGATACTCTTTATCAACTGAAGGTAATGCTGTTCATAGTTGCTGAGAGTTTCCACCATAAAGTGAATTTAGTCAGATGCTTTTCTGCAAATAGTGAGCTGATCGTATGGTTTGTCTCCTCGAAGCTGTCCAGACGGTCCCCATTCTGGATATATTTTCTAGTGCACATCTAGAATACATCTAACTTGATCATGACTCGTTTTCTTCTTCACACATTTCTCAATCCGGTTCACTAATTTTTGTCGAAGACATTTAATATTAACCTGCCACTTTGCAAACGTTAACGACTTCGAACAATAAACATTTATCACCTCCTGGATCCCGTGGGCCAGGGATCAGAACATGACCACAGCTGTGGTCTTACCTGAAGGCTCCACCGGGGCAGGATCCGCCTCCAAACTCACTTGCATGGACCCTGTGTCTCACCGGCTTGGGCCAGAGCGTTCCCTCGGTTTCTCCCCTTTGGACCTGTCCACACAGCAGCCTCCACGTGTGGCAACGAGCTCTGCCCCTAGCAAGCCATCTGAAGGAGGGAGCACGTCCCCATGACGAAGCCTCAGTCTTTTTTACAACTTCGTCTTGGAGATGACACCTCGCTCTCTCTGCCGCGTTCCACTTGTCAGAAGGAGTCACTACATGCAGCCCATTCTCGAGAAGGATGACACAAGAGCATGAATGCCCCTGGGCAGGGACTGTTGGGGGCCATCGTGGGGTCTCTTAAGCACAAGGAGGGAAAGATCGTGATCAGCGGCCGCTCCTTCTCTCCAATGAGCGAGTTCAGAAGCGGGTTCCCCCATTCTTCTCCCTCCCCTGCTCTCAACCTCAGGGCCGGGACCTGGGTTCTAGTACCCCAGCAGCACTCACATTTGTGCGACTTGGGGAAATCACTGAAACCCACTCTTTTCTGAGTGGAAAGTACTCTGGTCTTTTGAAAAAACGATTTTTTTTTTTAACGTTTATTTGTTTTTGGGAGACGGAGAACAAGCAGGGGAGGGGCAGAGAGAGGGGGAGACCCAGAATCCGAAGCAGGCTCCAGGCTCTGAGATGTGGGCACAGAGCCCGACGCGGGGCTCGAACCCGCAAACCGTGAGATCATGACCTGAGCCAAAGTCAGTTGCCTCACCGACTGAGCGACCCAGGCACCCCAAGTCTCTTGAAGAAGCGTTTCAGTGGGCCGGCTCAGCCTCAGATCAGGCCCGAAAAGAAAAGGCAGAACAGGGGGCGTCTGGGTGGCTCAGTCGGTCCAGCGTCCGACTTGGGCTCAGGTCATGATCTCGCGGTTCATGAATTCGAGCCCCGCATCGAGCTCTGTGCCGACAGCTCAGAGCCTGGAGCCTGCTTCCGATTCTGTGTCTCCCTCTCTCTGCCCCTCCCCTGCTCACGCTCTGTCTCTCTGTCTCTCAAAAATTAATAAACATTTAAAAAAATAAAAAAGAAATTAAAAAAAAGGCAGAACAGAAGGATAATGGGATGCCTCTGCCTTAAAAAAAAAAATGGGTTGGGGGTTTCGTCCCTGATAAGCAGAGGAGAGAAAAGTGAGGGCTCTTATAAACGTGAATAACTCGGATTTACTTTTAAGCTCTTTAGTACATAAGCAAATCTAACTCAATAAAATCGGACACATTCAAAAGCCTTAGGATCGTGTGTGTGTGTGTGTGTGTGTGTGTAATCCAGAGAAAGGGGCTGAAATCCACCAGGCGGCCCAGGTGCACATGCAGAGGGACAATCTGTAACCTGGGTCATCTCAGTAGAGGCGGCCGCTCTGAGCCTGAGGACAATGTGGGAGCCCAGCCCTGTCACCCCCGGAGCCTTGAAAAGGTGCTGCGTCCACAAGGAGCATGAGGAGAGAGCTCGAGCCTGTGGATCTGGGGCCTGGAGTCCCAGCTGCTGCCGAGATTTCATGGACATCACGATGCTTCAGCGTCTAAAGACAATGGCTTCCCTGTTGCTCACCTCGATCCCTATTCAACGAGCTTGTTCTGCAGTGGAAAGGGAGGGGCCTGTGTCTCTCAGTGTCTCGAGGCTTCTTCTCCCCGAGGAGGAGGATTCGGGGGCATAAAAGTCCTTGGGAAGATGGCCAAGGGTCCACAGGGTGAAAGGACCTTTCAGGAGTTGGGGAAACTGAGTTCCCGACAACCTCCTGGCATCTTCTGTCCTCTTTCCATCTGCTGGTCTGAGAGTCCTGGGACCTGCCCCCCTCCTTCCCTTGGGACAGAGGCGGACTGGCTGGACAGCCATCAAGTGGGACAGAGACACCTCCAGTTAGGCCTCACAGGGAAAGCTCTGGGAATCCCAGCCTGCTGTGCACGGGAAGAGGGGGCGGGCAGCCACCCTGTGGTCAGAAGCCTCGGTCCGGGCTCCCCGAGAGACGACTGATGCAATCACGGTGGTTGGGAACATTCTTGGAACATCTCTGTTCCGTTCGAGTCCTCAATTATGGCTGCTGGGGCTTCGTCTGAAGCTGTTCCAGGAGATGGCCCGCCTGGGTAATTGCCCTGTTTTATCTCAAGATGCAGATCTGGAGGCTGGTCTCCCAGCCTTATGAAGTTACGACCTACGCAATGCTTTTTCCATTTACATAAGACAAATCTGAAACATACACGTCCATACGCATTTTGTCTCAAACTTGTGAACACGGACAAACCCCAGCGGCTCAAGAAGAAGTAGTCTGAACTTCTAACCGTGTTACTCACTCAGGTTGTGCATCCCAGACCATCTGGGGTGGAGGGGTGGCTGTCTCAGTGTTCTGGCAGTTTCCAGGGAACGTCTATGACAGGTCGTGGGGTTTTATTGTCTCTACTCCAGCCACACGTACTGGGGATGGCGGGCATCGGTGCGGAAAGGCCACCTCCTCCAAATCACACCACAGTTATTCCACATGGCGTCCCACGAGCTGACGTGTCGTGTCCACAGCCTCCTCCTCCACCCCAGGACCTTGTTACTTTTTCTTCCTGCTTCACAGCCTTGAAGGAGGCACAAATGTGAGAGCATATGGGGCCTAAGATCAGCATCATGTAGCCCAGGACCTCCCAATCCTGTTCCAAAATTGGGATTCAGTGGATGTTAATTCGTGGGCTTCCAAACAATCAAAATGAACGTATTTATTAAATGCTGGGTTCAATGTTGTAAGAGTTGTTATCCTTTTCTGCAGGACTTCTCAGAGCCTTGGTTATGCTAAGGGGCCTCGTGAGAGCTACTATGTAGCACTTCCCAAAATAAGGACCGCCAAGCCCTTGGTGGCAGGTGCAGTGGGCATCTGCTGTTTGTGCTCGCCTGGCACCCCTTCCCTCCTATTCCAGTAACAAAGTCTTGTTTCCATAGTGGCTTAGAAGGGCTGAAGCTGGGGGCGCCTGGGTGGTTCAGTGGGTTGAGCATCCAACTTTAGATTTCAGCTCAGGTTATGATCCCAAGGTCGTTGGATCAAGCCCCGCATCAGGCTCTGTGCTGAGCGTGGAGCCTGCTTAAGAGTCTCTTCCCCCGCCCCCCGCATCGTTCATGCACTTAAGAGTCTCTGTCTCCCCCCCTCTCCCTCGTTCATGCTCTCTCTCTGTCAAATAAAAAAAAATGAAGGGCTGAATCTGAACCTCTTCCAGCACCCTCATCAACAAAAGCGAACAGGTGATTTAGGTCTGGCCCCAAAAGAGTTCTTGGAAATTCGAGGCTAGCTCGATGTGTGTGAAGAAGTCCTCGCTTCGTCTGGGTTACTGAGCTGTGAGGATGTGGGCCTTGAGGCCAAGAAGTATGTCCTAGCAACATGATCAGGGGCTTTGGATCCCACCATGCCTGAAGCCATCCCTTCCCCAGATGGGTTTTTCCCCCAAGGAGAGGGAGCAGGGAGAGCTGTGGCTGATCCCGGAAATATCCTATGGGACAACACTGGAGCACAAGGGAAGACTTGTGACCGTCAGGATGCTTCCAGCTACAAGAACTTCCGCTCAAATTGGCTTCACCAATAAAGAATGGGACTTTCTCATCGCAACAAAATTTCCCACAGGATGGCCCCCGGCGTTGGTGAATTCAGAGGCTCAATGATGCATCAGGCAACTGGCTTCTTCCCAGTTTCCTCCCAAGACGGGGTCCTTTTAAAAGCTTCCCGGGCACCTGGGGGCTCAGGTGGTTAAGCATTGCCCTTGGCTCAGGTCATGATCTCACAGTTTGTGGGTTCGAGCCCCGCGTCGGGCTCTGTGCTGACAGCTGGAAGCCTGGGGCCTGCTTCAGATTCTGTGTTTCCCTCTCTCTCTGCCCCTCTCCCCTACTCTCTCTCTCTCTCAAAAATAAATAAACATTTAAAAAAAATTAATTATTAAAAAAAAAATGAAAGCTTCCCTTCCTTACACACGTGCATCACGCTTCCCAAGCTTTGGTTTTCTCATTTATAGAACGGAGGGAAACGCAACAGTACGAATGTTCCTCTGGGCCGTGGTGAAGGTGAGCCGACCCGAGACGGTCACCTACTGGCCTCTGGCTCGTATCCCCCGGAGGCTCCGCTAGGATGTCTCCCAAGCTGCTCCAACATGTCCAAACACAACTCCTAGTTTCCCCCACCAAAAAATCCACCCCCCCCATCTGCTCCCCCCTCAGCACATGTCATGAAGTTTTCAGGCACCAAAACCTCAAAGTTATCCTTGGTTTTCCCCCCACCGCCCTTCCCCTCACCTTTTGTGTCCAACCCATCTGCAAAGCCTTGGAAATATCTGTCTACACCGTCTGCTCCCCACGCCTCTCCCCCTCGCCGTGGTCCAAACCATCGTCTTCCCTAGCCTGCGATTTCTGTGCACGTTATTGAGATGTAATTCACGTACGTTTCATCCATTCAAAGCGGGCATCTTAGCAGAGTCACAGAGGGACTTTTATAACGTATTGAGACTGTACGATCTAATTTTAGAACGTGTTCGTCACCCAAAGACAAAGCCCCGTTAGCAGCCGCTCCCCATCCGCCACCACCACCACCAGCTCCGGGCAGCCACTCACCTGCTTTCTGTCCCTAGAGATGTGCCTGCGCTAGACATTTCATATACATGGAATCCTACAGGATGAGGTCCCTTGAATCTGGCCTCTTTCGCTCCACGTCATCGAGTGTCCAAGCTTCATTCATGTTGTAGCACGTGCCAGCATTTTATCCCTTCTTCCCACCTGACAATACTCCACTGTCTAGGTATGCCACATCCTGTTCTATCCATCTGTCAGTTGTGGACCTTTGGGGTGTTTCTGCTTTTTTGACCATTGGGAATAATGCTGCTATGAACATTCACATCCAGGTTTCGTGGGGATGCGGGTCCTACTCTGCCCGGGTACATACCTAGGCCTGGAATTGCTAGGTCATATGGTAACTCTGTTTAACCGTTTGAGGAACTGCCAGACTGTCTTCCAAAGCAGGTGCCCCACTTTACAATACTTCCAGCAACGTCTGAGGGTTCCATCCAAGTGGGTGTGAAAGAGCATCTTCATTGTGGCCTTGATCTGCGCATCCCTGGGGATTAAGGATGCTGAGCATTTTCTTCATATGCTTGTTTGCCATCCGTATATCTGTTTTAATCCTTGGCCCAGTTCTTAATTGGGTTCTCTGTCTTTTATTATTGGACTATAAGAGTTCTTTATAAATTCTAGATACAAGACCTTTGTCAAATCTACGTAATTTCGAAATGTCTCCCAATCTGTAGATGATCCTTTTATTTTCTCGATGACATCCTTTGAAGCACAAAAGATTTTAATTTGGATGAAATCCAATTTGTCTGTTTTTTTCTTAAGTCGCTTGGACTTTGGTATCTAAGAAGGCTTTGTGAATTCAAATTCACAACAATTTATTCCTACAGTTTCTTCTAAGATTCTTATAGTTTTAGCCCTTGCATTTAAGTCTTTGATTCATTTTAACTTAAGTTTTGTATATAGTGGGAGTTAGGGGTCCAACTTCATTCTTTTCAGGTGGATCTCAAGTTGTCCCAGCACTGTTTGTTAAAAAGCCTATTCTTTCCCTCATTGAATTGTCTTGGCCTCCTTGCTGAAAATCGGTTGACTATATATTTGAGAGTTTCTTCCTGGACCCTCAGTTCTAGTCCATCTATTAGATCTATATATCTATTGTTATGCCAATGCCACACTATCTTTTAAAATTTTTTTTAAATGTTTATTCATTTTTGAGATACAGAGAGACAGAGTGCAAGGGGGGAGGGGCAGAGAGAGAGGGAGACAGAGAAGCAGGCTCCAGGCTCTGAGCTGCCGGCACAGAGCCTGATGCGGGGCTCAAACTCACAAACCATGAGATCATGACCTGAGCCGAAGATAGATGCTTAATGAACTGGGCCACCCAGGCACCCCTACACGATCTTGATTATTGTAGCTCTGCAGTAAGTTTGAAATTGAGAAGTGTGAGCCTTTCAACTTTGTACTTCTTTTTTAAAGACTTTTCGCTATTCTGTATCCTTTGAATTTCCATATGAATTTTAGGACCACCTTGCCAATTTCTGCAGTTTCTGTAAGAACACCAGCTGAGGTTTTGATAAGGACTGCATGGAGTCTGTAGCTCATTTGTGCAGCATTGCCATCTTAACTATATTAAGTCTTCCATTCCATGAACATGGGATGCCTTTCCATTATTTAGAGCTTCTTTATTTTTTTTTTCAACAATGTTTTGTAGTTTTTAGAGTATCAGTTTCACACTTCTTTCATTAAACTTATCCCTAAGGATTTTATTCTTTTTGATGCTATTATAAATGGAATTGTCTTCTTAATTTCATTTTCATGTTATTCACCGCTAATATATAGAAATACAATTGATTTTTGTGTATTAATCATTTGGCTTGCAATGTGGCTGAACTTGTTTTTCAGTTCTAACACATTTTCAGAGGATTCATTGGGATTTTTCTTTTCTTTTTTTTTTTTCTAGGATATTCTTTTTTTTTTTAATGTTTATTTATTTTGAGAGACAGAGAGCTTGAGCAGGGAAGGGGCAGAGAGAAAGTGGAGAATTCCGATGTGGGGCTCAAACTCATGAATCATGATATCATGACCTGAGCTGATGTCAAAAGTTGGACACTTAACCGACTGAGCCACCCAGGTGCCCTAGTTAGGATTTTTCCACACAAGACCATGCCATTTGAAATACACAGATAGCTTTGCTTCTTACTTTCTAATATGAATGACTTTTATCATGTTTTCTTGCCTAAGTGCCACAGATTTAGTAGATTTTCTTGAATAAGTATTTCTGCATTTGTTGCATGTCCTTAGAACAATTTCAAGATATTTTTATAGTGCTTTTTTCTAATATAATTTTCACCACTTATGGCTATTTCACTGGGGAGAGAGTTTGCAGAACTCCTCACACTGCCATTCTAGAAGCCATTTCTTCTCCCTTGGGTTTTGCAACAGCCTCGGAACTTGGATCCCCATTTGCACACTTATTTTCCTAGACCCATCCTTCAGGTAATAGCCAGAGTGACTCAAAAAACATAGATCCCCTGGGTGGCTCAGTCAGGTAAGTGTCCCACTTTTGACTTCAGCTCAGGTCATGATCTCACAGTCACGAGATCGAGCCCCACATCAGGCACTGCACTGGGCATGGGCTTCAGATTCTCTCTCTCCCTCTCCCTCTGCCCCTTCCCTGCTCACGCTGTCTTTCTCAAAAAGAAAAAAAGAAACATAAACCATATCATGTTGCTCCCTTCCTTAGCACTTTACAAAGGCTTTCCCCCAATTTTAGAGGAACTATATACATGGCCTAGTGACTCCAGAATATTCCAGCCACTATCTACCCCGCTGATTTCATGCACGACACATCATTTCTCTCTTCATGGGCCAGCTTTCTTCCTGATCTGGGAATATGCCAGACTGTTTGCCACTTCAGGGCTTGCACTGGTTACTCCCTCTGCCAGGAACACACTTTCCTGCACTTGTGGCCTTGCTGGCTCCTTCTTGGTACCGGATATCCCTGAGGTGTCCCCTCCCCAAATAAAAGGGGACCGTCCGTTGTATTGAAGTTGCTCTCCCTTCTCCCAGAGCTGCACGTGACTTCTCTCCACCGGAACATCCTGTGTCACTTTCCCCCAGGGACCCATTTCCAGGGTCTGTTCACTTCCTTATCATCAGGCTCCCACAAGGAGAGGGTCCCAAGCCTTGCCATGCTATATCCCACTTATTCTCCAGTACCCGCGACAGGGCTGGGCACACGGGAGGGGCTTGACAACTAGGCGAATCCAGGACTGGACTTTATACTCCTTTTGGGTGGGATGACTACTTTCACCTGTCGGCACAGCCAGGCTGTGGCGTCCAGCTGCTTAGTGGAACGCCAACGTCGCCGTGAAGGTAGTTTTTAGATGTGGTTCACATTTGGTAAGTAAACTCTGAGTAGAGCAGATTATCCTCCGTAATGAGAGTGAGCCTCGTTCAATCCGTCAAAGACCCTGCGGGCACAGACGGGGGTTTCCCCGAGGAGGAGGAACTCTGCCCCTACACTGCCTTTGGACCCAAGTCTGCAATATCAACTCCGACTTGCAGATCTCAGACTTACCAGCTCCCACAGTTCCATTCTTACATGTCTCAGTAGATACAGACAGATAGATGATTGATAAGATGATAGATATGGAGATACACGCACGCACACACACATGCATATATACGCGTGTGTATCCTATGGGTCTATTTCTCTAGAGAAACCTAACGCGTGAAGGGCCAGTCTTTATTTATTTATTTAAAAAAAATTTTTTTTAACGTTTATTTTTGAGACAGAAAGAGACAGGGGAGGGTCAGAGAGAGGGAGACACAGAATCCCAAACAGGCTCCAGGCTCTGAGCTGTCAGCACAGAGCCCGACACGGGGCTCGAACTCACGGACCGCGAGATCATGACCTGAGCCGAAGTCGGCTGCTTAACCGACTGAGCCACCCAGGCGCCCCCAGTCTTACTTTAGAAGTGCTAATCATATTCCTCCAAGGCAGGAACCATACTTGCCACGCCATCCATTTCTCCACGTCTCCCCCAGCATCCAGGGTGACCCCGGGCAGGCAAGAGCTCCTCCACGAGCCCTCGATGGCTGCGCTAATAAATCGGCGAATAGCTCTGGGTCTCCTTGCCTTCAGACCCTTCACAGCCGTGCAAGAAAGAGAACAAGAA
The DNA here is from genome assembly GCF_022837055.1 of Prionailurus viverrinus. NCBI lineage: Eukaryota > Metazoa > Chordata > Mammalia > Carnivora > Felidae > Prionailurus > Prionailurus viverrinus. The sequence continues at coordinate 133,475,848 of NC_062566.1, forward strand.
AACCTGTCTGTGCCCCAGGTTTCCAATCTGTTTCCTTTAAAACCAATGAAGTTTATATTATATGGGAGCCTCTCAAAGAGAGCAGGCTTCATCCCATTGAAATGGGGTCTGTAAATGCAAAACATTAAAAAAAATAACGAATTGGTACTTGATATTCCTATATTTCAATATTCCTTTGATATTCCTATATGAAACTTAAACCGTTGGGGTTTTATGCATTCTTGGTCTTTCCTTTGATTCAGCACAACTCGTTGCTTTGAATATGTTTGCTTTAATCACTGGACCATGGAGCAGGAGGGACGTGCATCTTGTCTGGGGAGGGGCTGGGGGTGCAGCCATCTGGGCCCAGAAAATGGCTGCCTTCTGCAGATCACGGAATCTTCCTGCTGGAACCAGCAGCCGGGGACCGCCAGGCCCACGGGGAGGGGGGACGCCCCTGGCCTTGCTCCAAGAGGGACACTTGAGCCTCTACCTTCCAGTTCAAAGGCGGAAGAGCAGAAAAAAGCAACTGCAGCGGGGCCCCTGGCAGGTGCCAGGACCAGGGACAGGTTCCCGGGCCGTCTGATTGTCAGCCGATCTGGAACTACAAGGTACCAGGTTCTGTGCCGGGGAGGGAGGAGCGGGGGGTGGAAATATGGGTGAAATCTGTCCTCATTCGGTTAGGCAGCCCTGGTCCTCAAGAAAAGGCATGACTTTGATGATCACAGTAATGCTGACGGTGACAGACTTATACGAAGTATGCGTCTTCAGGCCCACTGCCTCATTTTATTACCACCAAAATAGCTGTCTCCATTTGCATTCACCAAAACAGACCCCGAGACCGGGACTTGGGTGCAGTTGTTTATTTGGAGATGATGCCGTGAAGAACAAGAAAGGGGCTGCAGTCACCTCTGCAGGCACTGGGGCTCCACTTGGCGGGGGCCCGGACCGTCCGGGAATTTATTGCAGGCCCCTTAGAACTGTCCCATCGGAGGACACGGACGCTGGTGACCCTTGTCTCCACCGGTGGAGGGTTTCCCCGAGGGCAGTAATTGCCCCTGCCATTCTCAGATGTAATGTCCAGTTGGGAACAAGCCCTAGAGGTGACCTGGAACCGGAGAAGGCCCTCAGGCAGAGCGGAGAGAGACGCAGGCCCTTGAGAAGGGGAACCGTCCTCAGCTGGAAACGGCCCACCCCAGCAGCAAGTGACCCCAGAGATGGGCCCAGGAGGGAGGGGGCTCAGCACGGACAGAATCTGCATAACACTTTTTGGGTAAATGTGGGTTTTTTTTTTTCTTTAGGTTTATTTTATTTATTTTTGAGAGAGAGAGCAGGGGAGGGGCAGAGAGAGAGGGGGACAGAGGATCCAATGCAGGCTCATGCTGACAGCAGAGAGCCCGACGCAGGGCTCGAACTCACGAACCTTGAGATCAAGACCTGAGATCAAGACCTGGCTGATCTGCCCAGGTGCCTCTGGGTAAATGTTTTTATTAACCCTTTTGTCGTAGATAAAACTGGGGCTTAGAGACACGGCCAGATCTTGTGCAAGCGTGTCCGGCTAGGAAATGTCCATTGAGCTCAGTAGATGTTTACTCACCATCTACGGTGTGTTTGATGTGGTCCGAATGCCGGGGAGTAGATACAATTAAGACACGGTCCGTGTCCCCAGGGACGTCCCTAAGGACGTCCCGCAGGGTGTAAGCAAGCAACCCCCCAGCCCCGAGTGAGAAGAGTAAGCACAGAAGCAACATGGGGAAAGGCGGTTCCTACCCCAGCCTGGGGGAGCAGGAAAGTCTTGTTTATTAAAGAACAGTTAGAAAATATCTAGAAGCAAAACGAAGCTGGTACTCTGTCACGGGTGCCCTAACTCGTGTGCGGACCCTACCGAGGTGCCGGCGTCCTGCCTGCCTTGGGCCACAGTCAACCTGGGGGCCATCTGAGAGGAAGAGAGGAGGTGGCCCGGGTCACTGAGGTCCCTCCACACCTGAGTCCCGTACATTTCTAAGCTCAGGTACTCTCCGAGGGACCCCAAGCGGCCTGACTGCCTGGCAGGAGGTCCCAAAAAGGGAACAGAGAAAGACCGACTTCCCGTCCTGGCTCCCGCTTTTTAACCAGGGTGATTCAGCTTCCTCCCACCAAGCCTCACCACCCAGCTCCTACTCCACTCCAAAGTGCCTCGGGGCGCCACCACCCCAGTGCCGTCCCCTTACTGCTCCAGATGCCTCTGGGTGTGGGGGAGAGAGCCTCGCCCAAACGAATTTGCACAAAGAGGGTTGACCCTAACGGGAGTTCAAGGGTGGCTCCTGCCCTGAGCACCTGTGTGTTAGAGGAACGCACCCTTCAGTCTGGACTCTGCTTCCCTCCTGTGTGGGTTCAGTGCATGTGGCTCTGGACCCTCAGTCCCCCAGTGCCCCCAGTGGGACAGCTTCCTTCTAGAAAGTTCTAGCCAAGTTGGGTCACGTACCCATCCCTGCACTGTGGCCACGGCCAGGAGGAAGCTGGCCTCTGCTTCCCCGGGCCTGGCTCGCTCCCTGGGATCCGCGGTGGGGTCAGGCCCGGCTGAACCCTGTGCACTGAGACCAGAGAGGGCCGGGTCCCCAGAAGAACCTCCGGCTGTTGATGTCAGAGGAGCACCATTGCGTGCTGAGCTGGGAACGGGGCAGGGAATGTCCATCCTCCCTCTTCCCTGGGGAGGAAAGGAGGGAGAGGCAAGCTTGTGGAGAGCTGCGTGTGTGTGTGCGTGTGTGAGTGTGAACACACGCACACGTAAGCCATTGGAGTATGGTGGAACTGTGCACAGGAGTGGAACTGTGCACAGGAACTGTGAGTGTGTGTGGGTGTGTGAGTGAGCACCTGGCAGCGGGGGGGGGGGGGGGGGGTGCAGCCCAGCGGTGGTGGATGTACAGGATGGGGGAGGGACGGGACTGGAGAGGGGGAGGGGTCTGCCGGAGCCATGGCCGGGGGAATGGCTCAGCCGGGAGGACACGCCCAAGGGGGTCCTGCTGCTGCCTTTCCCTGAGGGCTCCAGAAGGCCCAGGGATGGGAAGCAGCAAGGGGAACCGGTGTGGGGACCAGCAGACCACCCGAATGTCCCCCAGTAGACCGGCAAGATGGGCTGTGCTGCCCGAGGCAGCATCTAGGGAAGGACCCGAGCCACGGCTGGCCTAGGGGCCCAAGGACAGAGATGTGGCCGAGTTCAGGGAGCACCCCAGGACGATGCCCGGGGAGGTGGAAATATCCTTCCTAGAGGAGGGGCCCGCACGGAGCTGGATCTCAGGCTCCCCCTGGCCAGTTAACGCCACCTTTTCCCTGGGTCCAAAACCCTCACTTTTTCCACCGAGGATTTCAGCCTCTGCTGGGAAGGCCAGCTCCAGCCGGAAGCTGCTCCTGAGCTGAAGACTGAGCCTTTCCTTCTCTTTAAACAGCTCTTGCGTGCCCTCGGGCTCCTCCGGTGTTTACGGGGCAGAAGAAAAATCAAACAAACATTCTAGGAAAGGAATGTGGCCCGGGGCAGGGCCGGGGTCCAGAAGCCTTTGGCCTCCCGGAGAGTTTAAGAAGGAACAAGGAGTGGGCACAGGGCTGGGGGGGGGGGGGGTGGTGGAGGGGGGGGTGGCGCCCTTCTGGTGCAAGTGAGGTGTGTGCGTGTCAAGACGTGTGGCGGGAAGTGGAGGCGGTGGGGGGATGCTGGGGTGGTGGTCCCGGGACCGTCCCCCACCCACACGCACCCTGACCAGCTTCTCAGGGCCCTGGACCTGGGCCCTAAACACGACAGCGATGCAGACGAGATGGGAGCAAGCACTGTGTCTGTTAGCCGGTGGCTCAAAACCCAAGAAGGATTTGAAGCAACCTGAAAAGATACATCCGGTGTAAACAAAAATGATGTGGGGACGCCTGGGTGGCTCCGTTGGTTAAGCATCCGACTTTTGATTTTCAGCTCAGGTCGTGATCTCCTGGTTGGTGGGTTCGAGCCCCATGTCGGGCTCTGTACTGACAGCGCAGAGCCTGCTTGAGATTCTCTCTCTCTCTCTCTCTGCTCCCTTGCCCACTCATGCTCTCTCTTTCAAAATGAATGAATGAATGAATGAATGAATAACTAAATAAATAAGATGTGAAGAAACCAGGCAAGGGGGAACAGGGCAGGAGAAACAGGGAGAAACCCAGAGTCAGGTCAGCAGCGACAGGCTGAGGTCGCCAGATGCTGGCCGTGGAGGACTGCAGGCTGGGCTCGCACCTTCCAAGGAGGCAACCTTTCTCAGAAATCATTTCGCCAAGAGCCGCGGTATATAAAACAGATGCAGACGGACTGCTCCGGGCGGGGGAGGGAAGCAGTCAGGAGCCCGAGCTCCCCCCACCCTCTGTTCCCCCGACCCACCCACCCACACCGCTGCCCTGAGCCACCCTCCGATGCCCAGGCTCCGGGGTCCACCGTCTGGAAAGCCCTGAGCCGCTCCATTCGGGCTCCTACGTGCTCCAGCAAGCCCCGCTGGGGCCGGGCCAGTCCACTCTCTGCCAGGACTGAGGCGAGAGAAAAATGACCTCCGTGGGTCCTCGAGGGACAGGCTGCCGTGTGCCCAACAGTGTCCTCATAACATCCTGACAACATACAAGGAGCTTCTGGGGCTACTTCTCTGACCCGTGAGGTCAAACCGTGAGACACATCACAGCGAGGATCCGAAAAGTGACAACCCCGAGGTTCAGGCCCATGCCTGGTGCTGCCGCCTCTCTGAAGTCCTGCCCTTTGGGGAAGGGATGGGCTCGTCCCGTGTGTCCCCAAACCCCAGAACTGAGACCGGGAGGGCCAGCCTTGCAGACAGCCGTGTCCACAATCAGAACCGCCCACGGGTGAGTGGGCGCCCTTATCACGCACGGATGGAACACCACCGACAGGGAGCCGCGGGGTCAGGGGCTCCCACCCACCCTGGCCCCTCTGCACACAGAGTTCAAAGGGTTTCTCCTCCCGGCATCCCTCTGGGTGTTCCTCCACTCCGTACATCCTGACGCGCACATAAGGAGCTCGTGCGCTGGCTGAACTGGGGACCGAGTCGTGTTGGGTCAGCCGCCGGCCTCTCTCTGACATCCAGACCCTGAACGGCTCCTTGAAATAAGACTGCTCGCTACCGGGGCCCAAGGGGGAAGGCATCGTTCCCTTCTGACTGCCGGCCTCGCGGTGGACATTCTCGCTTTTTATGTGCTTCCTACGGGGCACACGTCATCGATGGGAATTCTTCTCATTTAGTGGTTTGCACTGTCAAAGGGTAAAAGCTGATGCAGAGCAAATGTCTCTGAGTTCACCAGTAATATCCCCCGGGAGACCACGCTGAGGAAGTTATATGCTACCAAATAATAAAACATCTCCCTGTACGTTCAGAAGCTCTGGGCAGCAAAGACAGACCACCAGGGACTCCAAAAACCTTCAGACAGGATCTGTCTGGCTCGTCCAGCCTAACTCACAGTGACTTAATACATCACTGGGAAGGGGTGGAGGGACCAGGAAGCCAAGCACAGCCAGATTTCCTCGATATAAAATACCATCGACTGGAAGATTTAACAACAGTTCTGGAGGGAACGAAACCCCCACGATGCTGAGCGAACACGCAGATGCAAGGTATGTCCTGACTTCAAAAACCCTGAGAAGTAGGAAGCAAGAGAAAGAACATCCATTTCACATGAAGGAAATACGGTAGATCGCTGCCCCCGTGGGCCTGCAGAGACTTGGTTTCCAACCCGTTTCCCTGGGGCCGTGGTTTTGAAAGCTCCACTGGCCAGCGTGTAGAATCAATCACGCCCTCTCGAAATGAACGAACACTCTGGGCCCTACACATCAGAGGGCCCCAGAGAGTCCAGCCTGTCCCCTGCGCTCCCTGCACGGCCACCTTTGGGCCCCCAGCCACCTTACGCTGTCCACGTGTCCCTGGACAAGAAGACCCTAGAGGAAATTCAAGGAAAGGGGAGACATTCACAAGCCTTTATGGGGCACCTGCCCCATGGCAGGCACTCGCGAGGTGCGGGCGTGAGCAGGCGAAACAAAACCCAGCTCGGGTCCTCGATGAGATGATTACGGTTTATGCGGCGCCTGCTGCGTCGGCCACTGCTGGGTGCCAGGCACGTGCCACCCCATCCGGGGGCCCCGTTGGATAAGGAGGAAGTCAAGACTGGGTAAAGCCAAGTCACAGTAGAGCCAGAATCTGACCTCAGCCACTCTGCCCAGAGCCCATTGGCGCTCTTTCCGCCACCTCACTGACCCTTCCCCCATCACCGGAAGCCCAGGGCAGCATCAGCAGGCCTCACACAGCCATGGGTCTCGGCGCACTTTCACCCCCTCCGCACACAGATCACATCCGGCCCACCTCCTGACCGTCGAGCGCTTCACCTGTCCGCTTCCCTTACTTTCCACTGCCAAAGGCCTAGTTAGACCAGGCCACCACGGTCATGGTCGTAGGAGGCCACCGTGACCTCTCAACGAGATTCCCAGCTTCCGTCCTCACCCACGATGGTCCAATAGCCACATCACAGCAGGTGCCATCTTTGTAAAACACAAGCCATACGTCGCCTCTCCCCCTTAAAATGCTCTTGAAGTCTTCCCCTCGCCCTGGAGACAAAATCCTCCCCCTACGAGGATCTGCGTGATCCAGCCCCACCTCGCCCCGGACCCCGGATCGTGCTCTGGCGCATCGTCTGCCTTCCCTCCGTTTTTCCAACACGTGTGCCTCTTCCCAGCCTCGGAGCCCTCGCGCATGCAGTTCCCAGGCCTGGCATGCCGTTCCCCTCCGCGAACGTGCCTCTTCATCTTGTTTAGGCGAGACCGCTCTTTTCCTTAAAGCCCCGAGCACAAGTCCTAACTGTGTATTTTCCCATTTGCTTATTAAATGTTGGTCTCCTCTCCTGAGCCACAAGCTCCCGGACATCCCGAACCGGAGCTCTTTTGTTCACCACGGGGCAGTTCACATGGCACACAGTTGGTGCCAAAAAACGTGCCGAGCGAGCACATGGAAGACAGAATTGCCGATCACGATGGCGTGCGCCCTGCTGACCGCGATGAGGTCGTCGTCGCTTGTCCCCGTGTCCCAGGCGGCCACCACCAACAGGGCGGACCTGACCATTTGGCTGGAATTTGAGTGAAATAAACTGGTACATCGCACCCTGGACTAATCCTCGGTAATAAGAAAGGAACCAACTGGGACGGATCTCAAGGGCGTGATGCCCGTCTCAGAAGGTTCCATAACGTACGGATCCATGTACGTAACATTCTCCATCTGAGCAAACAATGGAGCTTCAGAAAAGAATGGAAACCAAAAACAGAGGCGAGAGGTCCCAGGCGTGAGGCACCGGGGGGTGAGGGGGGGAAGCGACCGTCAAGGGGAAGGAGGAGGGAGTTCCTAGAGCGGAACATTCCGGATCGTGATCACGGTGGCGGTCACACGAACCTGCACACGGGATAAAGTGTCGTAGGACTCTACACAGAGCCACACAAAGAATGAAACCTGAGCGTGTGTGAACGCTGGTGAGATCTAAGCAAAGCCTAAAGTCCGATTCGCTGCATTGTGCCACACGATGTCCTGATCTTGACAACGTGCTGGAGTCACATATGTTGTCGCCGTGGCAGAAAGCTCACACAGGACCTCTTGGTTCTGTTCCTGCAATTTCTTGTGAGTCTATAATTGTTTCAAAATAAAGAGTTAAAAAAAAAAAAAAGATGAAATCCATGTGCCGCCCCGGGCACAGACTCTCCGTACCCATCACCGTCCCTCCATCCTCGGGACACCAGGTGCCTTGTGAACCCATGCGCAACAATCTGGGGGCGAGGAATCTGTAACCGCACCATTCTGTCCCAAAGAGGACAATTCTGTCTGTCGGTCGGGCCACAGGCCGCAGGCCGAGGAGCCGCTGGTTTCTGTTAAGGGTGGAAGCCTTGCCGGCCTGGGACCAGGAGACGGACGTGCCAGGAGGCCCTCGTGGCTCTGCGGCTGGGGGACGGGAGGACAGGCCTGCTTTGAGTGCGGTCCAGCTTCTGGCGGGAGAGAGCCAAAGAAGGAAGGAAATTCCCGTCTTGGGGCCACACAGGGGGCAGGAACTCCGTCTACACCCAAACAAGGCTGCGGGCACGGTGTCGTCTTCAGCCCTGGCCAGCCCTGAGCACGGACTGTCTACACAGGCAAAGGACCGGCAGAGCCCCGGGGTCTCCGGGGTGACCCAGGTAACTGAGTGGGCCTGGGCTGGGACAATGAGTGCCGGATGAGGAGTCACCGGGGTTCTAGTCGTGGCTCTGCCTTGACTCACCAGGTGAGACCCTTCCCCTCCCTGGGCCTCAAGGAGGGGCAGGGAGAGCTGCTGCTGTGATCACTTGTGGTTCCCACCCAGGGCCTCTACACCCCAAAAGAGGCCTTTAGGGAGATGGGGCCCACGTCTATCTTTCGTCAAAGTTTCCTGACTTATGAGGTCATCATCGGAGCTATACCTGTGTCTACACCAGGGTTTTTCACCCACTGTTCTATGCACACTTGGAGCCAGAGAATTCTTTGTTGTGGGGGCCGGAGTGAGCTTGTAGGCCAGGTAGCAGCACCCCTGGCCTCTACCCCACTACAAGCCAGCAGCAAAGCCCCCCACCAACCCCACGCACGCAGTGTAACCACCCCAAATGCCTCCGGACATGGCCTAATGCCCCCTGGCGGGGGTGGGGGGTAAGATGGCCCTCCATGGAAAACCACTGCCCTAGACTCCCAACACTCAAATCAAGGAGGAGCAGGGAGTCCGGACCCTCACCTGACGGAGGGGGTCCTGGCACACCTTCTCCATCAGACTGTCTCCCGCCTCTGAGCTCTGGAGCGTGGTCCTTCCCTCCAGGACTGCACTCCTCATTCAAAAGTTCTCTTTGGATTGAGCCGCGGGATCTGTCGCTGTTTGGAACCACCCAGAACCCGGCTGGGCTTTCCCCTGTGTTCCAAGTCATTGGCCTTTTGAAGAGAGCCATAATTTCCTTTCTCTCCTCCAGGGCCACACCCTCGGAGGCCATGGGAGGACAGAAAGGGAGGGGGTGGGTGACCCCCATCAGGCTCTGAGAAGGGGTGCCCCCTTCCCGGTCCCCGGCCCCTGGCCCTCTTTCTGAGCACTCACCGTCACCTGGCCCCGGAGCAGACATGACACGCGTGTGATGGTTGGGCTTCTCTTCAATGTCGGCTCTGTTCACAGCTGTCTGCCCGGGGACTCGACAGGGTCACACCAGACAGATGCACAACGGCTGAGGGAAGACAGCCCCGCTGATAACGGAGGACGCTGCCCGAGGCTTCAAGACCCCAGAGAGCCGGAGCTGACGAGGGCTGGGCAAGGAGATCAAACGTGTAGAAACCTCGAAGCTCAGGGCTTGGGACACGAGGGCAGAGAAACGAGTAAATGCTCGAGTTGGTGGCAGACCTATCAGAGGCGACACGAGCCACCCTACGTGGGCGTGGGAATATATTTGTCAACTGCTATGCTAATAGAAATGAATATACTCATCAATATGTAAACACGACTTTGAGAAATATTTGATTTATCCCAACGTGCACGTGTGTATACAAACCACAGGGTATCACTTATCGTGGAAGCTGCTCGACCATCCATTCTAACAATTCCCCAGCAGGCGGTTGGCTTTTAGCACCTGCTGGGCCGGCCTTTGATGGGCTGTTACTAACTAAATGGCGTCCTTGTCTGAGCTGTGACTTGATAGGGGAACCCCCTGTCTTAGTCCGCTCGGGCTGCTAGGACGGGACGTCGCAGACCGGGGGCTCAAACAACAGATGTTAATTTCTCACAGTGCTGGAGGCTGGAAGTCCAAGATCAAGGTGCCAGCAGATGTGGTTCCCGGTGAAATCTCTTCCTGGCTTGTAAGTGGGTACTTTCTCACTGTGTGCTCACATGACTTCTTTGCATGTGAGTGGAGAGAGCCATACCCTCTCTCCCTCTTCTTATGAGGGCACTAATCCCATTCTGGGATCCCCCCTGATGACCTCATCTAAACCCGTGACCCCTCAGATGAAGGCCCCCTCTCCTAATACATCATGTTGGGAGTTAGGGCTTCAACTTCTGGATTTGCGGGGGAGACACGAACACTGAGTCCATTACACCCCCTAAAGGTCTCCAGCAGCCTGCCCATCGAGAGTCCTTAGGATGCTGGTGCCCAGCCCTGTGTCGCCCCTAGCAGGCGGATGTGGCCTGGCTACACAGCCAACTGGACACCTGACCCCATCTGACCTCGCCACATCCCTGACCTCGTCCCCAGCGCTGTCATATAGATTCCGTGGAAAACTCCTTTGGGTTTTGACTCAGTTTCATGTCTCAGTTAAAACTTCCTTGGCCACCCTTCCTAAAACTCCCGGCTACCCATATGCCTCCTCTGCCCTGTTTTCTCCTGGCACTTGTCCCTAGCTGGCAGTCCACACATCGTCAGTCAGTAAGGAGCCAAGGCCGGGACTCCCCTCTGGGGAGGTTAACTGGGCTCCATAAGGTGGCCTATGGCCCCCGTGAGGAGACTGCTCACCGGGAACCCTCAGCTCCACCGTCACAAAAATATAGGATTAAAAAAAATTTTTTTTATTTATTTTAAGTTTATTTATTTTTGAGAGAGAGACACAGAGTGAGCGGGGGAGGGGCAGAGAGAGGAGGGAGACAGAGAATCCCAAGCAGGCTCCACGCTGTGAGCACGGAGCCCGGTGTGGGCCTCGAACCCACACGCCGTGAGATCGTGACCTGAGCCGAAACCAAGAGTCAGAGGCTTAACCGTTTGGGCCGCCCAGGTGCCCCCAAAATATCACAGGATTTTTTCAAGGAAAGAAAGGGGTGGGGGCGGAGGAAAGGGACTTTGAGTGCCCAGCGCCTTCTGTCCATTGTCTCATTTGTCCCCCACGAGGACCTGTGAGGCAGATGCTCTCAGTCCCATGTTCCAGAGGGTTTAAGTCCAGGTCATGGAATCTTTAAGCGCAGAGTTGGGACCGGCCCCAGGTCTGTCCTGCTCCAAAGCTCGTGTCCCCTCTCTGCATAGCCTCCGGTTCTAGGGAGCAACGAAGACACAGACACCAAGCCCCCCGCGGGTGTGAACTTGATCCTCACCTGCGTCCAGCCCAGCGATCCCAACGGCCTGAATGTTGGAGCCTTCGGAAGGAGGCCGGCGGCAAGGACCCGACCCTCTGGAGCCGCGGCCCTTGTTCCACCGAAAGGAACCGAGGACACATGCCCGGCCCGGCGTTCCTGCCCGTCAGAGCTGTCTGCTCCCATCAGGACAGGGCCTCTGACATACAAAACCCAGGCCCTGCCTCGGGCTGGTCTCAGGTTTCCACGGCACAGTAAAGCGGCGTGTTTTTATTTCTCCGTCTGTAAACATCTCTCCCTCTAACACGGTAACTGCTGTTTATACAGAGCTATAAAAACAGAGGTCAGAGCACAATAAGATTATAGTCTTACTTCAATACATCCAATCCATAATAAAATAAAATCTTACAAACGATCCAGAGGACCCGTTTAGGGGTTCTCGAAGAATTAATGTCTGTCGTATGTAAGGATTCTATTTGGGCATAATATTTTCCACAGCTGTCAGGGTCAATTTAAAAGGCAATATCCTTTCACTGCATTTGATTTAAACTCTGTTTATACCACGTGGGGGATTGTTAATTCTGCAACATCTGACTCAGGGGTGTTTGATTACGCTGAGGCCACCGCCAAGGGGATGACACATGATGTCGTGGGAGCCCGGGGAGCAGGGAGAGAACCCAGCGGCGGGAAACGAGGTGCTCTGCTCCCCAGGCAGGGCTGGTGGCGGGAGCTTCGGTCTGAGATGGCTTGTCCATGGCCACGGAGCGAGAACGCGCAGAGGTGGACTGTATTGGGCGACCTGGCCCCTATCCGCCACCCCTGTTGCCCTACTCCGCTCCTTCCTGCTCTAGAACCCACCTCACCCCTCACAGCTCGCCGGCTTGAACCCCTGCCTGGGCCAGGCCGGGTGCCCAGAAGTTTCCACGGGAGTTAATTTCCGATTGCCCAGTTCTACCGATGTCCGCTCCCGAGGAAGCGTATTTGGCCAAGGTTGTCCGTTGAAACAGAACAATAAAGAGATTCGTTAGAAGGGATGGGCTCACGCGGTTATGGAGACGGGCAAGTCCAGGCTCTGTAGGGCGAGCGGGCTGGCAGGCCGGAGACCAGGGAGGAGGCGATGTTTCCGTTCAAGTCCGTCGGCTGATGGAATTTCCTCTCTCTCAGGGGAGGTCAGTCTTCTGTTCTCTCCAGGCCGTCTACTGCTTGGAAGAGGCCCATCCACTTAATGGAGGGTAATTTGCTTTACTCAAAGTCTACCGATGTAAATGTTCATCTCATGCCAAAGACGGTGGTCACAGAAACACCCAGAATAACGTTTGACCGCGTGGCTGGACATCGTAGCCCAGCCAGGCTGAGACGTAAATTAACCATCAACAGAAGTCAGGACGTCCACACGCCATGCCGCTCCTTGGAGCCTCAGACAGCACAGCGGCTGGAGCCCAGGGGCTGCGGTCAACTCCGCCTTTCGCCAGCTGGGGACCTTGGATGAGTCACTCCTGTGTCTTGGGTCACGCCCTCTGCTGACCAGGGGAGTCATTGTCCTGCCCCTTGCGGCTGGGGTGAGGGCCCAATGGGCCGGTGTCTGTACGAGCTCAGCAGCGTGGCCGGCCGGCGGGGAGGTCTGGGAAACGCTGTTCCGGGGCGGCGGCTACGGCACGGCCCCACTGGCCGGCCCCCCCTCCCCGCACCCCTGCCCTCTGCAGCTGTCACTCGCCTGCCCCCTCTTCGGAAGCAGTCCTATGCTCTCCACACCTTTCCATCTGCTCTGACCACTGGCTTCTGACTCAGCCGGGCCCTCTGGACCCTCCTTAGCCTCCATCCCTGGAGCCCACAGGGCTGATCTCTGTTCCCCCCCCCCCCCACGTATGTGTGCACATAGACACAGGTGCACACTCGCACGTGTCCAACACACGCACACACACCCCTCACGTATACACACATGCACACTCCAGGATTGGGCAGCTGTGCTGGTTTGGCAAAAGCAAGCGGTTTATAAAATCCCCTTTGTCTCCGCGTTCAGACGGGGTTTACAGAGACGCCCTCCGTGTCCGGCACTGTGCCTCCCTCTGGCCGCATGGAGACAACAGCAAGAGCGTGTACTGTGTTCTTCCGGCCGCCGTGACCTCATGTGCTCGCTGAGGGGCGGATGGACGCCTGACACGGAAACGCGGCTGACAGCCGAGCACTTTCCTTCATCCCACAGTTACTGGGCCCCCACCGGTGTGCCGGGGGCTCGACCAGACCGCTTCCGGAAGCTTCCATCTGAGGCTGTCCTTGTCCCAGCCGTGACAGACCCCACAGACTGTCGTCCCCTGCTCCCCCGGTCGCGGGGGGGCTCCAGCCCCGCGCGAGGCTTGTGAGCCCTAGAATACTCGTCCACAGAGCCAGAGGCAGGGCAGCGGGACCCGAGCTCCACGCCATCCGTCACCAAGCACCCATGAGCGACAAATCCGTGCCAGGCCCAGGGACACTCCAAGGGATCGCTGCGGCCCAGTCCTCGAGGAGGAGGTCGGTAAACCCACACGGTGGATCTCATCCCGCCAGGGTCAGCGGCCACAACGGCGCCGATGGCCAGAGTCACAAGAGCTCTCGTCCCTCCCACCGCCCCAGGGTGCCTCCGCCAGCCCGGGAGCGACGGCTGCCTCCGAGCGCGCCCAGCCCGGCCCTTTCCCTTCCTGCACCCGGCGCCTCACGCTTCCCCACCCGAGCACCAGGCCACGGGGTTGGCGGGTGTCTGGAGCTATTTCAGGAAAAAGATGCCCCTGTGAGTTCCTGGGAGCTGGGGCTGAGGCAGGGCTGGAGGCAGGCCTCGCTCGGCCGCAGGCGGCCTCCGTGGGCCTGGGGGGGGGGGAAGGAGGGAGGAATCACCTGAATCGTTTAGATTGTTTTTCACTCCCGTTTTTCCCACCGGCTGATAGTTGAAAATAATGGTCCTGGGACTCCACGGTGCGTCCTCAGATCACGGCTCACAGGGATATGTTCTGTGACAGGGGCTGTGGCTCTGTGAGGGTCTGTGACACGTTCTGGCGTGTCTTTGTGTATAAATGTGTGCGTCAAGGACTTCAGCTGCGCAGCCAAGCTGTGTGGGTGACATCTGTGTACAAGGTCCAGCCTCACGGAGGCGGGTAACAAGGACGGCCATGCAGGTCGGGAGGCCGGGGGGCCTGGAAGCAGGGGGGTTGGGGGACAAGGGGGCCTCAGCCCAGCCTCGTGGCCCACGGTGGTCGGGGCAGCCGTGTCACTCACCTGCTCTGTGCTGGCACAGGACCAGATTCCAAGCCTCTCTGGCTCTGATGGTCCTACGTGCGTGGAATGTTCTCGGCTTTCTCTAGATTGGCAACAAGCTGTAGTTGTGCGACTTTCCATAGATAACGTCACCCTAGAAAACTGCGGGAAACCAGAGCGATAAAGAAGGTTGAGGGAGAGCCCAGGGGGTGCTCCAGACCTGAACGAGGGCCTCGGAGGTGCACCGCAGTGGGGCAAAAACCCGGACTCTGAAGTCAGACACACCCGGATCCCTGGCTCTGCCCCTTGCAGGCTGTGTGACCTTAGAGAAGTCACTCAACCTCTCTGGACTTCATCTCCTTCATCTGCAAAAAGGAACTGGCCACAACGGCAATGACAATCACACGGGCCACACGGGGAGGGGCGAGGGCGAAAACATCACCGCGAACTTACTGGCAAACCGCCCCATGGTACATGCTTCCTGAATGTTTGTTGCTATGATTACTGGAATGCGCACCCGAGGTGCACATCGGCGGCCCCTTCGCTGGTGGCCGCTGGTCGCAGGGCTGAGCAGCACACGGCAGCGCTTCGCCTGTGAAAACATTTTGGTGCAATTTTCCGACCCGCAAAAATATTTTTACAATGAAAACGCACGTCTGGTGTGGAGCTGCTCAGTCTCACTGGCTTATTTAGCTTTTCAGGAAAATAAACAAAAGCGAATTTGCGGACACCGGGGGATGGCCTCCAATCAACCAATCGTGCCCTCCCCCCCACCCCACCGCCCTGCCCAGCAGACAGACCGGGTCAGCCAGTTTGTCACTTGTCTGGGAGGCCGATGAGCCCAGGGCTTTGCAGTCTCGAGGTGCAGCCGGGTCCCCTGGGCGCCTGCCGGGTCCTCGTCGCTCAGAGGAGGTGACAGCCCACAGCAGGAAGGGGACCCGCCCAAGACCTCGCCGCAAGATGGTGTTTGCTCACTTGTCAGCCTGTTTAGATGTCTGATATGACGTACTGAACACACAGCGATTCCTTAAGGAAGCCAGTCCGTCCCCGTTTTTTTCACAGGAGGAAGATGAGGTTTGCAGAGGTTGCTTGACATGCCCAAGATCATCAGGCACCAGGGCTCAAGATTCCTGAACTCCCAGAACGTCTCCGGCCACGGCTAGATGCACCTGCAGCCGGCTCACCCCGGGGGCCTCAGGAAGCCGCCCTGGCCGGTTCCTAGCCACCCGAGACGTGCGGCGAGGTCCGCTCGGGCTAGAGGCACCGGCAGAAACCAGTGTCCTCACGTTTTCCCAAAGGCCACTCTCCCGTGCCCGCAGCGTTTGAAGGCTTCACGCAGGCACAGCGGGCCCCTGGCCTCCGGCAAGCGCACCCAGAGCTGCACCCGCAATCACCGCTGGGACGAGTGTGGAGAAGGAGAGGCAGGGACACGTGGGCGCAGATGTCGGGGGGGGGCCTTATCTAGGGGGCAAGGAGACCTCCCGGACGAGGCACCATCACCGGGGTGAGGTAGCCAATGAGTAGGAAAAAGCATCCCCACAAGGGGAGGGGTGGGAAGGGGCACAAACCGGGCGTTGACGAGCCAGAGGTGGCGAGAGCAGCAGGTGGGGGCAGAGCCACACGAGATGGGGCAGGGCTGACTCAGGACACGCCTCCGGGCCTCGGAAGGGATTCGGGGCCTTCTGTGGACACGGGGCCAGTGGCGCGAGGGCTCTGAGGGTTAAGCAGGAGCCTGACTTGATGGGAATTAAGCGTATTTAGCGTCATTCTGGCCGCCAGGTGAAGAGCGGCTTAGAAAAGGCAGGTCTGGGGGGCCTCCTGGGTGGTTCAGTGGGTTAAGTGACCGACTTCGGCTCTGGTCATGATCTCACGGGTCATGAGTTCGAGCCCTGCACTGACAGCTCAGAGTCTGGAGCCCGCTTCAGATCCTGTGTCTCCCACTCTCTCTGTTCCTCCCCTTGGCTCACTCTCTCTCTCTCTCTCTCTCTCTCAAAAATAAAGGTTAAAAATTTTTTTTAAAAAAGAAACAAAAGGGCAGGCCCAGAAAGCTTCAGGGCCCCTCCGAGTTGTCTGGGAAGAAGCAGAAGAGACCGGCCATGGGGACAGAGTGACACCAGGCCTCCTGCCTTCCTGGGCTTGGTGACCAGGCAAGGGCAGAGGGTCACGAGAGGGAAGGATTCCACGTCTCGCCAGGTTTCTGCCTGGAGCACCTGGCTGGAAGCAGAGGAAGAAGACAAGTCTGGGGGCCCCTAAAGTCTGGAATGTCCTCTTTTGTTCTCGACACAAGACGGCACCCGCAGGTCTTAAGTGCTGTCCAGCTCTGGTGGAAAGCCCAGCTGAGCCCAGAGGCACGGGAAAAACAAGTTCAGCCACATTCCCTTCCACAGCCCAGCACCTGGCCTCTGTGATGCAACCTTGCCCCAGGCACCTTGGTCAAATGCAGGTTCTCAGTACGCAGGTCTGGGGAGGGTCCCAGGATCTGCAGTCTCACGGGGCCGCTGCTGTTGGTCCCCATACAACCAAGTAGCAAGGGGTTACGGACACCCTGCCTGGACTTCCAGTCGGAGACTCGATGGCCCCGCGCCTGGGGGAGGGCCTCTGGCTCGTCCCACCCTCAAAGGCAGGATATCTGCCCCTCTCCCTTGCCCTCCTCGGCCCTCCCGAGGAATCCTGTTGTCGCTTACGTTCTCTCGGCCCACGGGTGGCATCTGCCATTTTCCTGCTCACCTGCTCCAGGACCCAGGCGTTTTGAGCACGGAGGCCGCCGATGCCTGCCTGGGCACCACAAGGACACAGCCAGGCCCTGCTGCAGGGAAGC
This sequence comes from Prionailurus viverrinus, assembly GCF_022837055.1. Taxonomy (NCBI): domain Eukaryota; kingdom Metazoa; phylum Chordata; class Mammalia; order Carnivora; family Felidae; genus Prionailurus; species Prionailurus viverrinus. The sequence goes on from NC_062566.1 coordinate 133,492,931, forward strand.
CGGGCAGGGAAGCCGGCTGGAGGAGCGTCCGGGTGGGCACCGCCAAGCAGCACTTGTATATGTGGGTCTGGAGCCCAGAGCGCCGTGGGTGGGAGCAGGCAGTGAATGGGTCCTGGCAGAGGCCCTGGAGAAAGGGGGGCTCGTTAGCTTCCTAGGGAGGCAGCTTCACGCAACAGGAACGTATTCTGTCACAGTGCCAGAAGTCCACGGTCAGGGAATCGGCGGGGCCGTGCTCTGATGGTTCCGGAAGGAACCCTTCCTTACCTCTTCCAGCTACCAGTGGCTCCCGTGATCATGGCAGTCCTTGGCTTGTGACGGCACGACCCCAACTCTGTCTCCATGGCCACAGGGGTTTCTCCTCTCTGTGTGTGTCTGTGTCTTCATAGGGCCTTCTGTTTATATATATATATATATTTTGTATGTATATTTTAATTATGTTAATTATATATTTTATATATTAAAATATATTTTAATATATTATGTATATATTTATTAATATATATTAATATATATTTATATAGTGATTTATATAGTAATACATAAATTATACAGTAATTTATATAGTAATAAGTAAATATGTTTATATAGTAGATAGATATATATTAATATATATTTATTTATATTATTTATATCTATTTTTTATTTTAATTATATATATATATTTTTTAATTATTTAATCTTTATTTATTTTTGAAAGAGAGAGTGCGAGCAGGGGAGAAACAGACAGAGAGGGGGACACAGAATCCAAAGCAGGCTCCAAGCCTTGAGCTGTCAGCACAGAGCCTGATGCGGGGCTCGAGATCTCGAACCTCGAGACCTGAGCCGAAGTCGGATGCTTAACCGACTGAGCCACCCAGGCGGCCCTCTTCATAGGGCCTTCTCATGGGGACACCAGTCATTACAGATCAAGTCCCATCCTGATGACCACACGTTAACGTGACTACATCTGCAAAGACCCTATCTTCACGTAAGGTCACATTCCCAGGTATCGGGTTTAGGACTCCAGCATCTTTTGAGGGGACACAATTCAGTGCACAGCAGGGGGGCGGGGAGACCCGAGGGAGCCAGGAGCCTCCCAGTGCTGCCGGTGAGGCGGTCCCATCAGCCAGCACACCCCCCACCAGCCCCTAACAGAGGAGTGACTAGCCGTGTGCCCTCTCCGCGGCCCCTCAGGGCCGCCCGGCAGTGAGGTCCTTGCCTGTAAACTGTGCTCCATTGGCTGTAAACTGTTTGTAAGGTTTTAAATAAACACCCACAGTCCTTCTGAAGTCTGGTGGCTTTTACCACTCAGCCTGGGCTTTGGCAGTTGTCAGCAAAACTCCACGGCCCCGGACTCTGGAAACTAACCAATGGGCAGAGCCACCCACAGAGGCCAGCCAGGAGGCTGCCGCCGCCCTGCGGGGACCCAACAGCCCAGGAGGCCGGGGAGGGGTGGGCTCTTCTCCGGCTCAGACGCCGTCTGGAGGGTAGGAACTTGGCAAGCAGGGACACTTCAGCAGAAGGTCTTTACCCGCCGAGGCCGGCTGGGCCCGGGGAACAGGCCCCTTCCTTTACCATAATGGAAGCCGGGGGGACCTCGGCTCCCCTACGGGAAAGGCAGATGGCCCATTTACCCCCGTAGCTTCTAGCCCGTATCACTTCGCAGCCCGGGCCACTAGTTGGTAGCCAGCGGGCAAAATCCAGCCCCCACATGGGGCTAACTGGGCGACCAGAGGGTGGATTTTAAACGTTTTTAAGTAGTGACCCATATTTTAAGGTGGGGAAATGTCCTGTAGAGATCTGGATCTGGAGCTTTCCTTGAAAACCCCCACCGGGCGGCATGGACCCAACACTGCCTTCTGGAAGGAAGCCCACAGCGTTCACTCAGCAAGCTGGGAGGACGGCAAGGTAGCTCTGGCGCCCAGTAGAGTTAGCCAGTGGGAAAATGAGAGAGCAATTCAAGAGGCAAAGAAAGCGTTTCGAAAAGAGCGGTGAGTGAGACATGAGGAACGGCCTGGGGTTTGCTGGGCTCACGGGGCCCCTCAGCAGCGGCCCGGCCGGCCCAGACCTCCTGGCTTCCAGTCAACCACAGCTTTCCCCAGCGTCGAACTTCCGGACGGTTCCACCAAAGGGCACCCACACGACCGTGTGCCTAGAGGTGGGAGCGCGGGCTCCAGACGCTTCCAGAGCTGGAGTCCCCGCGCTTTGCTCGTGAGCCGTGAGGCCGGGGCGAGCCGGGTAACCCCCCTGCGGCTCGGCACCCTCATCTGGAAATGTGCCTCCTGCGAAGGAAACGGAAGATTCTGGGAGGATGACGCGTGGAAAACGATTAACGTGCTAATCGGAATCTATTTCTATTGTCCTTATGGTTGCTTCTCCTGCTGCTGCTGTGGTGGGGGTCTGGCGGCTTAGTTTCCTTCCCCCAGAAACAGACTCTGAGGCCAGGCGGGGGCGCAGGGGCAGGGGTTTGTTTGGGGGAGAGGAAGGATCCCAGGACACAGCGGCAGGGAGCGGGAAAACGAGAGGAGGAAGGGAAGGTGGCCGGAAAGGTCTAGGTGGGCAAGCCCGTGACCGTGGTGGGCAACTGCCCCCCAGGTGCTGCTGGGGACTCTGGAGCCAATGTAGCCCATATGCCTCGGAGCTTACACACCTCAGGGCTTACACACCTCAGGGTTTACACACCTCAGAGCTTACACACCTCAGGGCTTACACACCTCAGGGTTTACACACCTCAGAGCTTACACACCTCAGGGTTTACACACCTCAGGGTTTACACACCTCAGAGCTTACGCACCTCAGGGTTTACACACCTCAGAGCTTACACACCTCAGGGTTTACACACCTCAGGGTTTACACACCTCAGAGCTTACACACCTCAGGGTTTACACCTCAGGGTTTACACACCTCAGGGTTTACGCACCTCAGGGTTTATACACCTCAGAGCTTACGCACCTCAGGGTTTACACACCTCAGGGTTTACACACCTCAGAGCTTACACACCTCAGGGTTTACACACCTCAAGGTTTACACACCTCAGAGCTTACATACCTCAGGGTTTACACCTCAGGGTTTACACACCTCAGGGTTTACGCACCTCAGGGTTTATACACCTCAGAGCTTACGCACCTCAGGGTTTACACACCTCAGGGTTTACACACCTCAGGGTTTACACCCCTCAGAGCTTACACACCTCAGGGTTTACACACCTCAGGGTTTACACACCTCAGGGCTTACACACCTCAGGGTTTATACACCTCACAGCTTACGTACCTCAGGGTTTACACACCTCAGGGTTTATACACTTCAGAACTTCCACACCTCATGGTTTACACACCTCAGAGCTTACACATCTCAGAGCTTACACACCTCAAGGTTTACACACCTCAGGGCTTACACACTTTAGGGTTTACACACCTCAGAGCTTACACACTTCAGAGCCTACACACCTCAGGGTTTACACACCTCAGGGTTTACACTCCTCAGGGTTTTTACACCTCAGAGCTTACACACCTCAGGGTTTACACACTTCAGAGCATACACACCTCAGGGTTTACACACCTCAGGGTTTACACACTTCAGAGCTTACACACCTCAGGGTTACACATCTCAGGGCTTACACACCTCGGGGTTTACAAACTTCAGAGCTTACATATCTCTGAGCTTACACACCTCAGGGTTTACATATCTCAGGGTTTACACATCTCAGAGCTTACACACCTCAGGGTTTACATACCTCAGGGTTTACACACTTCAGAGGTTACACACCTCAGGGTTTACACACCTCAGGGTTACACACCTCAGAGCTTAAGCACCTCAGGGTTTACACACCTCAGGGTTTACACACCTCAGGGTTTACACACTTCAGAGCTTACATTCCTTAGGGTTTACACACTTCAGAGCTTTCACACCTCAGGGTTTATACACCTCAGGGTTTACACATCTCAGAGCTTATGCACCTCAGGGTTTACACATCTCAGGCTCTATACACCTCAGGGTTTACACACTTCAGAGCTTACATACCTCAGGGTTTACACACTTCAGAGTTTACACACCTCACTGTTTACACATCTCAGAGCTTACGCACCTCAGGGTTTACACACCTCAGAGCTTACACACCTCAGGGTTTACACACCTCAGGGCTTACACACCTCAGAGCTTAAGCACCTCAGGGTTTACACACCTCAGGGTTTACACACCTCAGGGTTTACACACTTCAGAGCTTACATACCTCAGGGTTTACACACTTCAGAGCTTACACACCTCAGGTGTTACATACCTCAGGGTTTACACACTTCAGAGCTTACACACCTCAGGGTTTACACACCTCAGAGCTTACACACTTCAGAGCCTACACACCTCAGGGTTTACACACCTCAGGGTTTAAACACCTCAGAGCTTACACACCTCAGGGTTTACACACTTCAGAGCATACACACCTCAGGGTTTACACACTTCAGAGCTTACATACCTCAGGGTTTACACACTTCAGAGTTTACACACCTCACTGTTTACACATCTCAGGGCTTACACACCTCAGGGTTTACAAACTTCAGAGCTTACACATCTCAGATCTTACATACCTCAGGGATTATACACCTCAGAGTTTACACACTTCAGGGTTTACACACCTCAGAACTTACACACATCAGGGTTTACACATCTCAGCAGTTACACACTTCAGAGCTAGACACCCTAGAGCTTACACACCTCAGGGTTTACAAACCTCACGGTTTATATACCTCAGAGCTTACACACATCAGAGCTTACACAGGTCAGGGTTACACACTTCAGAGCTTACACACTTGAGCTTACACACCTCAGAGCTTACACACCTCAGGGTTTACACACCTCAGGCTCTATACACCTCAGAGCCTATATACCTCAGGGTTTAAACACTTCAGTGCTTACACACATCAGAGGTTACACACCTCAGGGTTTATACACCTCAGAGCTTACACACCTCAGGGTTTACACATTTCAGAGCTTACACACTTCAGAGCTTACACACCTCAGGGTTTACACACTTCAGGGCTTACACACCTCAGGGTTTATACACCTCAGAGCTTACGCACCTCAGGGTTTACACACCTCAGGGTTTACACACCTCAGGGTTTACACACCTCAGAGCTTACACACCTCAGGGTTTACACACTTCAGAGCCTATACATCTCAGAACTTACACATCAGGGTTTATACACCTCGAGCTTACACACCTCAGAGCCCACGCTTTCTCAGAGCTTATACACCTCAGAGTCGACACACTTCAAGGTCCACACACCTCAGAGCTTTCACACCATAGAGCCCATGCATTCTCAGAGCTTACACACCTCAGAGACCACACACCCCAGAGCTTTCACACCTCAGAGCTTACACACTTCAGAGCCCATGAATTCTCGAGCTCACACACCTCCGAGCTATCCATCCACCCTACTTCCTACCCCTGTGAACACGGGAGCTGCAGCCTTGATACACCAACACCACCTTTCGCCACTCATTGACTGAGGGCTGCCACCAGGGGGTGTTCGTCTCCCAGCCCTCTGACCTGCACGGGGGAGGAGAAGTGAGCTTCCACAGCATTTGGGAGACAAGTGGTAAGACCTGAAGTTCTCTAGGTGAGGAGATGTGGGCAGGCCACCATCGTGTCTGCCAGAGCTCATGTTTCTCTTTTCCATGGATGCAAAATCTGCATTCGATTCCATGATATGTTCATGTTTGTTTTAATATAAAAACGTATTGGTGGGGTGCCTGGGTGGTGGCTCAGTCGGTTAAGTGTCCGACTTCGGCTCAGGGTGTAAGCCTGAGGTGTATAAACCCTGAGGTGTATAAACCCTGAGGTGTATAAACCCTGAGGTGTGTAATGTCTGAGGTGTATAAGCTCTGAGATGTGTAAGGTCTGAGGTGTGTAAACCCTGAGATGTGTAAGGTCTGAGGTGTGTAAACCCCGAGGTGTGTAAGCTCTGAGATGTGTACGCTCTGAAGTGTGTAAACAGCTTGGAGCCTGGAGCCTGCTTTGGATTCTGTGTCTCCCACTCTCTGCCCCTCCCCTGCTCGTGCTCTGTCTCTGTCCCTGTCTCTCTCTCAAAATAAACAAATATTAAAAAAAGATAGATGGATAGACACTGGGCCTCAAGAATTGAGTAAAAGCGAAATTATAAGAAAGTGCCTCATACTTACCCTGCAATTCTTTGTACTCCCTAGCACACTGCTACACACACACATACACACACACACACACACACACACACACACACGTGTCCACGACCCTTTTTGTGAAACTGAACCCGCCTTACTTCCTTCAAACCTCACAACCATCTTGTGCATTAAGCATGTGTTATCTATCCCCCTTCCACAGATGGGGATATTAAGGCCTACGGTGCTGAGTGGCCTGTTTAGACCTAGGGTGGTAAGCAGGTGAAAAACACTGGAAGGCGGCCCTTGAGCAGCGAGACCCCAGGAGCTATGGAGGCTATGGAGGGGCTCCCCTATTACCCTGTGCAGGGAAATAGTCGCTAGGACCAGAGGTCTCCCGGACGTGAGGCGGTGGCAGAATCAGCCTGGCATCTCAGAAACGTCATTGCGGTGACCGCGCCGAGAAGGGGTCAGAAAAGGCTGGAGTGGGGGCCGGAGAGCAGTGGGGAGGCTGCCGAGATGTGTCCTGCCTGGCCTGAGAAGGACAACCCAAACCAGAAGCTCTAACAGAAGAAGACTTGGCAGGAAGAGGGCTCACCGGGAGGCAAATGGGGAGATGGCAAAGGCAGGGGACCAACGTGATTCCCACGTTTCTGATTCGGGCAACTGGGTGGAAGCTAAAGGAAGCCCTTTACTAAGACAGGAAGCACCGGGGGAGCAGCGGCTTCGGAGAGGCTGGGAAGGGGATCGGTTCTCAAGGAGCTGATGTGAAGGGCCATCCAAGGGGAAGTCAGGGGATGGACAGATATACGAGACCAGAAGGGAGCATGACTGGTCTCGACTGAAGATGACGTTCCGGGGAGCCATCCTCACAGTGGGTAATCAAGGCCATGGGAGTAGAAGAGGTCATGAGGAGAGGGAAGAAGGGAGAGCAGCACCGAGGGAAGAGCTCAAGGAACACCCACATCCAAGGTCAGGCAGAGAAAGAGCCAGTGCCGGAGACTAAGCTGTGGTCACAGAGGTCAAGGGAGAACCCGGAGAAAGGAAGACGTGGCGGCCAAGGGAAGAATGTTAGGATCCAGCAGCCTCTCTGGGGCTGGCACACAGAGGTTGCTCTAAGAAGGCTTTGTTGAGTGAAGGAGTGTATGAATGAATTGCATTTCCTTAGTGCTTTGTAGCTTGCAAACTTCGACCACGGCTACGGACCCATGTGACCCTTATAAGAGGTGAGCAAGACTGACCCCACGCTACAGGGCGAAAGCCTGAGCTTTCAAAAACTTCCGCAGTTGGTGGAGAACCTGTAGGTTCTTCACAGGGTAATTTCTCTTCTCTGGCTCCCCGTGGCTCTGTCTGGCCCGGAGGGCAACTAATTGGTGCCCTGGGGTTAAGCGCTTTCCCAGAGCCTCCGCCGTGCCCCTCCCGCTGCCTCTCACATCCCTAAACACCAGGCGGGTTGCCTACACCAAGCAGGGATATTTGGTGTGTGAGAGTTGATTGGTTTTTGACAAAAACAGCTTGGCCTCTTTTTAGCACCTACTCATCCCCCAGGGGTTGGAAACCTGATATTTTAATGATTTGCTCCAGACCCTTTGCGGGCGGGGTGGAGATTTTGTGGGGCCAAAATCGGTGGAGGCAGGCCTGGTAGATGTAATTAGCAGGTGAGGCTCGCTGGCTGGGAAATCAGGTACGGTCAGCCCTCTGTGCTGGTCACTCACTTCCATTCCAGCCGGAGAGATTCTTAGTTCCCCAGAGGTGGAGGAGCGGGCTTCCCAGGCTAAGGATGAGAGAGACTTCGGGAGAGGTTGCTCTCTCGTCTCGTGGCCGCACAAACGATTTCCCTCCGCTCCTGTTTGTTTGGTCCCAATTGGTGTGTTTTCCTCCGGTCCCTTTTCTTTCTCTCCTAAAAGATTTTCCTACATCCTTCTGATCCTCCCTTTGGATTACAGAACCTCACAGGAGGAAGGAGGCTGACGTTCCACCTCTTCATGTTATAAATGGAGAAACTGAGATGCTGTGAAGATAAACGTCTCACCCAAAGTTACCCAGTGAGTTATTGCCATCATTATCATCTTCACCATTGTCATTGCCATCACCACCACCATCGTCACCACTACCATCATCACCACCATCACCATCATCATCATCTTCATCATCATCACTATCACCATCATCATCACCATCACCATCATCATTACCATCACCATCATCATCATCATCACCATCACCACCACCATCATCACCATCATCACCACCATCACCATCACCGTCATCATCACCACCATCACCGTCATCATCATCACCATCATCATCACCATCATCTTCATCATCACCACCATCACCATCATCATCACCATCATCATCACCATCATCATCACCATCACCATCACCATCATCACCATCATCATCACCATCATCACCATCATCATCACCACCACCACCACCACCATCACCATCATCATCACCACCACCACCACCACCACCACCACCATCACCATCATCATCACCATCATCATCACCACCACCATCACCATCATCACCATCATCATCACCATCATCATCACCATCATCACCATCATCATCACCACCACCACCATCACCATCATCATCATCACCACCACCACCATCACCATCATCATCACCATCATCATCACCATCATCACCACCACCATCACCACCACCATCACCATCATCATCATCAACACCACCACCATCACCATCATCATCACCATCATCATCACCACCACCACCATCATCACCACCACCACCATCACCATCATCATCACCACCATCACCATCATCACTGCCACCATCACCACCACCATCACCGTCATCACCCCTACCATTACCATCATCGCCACCATCATCATCACCATCATCATCACTACAATCACCGGCATCATTATCATCACCATCACCACCACCACCACCACCACCGCCATCAACATAATCACCATCATTACCGCTACCACCACAATGATCACAACCACCATCATCCCCATCATTTGTTTGTCACCCCAAAAAGAATTCAAGGCACCTTAGCCACCACAAGATCATGAGTCTTCAGACTCCTTCCTGAGGGATAGTCCTAACCCCCATCGTGTCCTCTGTCTCTTGCTAAGGTTTCCTACTTTCACACCATGTCTTCCTCCCCATCATCCCTTCACCAGACTGGGAGCCGGCTCTTGTCACCTGTGATTTCTCACAGACACACTCCTGTTCAAAATCCCATCCGTCTCTATTGTCCCTGCTGCTTCGGGAAGGACTGAAACAGAAGGACCCTGAAGAAGAAACATCTACCACACAGAAGATGTGAGGGTGGGGGAACAGATGAAGAAAGTAGCAGGTGCTCTCAAGTGAAAGGGGTCCCGGGCTGACCGCTGCCTCAGCTCCATAGCCGGGGAGGTGAGAACACAGATGAGCCACATCTATTCTCTGCACCTCTCTGTCTCCTGGTTTAGAAAATGGTCTGAGGGAGGGAAGGATTCTGCTGGAAGATCCGAACGCCCCAGACGGCCGTCACACTGCTTGGTTCTAACAGCATGAGGCCCGGGGAGGAGGGCGGAAGGTCTGGTCTGGGCATTCCCTGCAGAGGGCAGAGGAGGCGGTCAACACAGCCCCCAGCCCCTAAAATCTGACCGGCTCCAGAGGGTGGGCTGCATCTCTGCACCCCACCGGGGGATTAGGGTTTTAGCTGCCAAATCTCCTGATGGGCCACTCCTCCCTCACCGAAGCCCCTTAGGTGGGGGCCGGCAGGTTCACACGTGGCAGGTGCCAGGGGCCTAATCTCTGCAGGGACAGCCACCGGGGCAACGCCGCCCTCCAGGCTGTGCCCTCCCGGGTGAGCTCCCGGGCACGTCATCCCCCAGCCTCCCCTCTCCCAGCCCTCCGCCGTCTCCGCCAAGTCTTCTTTCCCACCCTCCGTCCCCCTACCTTGCCTTTTGCAGCCTGACACTTTGAAATGCGGGTCCCACTTCGGCCGGGTTTGGCCAGGAACAGCCATCCGTCACGGCCGTGCTTTTGGAAGGAGCATGAAATTCACAAACCTCCTCCGAGAACCTCCCAGCAGGGAAGAAGTTCGGCTCCGCTGTCCTCTCCAGAGTGACAAGCGAAGGGACAAAGATGACTTCAACCGTCCGAGGGCCCCCACAGGGGCTCAGTCAAGGCCTGAGTGATGCCTGGCAGAGCGAGTCTGACCACACGGCCAGGATGCCTTCCCCTGGCAGCCTAATGAGGTCCTTCTGGAGAACGACTGCCAGGAGGCGAGGCCACGGCAATGGTGACATCCAGGGGACCGGCTCAGTCGTGGAACAACTGACCTCGCCATGGTGCGGGCCAGCAATCGATCCCCAGCCTGGCCTGGCGATTCCCGACTACACGGGTGTTCGTGGCTCCAAGGTCTGAATTACCTTTCAGAAAAAGGAATGCAATATAGTCCCCAAATAAATGGGGGTACAGCCAAGAGCAGCACCTTTTCCCCTCACCTGGGGCTGGGGGCCAACTGGCAGGGGATGAATAATCATCTTCAAGACACGGATGTGACTTAGGCAATAACAGGCCTGTTTATTTCACACGTGCTGTGTGTCTGGCCCCGTGCTAAGAAACAGAAGAATCCTGAAGTGATGCAGCCATGGTCACTTCTACGCAAGAGGGTCAAACACCTGCTAAGCGGCACAATCCAGGTGCAAACCCAGCCCTGCCGGACTCCAAAACCATGCTTCTTTCTGTCGTGTCACGTCGTCTCCACCTCGCACCATCCACTGCAACCAGACCGCTCATCTTAACCACCCAAGAACCAAGGGTCGTGCCTAAGTAGCTGGCCCAAGGTCACCCAGCAAATGGATGGAGCCCGGTCCTGTGTGGCCCGAGCGCGGGTGGGGAGGGGGTGAAGACGGAGTGGAAGAGGAGGGCTGGAGTCAGGTGACAGCTGTGGTGGGCCAGCTGAGGCGCCACACGAGGAGGGTGGGAGGCAGGGAGTGGAGAAAAGGGGAGGACAAAGCCATCTGAGGGCAGGGCATGGTCTGGGCTATTTTTGCCCGAAAAGTCTGACAACTGCACAAACACGGATGGCAGGACAGGGAGGCTAAAGATCGAGCTGCCGCTTAGGGGTCATGAGGAAGGTCCGGGAAGGCCAGTAGGAGAGGCAGAAGTGGAGGATAGTCTTAGAGAGAGGGCGAGAGGAGGCAATGCTAAGGGAGAGGTGAGCAGGAGGGAGGAGGAAGAAGGGGGCGTGGCCTTTCCAGAGACGGAGGATAGCAGGTGCATCGACCGAGCAAAGTAAGGCAGAGGAAGCAATGAGTCTCCCGTGCCCATTGGAAAAGGCTGGGTAGGCACTGGGACAGCCGGGCCGGGCTTGAAGTCCAAGCTGGAGTGTCAACTCAGGATGCAATCTGCACATTCAACATTATTCACTGAGTAAATACATACTGGAAACCTCTGGTTTCAAGCTCTGCACTAGACACTCGGGTAGGAGACGTGGTTTGTGATGGTCCTTGCACTGCAGGAGCTCGGACTGCCCCCATCCTGGGCACCAGGGATGATGACAAAGAGACTCCTCATCTTCTCCTTCCTCTAAGAGCCAGGATGCCCCCATCTCTATCCATCACAACTCCCTACCCCCATCTCCATCACCCCATCTCCATCACCCTCATCTCCATAACCCCCATCTCCCTCCACCCATCTCCATCACCCCATCTCCATCACCCCCATCTCCCTACACCCATCTCCATCACCCCATCTCCATCACCCCCATCTCCCTACACCCATCTCCATCACCCTCCATCTCCATCACCCTCCATCTCCATCACCCCCATCTCCATCACCCCCATCTCCCTACACCCATCTCCATCACCCCATCTCCATCACCCTCCATCTCCATCACCCCCATCTCCATCACCCCCATCTCCCTACACCCATCTCCATCACCCCATCTCCATCACCCTCCATCTCCATCACCCTCCATCTCCATCACCCCCATCTCCATCACCCCATCTCCATCACCCTCCATCTCCATCACCCCCATCTCCATCACCCCATCTCCATCACCCCCATCTCCCTACACCCATCTCCATCACCCCCCATCTCCCTCCACCCATCTCCATCACCCCATCTCCATCACCCCCATCTCCATCACCCCCCATCTCCCTCCACCCATCTCCATCACCCCATCTCCATCACCCCCATCTCCATCACCCCCATCTCCCTACACCCATCTCCATCACCCCATCTCCATCACCCTCCATCTCCATCACCCTCCATCTCCATCACCCCCATCTCCATCACCCCATCTCCCTACACCCATCTCCCATCACCCCATCTCCATCACCCTCCATCTCCATCACCCCCATCTCCATCACCCCCATCTCCCTACACCCATCTCCATCACCCCATCTCCATCACCTCCATCTCCCTACACCCATCTCCATCACCCTATCTCCATCACCCTCCATCTCCATCACCCCATCTCCATCACCCCCATCTCCATCACCCCCATCTCCCTACACCCATCTCCATCACCCCCTATTTCCATCACCCCCATCTCCCTACACCCATTTCCATCAACCCATCTCCATCACCCCCATCTCCCTACATCCATCTCCATCACCCCTCTGTCTCCATCCCCCACCTCCAACCACCTCTTTCTCTTTGGTCCAGGTGTGAGTTTCTTCTCACTACATTGTTCTGTTTGCCTCTGTGCACCATTTCCCCACCTGGACTGGTACCACCTCCATGGCAGGAGCCACCAACCTCCATCCACAAAATCCATTGCGTAGTAGATGTTCAGCAACCAAATAAGATACCCTTGATTACTATGCTTATCAGTTACTTAATAAAGGTAGTCATTGCCAAATAAGTATTCAACAGTTCCAAGTCCTAATTAAAAACAAAAAATCAAGCAACCTAACTTCCGAAACTTGTGGATGACGCTTTGGGATCTGTTCCTCCGTTTTGCTTTCTCATTCATTCAACAGACTGGGGTTGCCCTGGGCGATACAGAGATGATCCTGAGACCCAGCCCCCAGTGGCTCAAGGCAGGGCTCCAGGAACGCAGAGTAAGACTGATAACATGTGACTCGGGAAATAGTTCTACCAAGATGAGGAATCCAGGAAGGCTTCTCAGAGGAGGGGCTGCCTTGAGAGCTGGGCAGGGCAGGCCAGGTGGAGACGGACGATTGTTCAACAGAGCAGGGGCAGGGAGACTGAGGCCATGACAGTGGAAGTGTGTGGGGAGGCTGGAGTGTATGGATTTTCCCGTTTGGGGGCTACGGGGCAACCACCAACCTGTTCAGAACTCACGGACCAAGGTAGGCTGTAGGCTGATGGGATCCTGGAGTTTCCTTATCACATTATTTCAAATCAGGAATCCTTCTGGGCCAGCATTCCTAGCCCTTTGACCATCCAGCACTGGCACCCAACAGACGTCCCGGGTCCGAGCTCTGTGGGGACAACCTTGCCACCACGGCCCTGGAGTCCTGCCCAGCCTCAGAGTCCATTTCCCTTTTAAGGTAACCTCCCCCCCCCGCACCCACACCACCGATTCCACCTCTACCCACCTTCCCCAGAACCCAGCACTGCCTTGGCTCCTTGTGACACCCCTTCCTTGGGGTGCAAACTGGGTTCTGGCCGGTCGGTCGGATGTTCAGATGCTTCCCCGTCCCCTGCAGTGGAGTGGGTGGGCGTGCAGGCTCTGGAGGCAGAATGCCAGGGCAGAGGCACTGGAAAGTCTCCTGGAGGAGGGGGCCGGAGTCTTTGAAGGGTAAATAGGAGTCTGTGAGATGAGGCAGGGATGAGAAAGGGGCCTCCAGGTGGAGAAAGTAGCAGAGGCCGAAGCTGGAGGCGTGAAAACACTTGGCATTTTGGGATCGTGGTAGAAAGTCGGGTGAGGAGGAGTGTTAAGTGCATGGAGGGGTGCGGTGGGGGGTGAAGAGGACGTGGAGGTCCGAGGGCCGGCGGGACAGGCTGCCGATACAGTGTCCAAGAAGGTATGCGCAGCCCCTCTCGGCCCGAGCACGTGGCTCATGCCAGCGGCCGGCAGCAGGTGCTGGCCACACACCCACCCGGACGACACACACCTCTAGGTGAGTCAACCCTGCAAAACACCAAGGCATCGCCTCCAGGGTTTTCTAACGGACCCTCCGTTTAGAGCTTTCCTGCTGGACCCCGCTTAGCCCTCCCTCCCCCCTCCTTTCCGGGGGCTCCAAGGCTGCGATCCTATCGGCCATCATTTTTTTTTCATTCATTCATTCATTCGCTCACCGATCATTATCCTCCGCCCTTCCGACGCTTCAGACAGGCCGTCCGTTTAATTTTGTTAAAACTAAACAGCGTGCTCAGTTCTTTCAGGACGCGTGATGTGTTCTGGGCAATGTTTTTCAGAGCAGTGAAACATTTCATTTTTCCCCCCAGCATCGAGATGTGTCAAACATCATTTATGCCTGGACATAATTCATCCCTCAAGATAAATATTGAAACCCAAGAGAGGAGAGACGGCGGCAGAATTTCCAGGGGCCGGGGGAGGCGGGGGGTGGGGGTGGGGGTGGGGGCGAGGCTAGGAAAGGGGGTCTCCCTTCCTGATCCCACCACCGGAGGGCTGAAAAAAGCATAAAGGAAGCGAAAGTAAAGTAGCTAACTCCGGGTCTGCTCCCAGTCTCCCAGAAACGGCTGCAGACTTTTTTTTTTTTTTTTTTTTACAGGCCTCTTTTGTGTCTGTTGAACTGTTGCTCTGTCTTGCATAAAATCTCTTGCAATAGAAGCCCTCAATTAAAGTCACCTGCTGGTCTTTGTCAGCTGAGGTTGACGTTGTCAAATCGTGCAGAGCTCCTTAAGCCAATACAAGTCATTAAGGAGGAGGTGAATCAGAGATCCGACATGGCGGACAGGAGCCATCCATAATCAATTGATATCTTCCTCTGCTGGAGGCGGGGTCTCGGGGAGCCCTTTCCCGCCACCCCCACCCCCCACCCACCCTCAACTCACCTCATCCACAGGGGCCGCTACCCCTGGATCTAATTAGGCTGAGTCTCAGCAGGTCCGAGGCTGCGCTGAAAGGCCATCAGTAGGCGAGCCCATTAATAACTCGCCGGTGCCCTGCGTATTGTAATTGTCAGGCTGCAATTTACAGTAATCCTCCAATGCAAGAGCCCGAACTATTGCAGCTGATTGGAAATGCATACGCCCATTTGAAAGAGAAAAAAACACAAGATGCACGGGTTAAAAGGTCAGAGCATGCAAGTGTGTGTGCTGAGTGACAGGCATTTTAGTACTAGCCTGGGACCATATTTTAAAAGGTCACTGAAAACTCTTGGCTTGGGCCCTCTGACAAACAATGAACGTTCCATATATTTATTTGCCATCTCCTTGTTTTTACAGCAAGCAGAATAAATGAGTTAAATGACGTTGTGCGGGCCTGCATATTGTCAGCACAGGTTATAAGTCATTATTAAACTCCATCAAATCAAACCGAACCCGGTCAAGGCAATGAGACTAAAAGTTATTTGCATTCCTTCTGTCATAAAAAATCATATCCCCTTACTCAAGACTTTCGTTTCTTTATTAAATGCAGCCACAAGAGTATTTCAGGTCTGGCAATATAAGCTCAGGAAAACCTTCTCGGTATAACTCAGTGTAACAGCTTAGACCCGATTCCACTAAAAAGTCCCAGCTGAGCGTATCTGGGCACTCAATCAAGACATACATATTACTTTTAAATAAGATTAGCCTTTATATTTTGCTGCTTAAGTTAAAACTTTTCATGTCAGTCTCTACTTTTATGTAAACTCCAACATAATTCTGTTTTAGCAAAACACTTCAAACAAATTAAAAACCTCAAGTCCAACGTGTCCTTAACAAAAACTTTCTTAATGGCATCGCAATGTGTTTGCTGACACTAAAACACTTTTAAATGAGATGGATTTTCCCTCCACTTCCCTGCCTTTGTAATTACGGCTGCTGCGGGGAGTGCGCCTTCGGTTACAATGGCAAAAGCAGTTATCTGTGCTCCAAATGGTATTTGACCGATAGCTTGCCGGCGACCCACGGCAACTGCATAAAAAACATGTCTTCCCCTATCTGCCTCCGGCCGGGGTCACATTGGTTGAGAAATGGAAGGTGACCGACGGGGACCGTTTCGGGGAGGGGTGCCGGGAAGCCAGGGGGTAGGCAGGGAGGAGGGGAGAACCCGTCCCACCGAATGGCCCTTCTATGGTAAGTCACAGAGTTGTTGAGGTATCGTCAGCCGAAGCAGAACCGAGGCATTAGTGGCACCCCCCACACCTGGCCCCTCCTGCCTGCCCGTGGCACCTGGCACACGGCACCTGAGGCTCCCCAGCTTACTCCACGTTCTCTCACGGAGGCCACCGAGATCCTTCCAAGACACGTAGGAATCGCCACCCCCGTTTGACAGCCCTCAAAGGGGAAGCGCCAAGAGGTACAGAAACTTGCGGAAGGTCACATCTGTGGTATGGTGGGCAGAATTCTCAGATGGCCCCTAAGACTCCCATCCCCTGGTGTGTACGCTGTAAATAACACCCTCCCCTTGAGTGTGGGCAATATGACGGGATGTCACTGTCATGGGTTATGGTATATGACCAAGGAGAAATTATTTTGCAGATGTAATTAAGGACCCTAATCAGTTGACCTTAAATTAATCAAAGTGGGCATCATCCTTGGTGGGCCTGACCTAATCGGGTGAACTCAAAAAAAAAAATAAAATAAAAGGATCCAAGCCTTCGCTGAAAAGAGACTGAGGGGGGAGGGCAGCTCTCCTACCAGCCTTGAAGAAGAAAGCTTCCAGAAGTTCTGCACCTGCAAGACGTGAATCCTGCCAAAAACCATGCGAACTTGGAAGGATCCCAGGCCAGATGAGACCACGGCCCAGGCAACACCTTGATCGTCACGACCTTGTGAAGCCCTAAGCAGGAAACCCAGCTGAGCTGTGCCTAGACTCCTGACCCACAGAAGCCTGGGGGGTAACAAATGTGTACTGTTTTGACCCATCGAATTTATGTGAATCTGTTGCCCAGCAATAGAAAACAAGTCCACATGGCTTACGATGTACTCGAGGCCTCGTGGCCATCAACCCAGTAGACTCGCCCCAACATCCACACTGCGGCCATATTTCAACCCCACATGTATACTCCTTTCTAGTGTTTGCGGTCTAAACATCAAATGTATGCTTATTTTCAAGTGGTTTGTGTCTTACCGTTTTCTAATCCTAAAGTATAGCCTTAAATACACTAATATCTACTTCTTGATTTGGCTATTACTGCCAAATGTCCGAAGAGCTTTCTTATAATACAAAAAGCAAGAGCCCACGGTGCCTTTTCCTTTTTCATTTCCAAGTCCCACAAACGGCAGCATGGGTGACACCAGTATGAAATTTTCTTGCTGAGCCCATAAAAATTAGTACCTTATGAGAAAAGCCGTACCTTTAAAAACACCTGACTAAATATTTCATAAACGCAACGTACAGCAAATTCCTACAGTAGATTCACTGGATTTACAACCATCAAACTATATTAAACTTACAGTATCAAGATTTATCACCTATTAAATGGAGTCTCGTTTTAGTAATATCTAGCATTTGCTCCCAAAGGATCTCAAATACCTTCGACCCTTCACCAGGGCACTCCACCGTAATTCATAACGAGGTAATAGAAACCCTCGCTGTAAGGCCGCTGCTGCCGCGTTTGGGGATTAGCTCACCTATCAGCGAAAGGTAGCCAGAGCTGGGCTGGACGGCGGCCGCTTTCCAGAGTGCGGAAACGGTACCGAGATCCAGACCGTGGGGGGAGAACCCCACAGAGAACCACAGACGGCCAGTCGCAGGGTCCTAGCAGGCTTGTGTCCCAGTGGTTCTTCAACATTAGTTTTTGGCAGTGGCGCCCTTTCTTCCCACGCGATGTCGTAAGAAAGCTCAATAAATAAAACAGATAAAACGGGAACAGCTCTGGCTGAGCTGGGAAGGGGGCCCCCGGCCCCCCCCCGCCCCCCCGCCGGGCCTTCCGCAGCACACACGGCGGGGGACGGTTTCCACTCCCGCGGTTCCTTGCCTGGGCCTCTCAGCTCCCCAAGATGCTGATTTTGTTGTGATTCTCACTCACATTTGCTGGGACGGCTGAACCCCCACCTTATGTTTGAGGAACCCGAGACTCAGAGGGGGAGAGACGGGCTTACGGAAGTCAAGGCTTAAAAGCACAGCCCGGAAAAATACAGCCTGCCCTCAGAACGTGTGCAGGGATGTCATCATCCGTGTTGAAATTATAAACTCGGGGTAAAATTGAGTTAATTTGGAAGATGTAGAATTCCTTACCTTAAAGAACTCAAAATCAGGGCTTTATGATATAGGCAGGTGTCATAACAAAGGAATAACAAAGAACGACGTGCTCTACTGAAAAGGCTGCAGCGTCTACGGCACCACAGACCAACGACCACTATAGTGAGACGTTCTGTAAGAACTTCTATTCACCCCTCAAAACCCCAGCTCAAGTACTACCCTGTCAGTAAACCAGCCCTAAGCGTCCAGCCTTTCTTCTACTGTGCCCTAGTCAGTCCTTTATCAGAGGGAACACCGGATTGAAACTGATTACACACAGCCATTGCCACCGGAACTTGAGCCCTGAATATAGCCTCGGTGTGTTGTTGGCTCTCAGGGATGCAGAGTCCCGGCTTCTCTTTACTCGTCTGCAAAATGAGAACAGCGGTCATACCTACTCTGACCTGAAACACAGGGAAAGTGCTCAGGACAGTAAGCACTCGATAAATGTTGTCATTACTGTTTCAACTTGGTCACGTTCCCCCCCAGCCTTTCACGCGATTACACTACCCTGTTTTATTGCCTTCCCGGCGAGAATCATTCTCCAGAATGATCAGATTTCTTCTGTTAAGATCTGTCTCCCCTCCCCACTCCCGCACCCCCACGGAGCGTAAGCTTCTGCGCAGGTGACGGACTTGTCTGGCTGACGAATGTCACTCACTCCACGGTGGCCCCCACAGGGGCCCCGGCCACAGGGGGTGCCGGACCAATGTTCATGGACGAACGCATAGATGTGTTGAGCAAAAAGAGCAAGGACATGAGCTCGGCTTCCAGGAATTCGTGGTCTTAGCCAGGGTTCAAATCTCTATTACTTCTGCGTTCGCAAATTCAACGTTCGTGGCTTTGTGTGTCGACTGTTAGCAGATCCCGTGGGCCAACTCCTTCACCGTAGAGGACGAGGCAGAGGCTACGGGAGGCTAATGACTTGACCAGACGGTGGCTGGCCGGGGGCTGTGCTGCGGTGCGGGCTCCTGGACATCGGCTGCCTGGCTCCTTTCAGCATCCTTGGTGCAGGAGGGTTAAAGCTGGATCGCCCTGGGGGCGTGTCTGGGACTCAGGCATCCCAGATGCCTCGAGATGCTCAGACCGCTGGTTGACAGTACGTCCCCTCTGTCAACAAAACTGGTTTCGGGGAGCCTTACTTCTGGAAAGCCTCGGCTTTCTATTTATAAACATAACCGCAAGTTGGAATCCTGGCTTGTTAAGAGGACTGATTCAGCCCTTTATTCCCAAATAGGTAAATAGAAGTAAAAATAACTAACCGCCAAATAAAACCCAAAGTGGCCTTACGGCTCTTAAAAGAACTTGAAGCTCAAACACGCTTTCCCATAAAAGCAACTCTGTCCCGCTGTGTCTGCCCACACTGGAGCCTGGCCTCTGGGTGGGAGGAAACGACAAGGGTGCTGCCTCCCCTCCCCCTTGTCACGGGGAGAGCCACGGCTGGCTGTCTTGTCATCACCAGTGTGTGAAGGGTGGCTCTACCCACCCATCACGCTGGCCCCCTGGCCGAAGCAGCAAAAGCCAGCGCCAAGTTCAAAGTTGTGACTAGAGCACTCTTTGCCTCCTCAAGGAGCCCCTTCCTCACGTAGGTCAGCCTCAGGTCGGACACTTAGTAGGCTGCTTAAGAACTATATTCTGGACCAAGGAGTACCAACACGTTTGTCCCAGGCCTTCCCATTCCCCAAAGGGTCTGTGGCAACAGTGCGACAGTGACAGTCCCAATGCTGCTACAGGACAGGGTGGAGACGCGAGGCGGGCGTCTGTGATTACAGACGCGTGCGCTAATGGGCGCACCGGGAACTGCTGCCCGGAAACAACTATGGTCGATTTGGCCACGGCCTGCCTTCCCCAGCAGGATGCACCACAACATAACGGCCTGAAATGAGGGCAAAAACTTCCCGTTATTCATTGCTCTGCCCCCAGCACCCCCCGGGGGAGGGCCTGCACCCAGAAGGTGCTGCATAAACATTGGAGTCAGTAGAGAGTGGAACTGGAGGTCTACCGGAAATCTGGCTCTGAGTTGCCTAGTAGTCCGAGCAAAAAGGGAAAAGATCCACTATGAGATTTGGGGTCCATTTAAACCGAATCTTCAGGAAGATCACAGGTTCTTCCGGGTATTTCTCTACCGGGTCTTCAGCTCGACGTGTCCCAAATGTGTCAGAATGACCAGGGGACCTAGCCTTCACCCAAGACTGTGACAATATTTAGGAACGCCAGGTCCTAGTCTCTTTGGAGAAAATATTGTAAAAAGCAGGGACGTTCCCCACTCTGTGCCCACGCCCACCTCCCTCCTGACCCGCACGGCACGTCTCCTGAGGGATCACGGACGTCTACGGACAGCAGATGGGGAACACCGCAGCACTGAGCCGACACCGGCATCTAGTGAGGTTCTACTGTGGTCCAGAAGCATTTGGGACTTGGGACGCGTAGTGGTGGTGAGGACACAGTCCTTTGCATCCCTGTAGCTCATAGACACGGGGGGCAGTGGCAGGGACCAAAGCACAGGCACAGGCTGAGGGTGGTGGGAAGGAGGCGCCCGGCTAGGTCTGCAAGGCAGGAGGGCAGTGCTGGAGGAGTAGAGGAGGCGGGGAGGGCCAGGACCGTTTCAGGCTGAGCCAATGACACAGGACAAGGCCTCTCTCAAAGCTGCAGACTTGGGATTACCGGGAAGACAATGGCCATCCACCCGAGACGGGCAGGGTGCACCCCTCTGTCCCTAGGGAGGCAAACTTCACCTCTCTGTGCCTCACTGTCCCTGTCTGCAAAAGGGGGGCTGTGGAGTAACAATGAGCATTGGTTGTGGGCTCATGACGTGTGGGGCACCGCGCCCAGCAATGTACACAACCTGCCACTGAATCCAAACGATGCCCTTCCTCATGGTAGAGGCAAGGGCGTGAGGCCAGGAGGGCTAAACCACTTAGCCGAAGTCACGCGGTGCTGGGACCCAGGCGGGCTGAGTCCGGATCTCAGTTAGAATCTCTGTGCTTTCCTGCCCTCCAGTAGCAGTCACGTCCATACTTGTGGTGCGGAGTAAGTGGCATAAAACGAAAAAAACATGTAGCACAGATCAGGCGTTTAGTATACGTTCAGTAAACCTTCGCTGCCATGGGCCCACAGGCCCTGTAAGGAAGCCTTGAGGCCAATGTGTTTTGCAATTCAGAACGTTTCAAGAGAGTCAAAGGCAACCCACAAAAGGGGAGGATAGATTTGCAAATCACAAATCTGGTCAGGGCTTAATATCCCAGAATACATAAAGAACTCTTACAACTCACCACCACCACAAAAACCGATTCAAAAATGGACCAAGAACCTGAACAGACATTTCTCCAAAGAAGTTAAAACAAATGGCCAGCAAGCACACGAACAGATGCTCAACAGCACTAATAATCGGGGAACCGCAAATCAATACTATGAGACGCCACCTCACATCCGTTAGCACAGGTGTGATAAAACCACCAACCAACCAGAGAAACAAAAAAAGTCCTGAAAGCCAGTGCTGGTGAAGATGTGGAGAAACCGGAACCCTGGTGCACTGCTGAGGAGAATGTAAAACAGGGCAGCTGCGGTGGAAAACGGTAAGGCAGTCGCTCAAAAAATTAAACACGGAATTACTGTTATGAGCTAGCAATCCCACGTCCGGGTGTACACGCCGAAGAACCGGAAAGCAGGAATGCAGGGCGTGTGGGCACCAGTACCAAAGCACCATTATTCACAACAGCTGACTGGCGCAGGGCAACCCAGACGCCCACCGGCAGATGAACGGGTAAGCAAAACGCGGTGTGAACATACAGAATGGAATACTATGCAGCCTTAAAAAGGAAGGGAGTTCTGAACCTGCTCCGACGCGGATGGACCTTAAGGACCTTATGCTGAATGGAATGAAGTCAGAGGCCAAAGGGCAAACGCTGTCTGATTCTACTCACAGGGGAAGGGTCAAATCCAGAGACCGGAAGTAGAATGGGGGATGCCAGGGGCTGGGGGAAGGAGGGGAAGGGAAGTTAGTGTTTCACGGATACAGAGTTCCAGTGTGGGACGAAGAAAAAGTTCTGGAGATGGATGGCGGTGACGGCTGTACGACAGCGGGTTGTACACCGAACAATGGCAAAAACGGGAAAGTTTTATGCGTGATTTGCCACAAGAAGAAGAAAGAAAAAGATCGAAGGGTCGTTCCCGCATTGCCTCGCAGGCAGCTTAGAAAGCGAGCTCTTGGCCCGCACCTCTACCGTGAGTGCACCTCCCTTGCTCCTGGCGTCTTTGCAAGGACAAGTCTGTTTCCAACCCAGCCGGCTGTGAACCGGCATCCGCCAGCCCATCTAAAGCACGCGTCATGTTATGCCGATGGATCCGCAGAAAGAAAACATTTCACGTCCATCTGGATTCTTTTCACGCACATCACGACCTGCAAACCGATATGCTCGGCCCGGCTGTGTTCTCTGTTGCAAGCCAGGGGAGGGCAGGGTCACGGTGGCAGGAAGGGGCGGTGGGACCGGACCGATGCTCGGCCTGAACTAGCCAGTGGTTTCTGGGCCGTGACACCGGCACACACACGCACGTGGCCCTTAACCAAACTCCTCAGAATGAAAATACACAGGCTTTTTCTCCTTTCGTTTAGAGAAGGTGGAAGGAAGGGAAAAGTTAGGGATTAAACTTTTCACAAAGGAAAACTAAGATTTTTTTTTTTTTCTCGTTCTGAGAAACTTATACTTACCGTCTTGTTCCTACAGCCAAATCATTTCTAGTAGTCCTTAGGTTACCGAGTTACAAAAAGATCGGGTCAAATCTTGGAATCACAGAATTCTTGCACAGCCAACAATAAATATCAGGAGTACGTTCTAAAGACAGAGAAGCTGAACCACTTGGTTTCAGAATAATCAAATTCACTTAAGGAACGTGGCAAATGTATCACATGATAACCCAGGACTCGGAACACATTCAATGTGGCAGAATTTCAGAAAAACACACTGGTTAGGATTTAAATCTCGAAAAGAAAAAGACAACTGTTACTATGCCACCCCACAAGTCAGCGTGAAGCAGAGCTCGGGAGACAGGCCTTTCATCTTACGAAAATGTGCATTCATAGGACCAGGGAATTAACACACTTCACGGGTCCTTTTTGCTACAACTATTTTAAGTGTTATCACCCGCTTGAACCGAATCAAAACGAATCAAAACGAGAAAAGAAAAAGAAAGGAGGACACAAAATGAACAGACCATAACTTTATTGGAGATTGACTCTGCTACAATTATTACAAAAGGAAACAACTAAAGGGAACTGGGACCCATAAGGTGCACTGCGTTATTTCTGCAGCATGGTGACCGTATGAATGAATTACATCATGTTCCTTAAAAACAGCTGCAGCATGTGATGGTGAATATGTTATTGTCAATCAAATCATGTTAGTTTTTCTCGATTTTAGTCATTTTCCTGCACTCTATTTACAGCAGAAAAAGCCAGAGATTCTACTTGGGGTTCACCTTTGCATTTTTGCTATGTAACCCTGCTGATGCAGTGAATTCTGAGTGCCTCTGTAGGATTGAAAGTGTCTGTGGTTGACGTCCAAATGAAAATGGACTAGGGGGGGAAAAAAAAAAAAAGACCAATCAATCAATGACTAAAATATATTTACAAGTTAGTTCTGAAAGACCATTTTCACTGCGAGTGGAGAATACAACAGTCTCGATGTAAATTCCCGTGATATTGCTACCAGGGTCTCCAACAACTGTTAAAAAGATCACTTTAATATTCTTGGTCTTAAACATTATCTTAGAAACTTCTCATGTACAATATAAAATAAAGAAATTTATTTGGAAAGAACTGAATTCCCGAAAAGTA
The DNA here is from genome assembly GCF_022837055.1 of Prionailurus viverrinus. Classification (NCBI taxonomy): domain Eukaryota; kingdom Metazoa; phylum Chordata; class Mammalia; order Carnivora; family Felidae; genus Prionailurus; species Prionailurus viverrinus. The sequence goes on from NC_062566.1 coordinate 133,517,182, forward strand.
ATCAGTGGCTGAAAAAAACAGACCTATTCAAACGCAATCAAAACGACCGTACAGGTTGATGGACGCGACACGAGTCTCTCTTCCGCAGAGAGCACGGGCTGGGTTGAGGGCTCCGACATTAATTTCAGATGCAGTTTAAATAAAGGTATCCAGGGTCTCAGCTTGGTGGCTTAACTTTTGTGTGAAAGGATTCGGTACCCTAGCAGAGGAAGGCAGAAGGTTTGAAATCAACCGGGCCTGAAGACGGAACGAACCGTGGTCGGTCTGGGTTTCGACTCTTCTCTGCACCCCGCAGTCCCCGCAGAGCACCCCGGGGGAGAAAGATGGCAAAGAGCCCACTGCTGGGTGAGCGGTCGCATCTGGGAACTGAACCCACAGAAGCAAAGCGGCCTCAAGTCTCTTGCTCTTTAGGCAGGGCAGTCTGAATCTCTCTGAGGGCCAGCTATTGTTAAGAATGTTAAAATATTAGTATTTTTAAGAGATAATTACAGGAGTGTTAGAGGTCATTCTAGATTTCATCACTTCACATGACGTTAAAGGAAAACCGAAAAAAAAAAAAAAAAGAGTAACAAATACGTTTAAAACATACTTAAGAGTTCAGTGAACAGATCTTTGTCATACACAAACAGTAAGAAATGCCACAGACAAAAAAAAAAAAAAAATGACCTATTTAAGTTGTGCGAGTATATGACACATTGCAGGCATTATAATCATCTTTTTCAAATCCGGCAAATCAAAACAGCAGCGAGGCCAAACCACATTTTTTTTTTTTTTTCCTCTCCGTGAAGCAGATTTTCCTTGAAATGAGGTAAAGCATGGTACCAAGTGCAAGGCTTCTCTGTGCTACACGAACAGAACGGAGGGGGGACAAAGCTATTACAAAACGCAGCATAGTTAGGACCATGGAAAGGAGATCACGAGAGAAAGGAAAAATCTGTACAACGAAGGTTCGTCCCCACTAACCTCCACACAATCATTGGAAGGAGCTTCTGCAGCTGCTTCTTCAGGACACCCCCCGACCCCCAGCCCTGCCCCGCACACACGTGCCCGTGGCGCGCCCCCCCCCCCCCCCCCCGAGTGCCCTCGGCTCGCGGGGCTTCCGTTACATTCGCTCTCACAGTGCAATCACAGGAACAAAGGCATGACACACGCGGGTGGCAAGTGGGGCGACAGAGAGTGATTTTCCTCCTTAATCGATGGATGCAAAACATTTCAACAAGCTAAACTGGGGGTCGGGGGGGTGGACTTTACAGCATTAAAAATCAGCAGCACGAAAGCGTTCGTAACCCATCTCATTTGTCTAACTCGAGTTTTTATTTTTTGACTTCGTAAACCAGGGGATCACAGAATCCGTCCGAGTGTCACAGATCAAAATTAGCTATCTGTCTCCAACAACAGAAAAATGGAATAGCGAAAGGTTGCTGTTGAGAAAACATTTTGAATGGTAGCAGGAAATTTGAACCCCTGAGAATGTATGACCTAATCATATCCGAGTCTGAACTTTTTAGTTTTAACAAAAAATACTCTTCTTAAGGTTACAAAATATATTGAGGCATTTTTCTCCCAACGGGAATTGTAACTGTGAAACAATCTGGTTTTGGTGCCAGGAGGCGAGAGAATCCCTTAACGCTGGGATTAGTGCATTAGACGCAATGCAAAGCCCTGGGCTCCTGGCATCAGGTAGTTTATAAATTAAGAAGAGATTTGTGATATAACGTTATCACAAAATCACCCTCACAAGTACAATTCACATCCAGCCTTACTTGTCAATTATACACGTTTACAGTTAATATAATTCAAGAGTTGCTTGGTTTTCACTTGCTAGGAGATCTGACACTGAGGTTTTATTTTAAAAAACCGAATAGAAAGCGAAGGTTCCAAATCGGAAAGTATTTTCAAAAGGAGTCTACCCAAATCAATTTGCTCAAAGACACACTGAATAATTTAGATCGCAATTGAAATTTAAGACCGGAGACAACGAGTAACATTGGAGAAGCTTAACATCCCCCTCCAACTCAGGTCTCCTTAGAAAGGGGAGCTGACCGTTTTCCCTGCGCACGCGTGCAGAGAGAGGTGTTTCTCTGGGCGGGGGGGGGGGGGGGGGGGTGTGCAGATAAAGCAAGAAATACAGTATCTGAGTGTATTTGAAAACAAAAACGCAGCATTACATGAAGCATCAAGTTCAGGATGATGTGCTGGAAAACATTAGACACCTCTGCTCGGCTTTCTTAAACTTCAAGCATAATTAACAGAGCAAATTGCAGCAAACCTCTACTGGTGTGTCGGTGGGAGTGCAGGACTGACCCGCAGCTTTTCAAAAGGTAAATTAAGAGGTATTATAGTTACAGTGCAAAAAAAAAAAAAAAAAAAAAATTAAAATTTCAAGCATAATACATAAACATAGCACCAAACACGGGAAAAATGCATGCAAAAGAAAAGAAAAACTGAGGTATTTAAGTGAAGAGTGCCTACAGGTCTAATTAAAGAAACTTCGGCAAATGCCTAAAAATGTTTTTTTTTTTCTTTTTTTTTCCTTTTCCAAAGATGCAAAGAATGAGTTTATCTAAATTAATGACCTAAATCACAGATGTATCAAAATTACGGCAGTTTATCACAAACGTTACACTTCCATGGCATTAACAGCACGGCTTTGGTAGGTGAGATCTGCATGCAACACTGTGAAAAGTACAGTAAGACATTGACGTGAGAAGAGACTAACGGTAAAGGTGCTTTGTTTTGCTTCTTTAAATAGGTAACCAATCACTTATAAAATCTGCAGCATATTTTAGGTGTGATATGTCTAAAGGTTATCTTGTTAGAGCAACAGCCTACAGGGCAAAACTGTTTGCCACAATTTCCATCGGTGGAGCTACCTAGCAGGAGGTTTTTAGTAAAACTGGGTGTTTAGCCAAAGATCCTTTTTATTATGGTGCTTAGAAAAAATCCAGAGACTACGTCTCTATTCTGGTTTTCAAGATGCCTTCAGGACACATACGACAGAAACGCTAATATAATCCTGTAATAGGTCACAACCACACTAGTGAGTTGCAAGTATCACACGGTCTCGACATCTTAGATGCATAATAAAATGAAGGGAATGTAAAATAGTTTGTTCCAAAAGGATCGGAAATCAAACGGACATCCGTGAGGGCTTTACTTTTAAGGCGAGAACGTTTTTCTATGCAAGACTACGTGGCATGAGAAAACGAAAATTTGATTCGCCAACGTGCCAGCCAACGTTAATGAAAAGCCTGTCCCTTACTACATCTCAAGTGCAACGGCGACCGGGAGACATCGTCTTACATGACAGGGCATGGAAAGAAAGGACGGTGCGGGCACTCTTCTCCTCTGGCAAACCGCACCATTCTCCTGGGCGCATGGGCCACCGGGGGACCCGTGCCGGTGCCCACGCTGAGGAGGGGAGGACGCCCCACGGAATCCAGGGGCCGTCTCGGCTGTAAAGCTCCTTGGCCTCCTACCACTAGGCGAAGCTGACAGAAATGAAACTAGGTGAACACAAAACCAAAAACGAAAACCCCAAACAAAAAGAGAACTGCCGATAATTATTTTGAACACTTGCCAAATGTCATCATTAAAGCACTCTTGTGATCTGAACAAAGCGGAAGTGAGGAAAGAAGACGAGATTGTGTTTGCGCAAAAAACTAAAACTACAGTTAGCTCCAAAATTTTTACACATATGTTAAATGTTTTATTCTGTAATCTAGCTTGTTATCAAACAACCTTTAAATTCTGCCTTCGATTCATTCCGCTCACTACCGACTTGAAATCACCCTTGTCAATTTCAATGGTTTTCCCCTTAATTCTGCTTTTTTTGTGTTTTTCACTTTAAAAAGGGGCTTCAGCTGTTGGGAACCTGAGGTTGATTGGCTTTGAGGCTGCGGAGGGCTCTTCTTGCTGCCGCGGACTTGGCAATCCTGTAGCTTCGGCCGACGCCTTTAAATTTCCCCTTCCCCACCACTTCCACCGTGACTCTGACCTTGCCGTCGTACGTTCTCTCAGCCGGGCTGCGAAGAAACCAAACAGCTTGTATCAGAAGTCAGAACTATTTATTGTGATTGTCAATCAGCACTGAGCACGCACTCGGGGGGGGGGGGGGGGGGTGTGCAAGCCGACAGCACACAAGGAAGCGTGCAGCGCACGGGGGGGGGGGGGGGGGGGGGGGGGGCGCGTACCCCGACAGACGGGGCTGCGTCTCGCTTTTAACGCGGCGTTACTCTATGAAAGCAAAAGGGAAAGTCAATCAGACTACAAATATAAAGGGCAGAGCGCATGCCCCAGTGTAAACATTTTTCAGAATCATTAGTTTATGACATCTCTGACAACTCCCCAACCCCCCCCCCGACCCTCGTTTTCAAGCCACTTAATTTTTTCCATGCACGTTCTGCCTTACCTAAATTTGGCAGTTTCTGGTTCCATTTCAAGCAATTCTCGCACAGGGGAGCGGGGCACATTTGCCGAAAATTTTTCTGTAATCAAAACGAAAGAACAGCGTGCGTGATATCCCTGTCATTCTTTTTTAAGGATGATTTTGTTTCTTTCCAAGGGGAGCGAACGGTACCTATCAGCGGCCGCATCATAGGATAGTACACCTGCCAGACCATCTCCAGGGACATCCCACTATCCATGTAAATGGCACCAGCAAGTGACTCGAAAATGTCCCCCATGGCCTTTGGAACTTCAATATCCTCTTCTTTCTCTTCGTCCTCCTCAGACCTCCTGAGCTATTTACACAGAGAAAAGTGATGTGTAAGCAAAAAGACCATCTTTAAAGGCGTTCCACAGAAGTGCGTTTCTTTTCTCAGCAAGGACTCTTACTGTATCTTTAACAAGGGTACCACCACCAACCATTTGGGGCAACCGCCTACTACACTGTAACAGGTTCTTCATAAACATTATCTTACCTAAAGAAAAGATTTTTCCAACTTCTCAAAGAAAAAAACAAAAACAAAACAACTCCCTTCCCCATTCAGTATTATTCTATACTCAGCAAAGGGAAAAAAGAGTACTTCTAAATGAAAACAAAATCAACTTTAACACAAAATTAGAAATAGTTAATGAACGTATGAAAAAAATTTTCAAATCCACTCTTCATCAAAGAACTTCATCTTAAAACATTTCTACCCCCTAGCGGCTTGGCAAGGATTAGGCAGAATACTAATCCGTACAGCACGGGCAAGGGTTGTGTAAGTTACTTTGGGGAGTGGAAGTTATCACTTTTTGCCAGGGAAATTCTACTAGAAGACAGATTTCTCCAAGCTCCCTTTTTATTAAACCCCTTAGCACACACTGCCTATTAAGAGTACCTGACACGTATTCAAATTAATGTAATGAAAGATTATGAATATACTAATGCCTTTTAAAAGTTCAAAATTCTTTGAACAGGAATCCCATCTCTAGGAATTGATCTGAAAAGGGTACTGGATATATTTGCCACACGTATGTTTATTAAAAGCCCTAAGTAAAAACAACTTAAATATCTAGGCACAACGGACTGTTTAAATACATTCCATTAGAGCTATATGGACAACTGTGCAGCTACTGAAAGTTGTAATGCCACTGGATACGTGGAAAGGTGTCCTCAATACATTAAGTGAAAAAAACACATTGTGGTATACTATGCATAATATAATGGCACTTTATATTTCATGTATGTTTATGTTTATACGCATTAGCAATAAAACATCACAGACCGTTAAGTCTGGTTATTTCTAAGGCAGCATATTTGCGTAACTTTAATCTTCCTTTTGCTTATTTGTATTTTATAAAATAAACACAAATTACTTGTGAGAAACAAAAAAAGAGGTGAGGTTTTTTTTAAATTTCTAGATGGACTGTTTAGCCACACAGAGCTCTATATAAACCACTTGTAATGCTGACTCTTGGGAAAACAAGATACTTACTGTTGGTACATCATGGTTTTGAGGTAGAAAGGAATTTTAAAACTTACTGAGTTTAATTCTCTCCTTTCACAAAAGAAGAAACCGAGGCCCGGAGAGGTGGAGAGACTTTAAGATCCAGCAGGAAGTCAGAAAAGCCAGACCACTGACATTTCTAATCACTTTTTATGACTCCTGATACATACGTTTATGTAAACAAAGGTCAGGAAAAGAGGGGACACAACAGAACCGGCGTGGCCCACTGTCATCAAAAACGGCTGAAGTCGAAGTCTGGCTAGTGCCTCCAATTCTAAGCTTAAACGCTTCTGAAGAAGGAGACCAGAAGTCCTACTGAGAACACAGGGGCTGGTCCTAAGTCCTGGTCCCACTGCTAGCTGTGCTCCAACTCGGACCATCCACCCTGGACGAGTACCCGCCGGGGAACGTGGATTCCCCTCCGACACAGGCTCTGTAGTGTTTACAGGCTCTGACGCTTCCCTTGCGGCCACACCTCCAATTCCTTTCACAGCAAGTCAAAGGAAATGCACTGCTCCCCAGCCAAGGTTTGGGGCAATTAAAAGAAGGGAAGGTGCAGATCACCGAAGGAACAATTAAAACGGCCGCCAGAATGCCGCACACATTTCCTGCCTCCTTACAAGAAATCTACAAAAGTAAGAGAAACAAAGGAATCAGGACGTGCAGAACAGGACCCGAGGGGGCTCTCCTGGGTACACACAGGCCTGCAGAGGGATGGCAGCGAAGGGTCAGAGAGGGGAAAGATGGAAGCGAGATCCTTTGCTACAAAACTTCAAAACAGCCCGGAACACGTTAAAATGAGCTCCATCACGGAAGAACCTCGGGCTGAACTCAGGCCAGAAGCCTCCCAAATGCCACCGGCTAGAATCTCAGAAGGCTGGTTTTTAAGCGAGTTCTCCTATTTTCAAGCAGCAGCAGAACAGACACACGTTTGTGACGCTTACCTGACAAAGCATCAGCGAACCTTTCTGACCCCTTGGAACAAGCAAAGGCAGAATGAACCGCACGAGCCCTAAGGTTCACGCTGGCTTCGGGCAGGGGAAGCCGGGGCGGCCCGATCTGACCCGGCCCCAGGCCCCGGCCGCTTCCCTCCCCCGAAGGTCCACGCGCGGCCCCGCGGGCGCGGTCAGGGGTAAAGGGCCCACGGGAGCGCGCGCGGCTGTCACCTCCCTCCGTCCGGAGACGGGAGCGCCCGCGGCGGGCTGGCTGCCGGCGGCGCCTCACTCACCTCCGAGTCCATGCCCTGCATCTCGTTCTTCTCCAGCTGGAACTGCACGAAGTCGTCGATGACGTGGAAGAGCTCGGGGGAGACGGCTTTGAAGTACTTGTGGTAGTCGTACTTGACCGCCAGCGACGCGAAGATGGTGTTGTTGACCAGCGCGGACCGCAGGTCGGTCAGGACGCCCGGGGAGTGCTGCCGCGGGTCTTCGTAAAGGTGCTTGGTTATGAGGTAGTCCAAAATCGCATCTCCCAGGAACTCCAGGCGCTGGTAACAATCTGCGGGCGGCCCAGGGCGCAGCCGTCAGCTCGCGCCTTCCCGCGCGGTAACCCGCGCGGTAACCCGCAGTGCGCACGCGCGGGGCCCCAGACCCACCGCAGCCGGGCCTGGCGGGCTTCGGGCGAAGTTCACGCATCCGCTCCAGTGACAAGCCGTGTGACGTGCCACACTTACTAAAGCCTCTGGCAATTCCATCTGGCCAAGAAAGCGTATTTCGTATCTATAAACTGGGGGTCCTAAAAGCCTACGGTGGCCCAAAGAGCGCTGCGCGAGGGGACCCACACTGGCCAGGGGGCCCCAGCAGGGCGGCCCCCCCCACCCCCACCCCGGGGGCGCAGGGCTGACCAGGCGGGTGCTGAGCGCCACCGAAGCGGCGGCAGCCTCGCTCCCGCGCCGGTGGTCTGGGGCCAGTCGTGCCCTGCCCCACGCACCCCTCTGCCCCGCCTGCTCTTCCCCCCCCTCCCCCTCCCCGCGCACTTCGTGCTCCCGGCGCTGATCCCCGTGCACCCTGTGTTCCCCATGCTCTGAGCCCGTGCAACCCCGAACCCTGCGCTCTGCCCCTGTGCACCCCGTGTTCCCCAAGCTCTGCCCCCGTGTAACTCTCACACAGTGTGCTCTTTGCCCGCGCACCCCGCGCTCTGGCCCCACTCCGGAGTGTGTACTCGGCGGCCCTGCCTCTCCACTCCTGGGTCACAACAGCCACCCGGGAGGCCAGCCAGTATACTCGAAAACCCCCTTCTCTGCCTGCGCAAGAACTGCGGAGTTTGACCCGAACAAGGGGCCGGAGAAAGGAGAGTTGAGGCCGTGCGCAAAGACCCGAGGCACCACGGGCCGGCTGCCCACACCGGGGAAGGCCCCCAGCCTGGGACCGGCACCCCTATCTCCTCACCATGCCCAGCAGGACCCGCGCAAGCCAGGAGGCTGGGGCAGGGACAGATGGGGCGGCGCGTCCCGGACACCTGGAGCTCCGAGGCAGGGCCCCTCGCTCCGCAGAGGGCAGGAGGGACCATCGGCTTCTGCACAAAGAGAAACAGCCCTCCGTGCTGTCGGTCCTACCGGTTCAGGGCCAGATCGGTTTTTACTTTTTGGCTTTGCGCTTTTCTGATCATCTTAACCTTTATTGTTTTCCTGAATACAGACCCTCTACTCTGCTCTGGGATTCCAGATTCAAGCACTGACTACTCGAATACAGAAAAAAGTACACAGGCTTTTCACAAGCTGAAGCTGACAGCAGTTCCAGGCACCTAATCTCCCTTCTATTCTGATGGCCCGGGTGCCTACTAAATAGAAGAGGAAACCCTGGGGCGCAGTGCCGAGTGGGAGACGGCAGCGAGAGGGGGAGCAAGGGCAATGACGCCCTCCCCGAAGAAGTTCCTTTTCATCGGCTCATCTTTAGATCCAAAGGGACCTTAAGAAAGGGAGGGGCCTTTCCGTTCAGGAAGAACCGTAAAAAGATGTGACAGTTCATCCAGAACGTGTGAATGAATCAAGAACCAAAACCAGCACCGAACAGGCAGCAGAGAGCCACCGGGGGAAGATTCAAATGGGAAAAACACAACAGAATACGAAGGCTCAAACTCCCCTGGGCGGCACGTCTACGCGAGCGCGTGAGGAGGGCCAGGCCGCCAGCTGCCGAGGATAAGGCGCAGGGCTCCCAGGAAGCAGAGGAAAAGAAAGCCGCCTTCGTTTTTCTCTTGCTCCCTCCCTCCACCGTGCACGTTAAGCACCAAGCCTGGACATGCGTAGGGTGCTTTTCTCTAACGGGGCCCAAGTAAGGCAGTTAACGCAAGGTGGCCGTTTCAGAGAAACGGAGTGCGGGCTGGGGCTTCTTACCAGTGATAGTATTGTAGTGGTAGGAGGCGTGTGTAAAAGCTTGCAGAAGGTAAGCCTTGTTCTTGAACCTGTAGTTGATTTTCTTCTCAAAATTCTCAAAACCCGATATCAGGTGATTCAGTGTTTTATCTGCGTCCGGATGATCAAACATGCATCGTGGTGGAATCTTCAAACAACCGTACTCCAAGTCTTTCAGGACGGAGGAGCGCGGGCCGGCCACCGAGGCGGCGGCCCGGCTCCCTGAAAGGGCCTTTTGTTGGCCGTTGAAATTCTCCCTGGCGGGGCACATGGCCTTTTCCCGATCGGTCCTTTTAATTACCGGGAGCACCTTGAGCCCCAAGGAGCAGAGGAACAGCTGGGCAGCCCTCTCCCCGCAGCTGGTCAAATAGCAGCCCAGCAGGGCCTCCACACAGTCGGCTATGCTTTTGTCCGCGATGCACTGCTCGGTGTGCAGGTCGTAAGAGATGGACTGTTTCCCTGTGTCGACACCACAGTTCTCTTCCGACGGATTCCAGAACCCCACCACAAAGTCATCCTCTTCGACGGCTTTGCTGGGATCCAGGTAGCACATGGCATCCCAAGAGCTATAGTCGAAGTCCTCGAAATCTGAGGAGAATGGCATGCTACCCAAGGCGGATTTTTTGGGCATTTTCCATTCGTATGCAGAATCAGTGGCTGAGAGAGGAGAAAGAGAAATTTTCTTTACGAAAGCTCCTGATCCCATTAGCATGTTATCTATGAATTTGATATGTTCCTGATCATACTCCAGGAAATCATCTTCGTCGTCGGCGTCCTCCTTTGGAACCTTCCACGTCAGATCCTCCCCCTCCTCGTCGTCCTCCTCAAAGTCCTGGTCCAGTTTGCCATTAGCCAACATGCAGTCTTTTGTCTGAAACGACGGGGAATGGGGAAGGAGGGGAGACATAGCTGCTGTTTTTAAAAGGGTTTGAAACTCAATAAAAGCAAGGGTTGTGGATAATTTCAAATGACAACCACAAATACTAAAAGGCAACTTTAAAATCACGGCCATTTGTTTTCAATTAACATAAAATAAGTTATTTAATCATATAAAGAAAGTAAAACATGTTCTTTGAATGTTCATTTTCTAAGTTATAAAATGACCTTTAGCCAGTATGAAGCTTTAAGTTAAGGATTTCTGTACACGGATATAAAGTTAAAATTAATGTCCGCGAGGCACGACTGCAGCGAAGGAGGCTTACTCCGGCAGACACACAATAAAAGCACTCACACGCCGATCACAGAGGTCTTCAATTTTGCCGACAAAGTTTTAAAATGTTTCGAAAAGATTTTCAAATTAATAAAATCAAAGTCTAGATGCAGAGAAAGCATTATCTGTGCAATGAAGAGTATAAATACATGAAAAAAGATCAAGCGCTTTAAAAATCTGTAGAATATTACAAATGGGCAATAGGGGTTCATGGGAAAGTTCTGTCCCCGCTTTCCACTGCAAATCAAAGTACATTTGCTATAATGTGAAACTGGATTGCTCTGCTTGAAAACTAAAAGTGATCACTGAACTAAGCGACGAATTTGGGAAATTATGCTTTTCCCCTCCACCGTGCTACAGTAATCAGAGGAACAGATTATAGCATAACTGACAAAAACAGAAGAAAATTTAGACTAACATGAAACACAACAATCCAATTTCTGTCAGAAGATCTTTGCTAATTCCAATTTCTTTGGCAAAAGCTTATTTGTGAATGACAACCTTAATAATGGGCTAGGATTCAGTAATGATGTAACTTTTTTGCAATGCTAAGAGATGCCAAATTTCTGTTGCGCAAGAAATAAAAAAAAATAAAATAAAAAGACTTTCCTTTCCTTTGGGGCGAAAGGCAGGAGAGTTTGCTTCAGTTTTGATAGCAACAACTTTCCAGAGATCTCCTGACAAAAGTTTTCAAACCTTGTCAAGTATTTTTTAAATACTGCAAATATTTCATTTTAAGTCGGACTCAAAAGGGACAGTGTAGTCGTTTGAAAATAAAGACGAGTAGTGAGCCAATGTAGATATGGATGTATCTACAACAACATACCTGAATTTTTTTTTTTTTTAATAAAAAAAGTTTGTAAAACGTTTTCAAGGTTACGGAAGAATATGAGAAAAAACTATAGTGGCAGACCTCTAGGAACTACTTCCTGCAAAAAGCCCTGTACTCTTCGAGGTAACATGAGCTGTTTTGACTACTGTTTGGTCCTTGCACTAAAAAAAGGCAAACTGCCATTAAAACAAAAAATCAGAGTGAAAAAACGTTTCATTAAATAGAATCTTCGTGTATCTTTGGTAAGATGCTCCTATAGTCTGAAATTGGCAATATACACACACCAACCCCAAAGACTGGGTTTTATCACAAATAAAGCAAAGTTCTTTAATGCCTCTGGGTTTCAGTTTCTCTATCTGCGAAATAGCGGGGTCCGACCTCCCTAAATAAGAACACTTCGGGCTCTTCAGAAAAATGCCAGCATAAAACTCTTTTCGCTTCCAGTATTACCTTCTGCACTCGCATGCAAAGGTTTCTCTTAAACCTACGTGGGGAGGAGCGAGGCGGGTGAAGCAGGAATGCACACGCTCTCCTGTGTCTGTTTCAGTAAGCATAAATTACTAAGTGAAAATACGAACAGGATCTTTAATATATTCCAAAAGTCACGGTGCCAGGTCATCTGAAATGTTAAGGAAAATAAGAAATGTCTGTTCTAACTTAAAACAAAATTTTTTTTAATCAAAAGGACTTGTCAATGTCACCTTGATGCTAATTTTTTTTAAAGAGCCGATTATATTATGAAACTACTTCCAAGGCAGAATAATTATCACTGGAATGTTTTTCATAGATATGCAATATTTTCTCTAAAGTTCTCAAAATCTACATATTTTCCTCTAAGGTTCCACCCACTTCTAAATCAGGAACGAATATAATTTTTCTAACCCAACTTGCATTAAAATATTCTGATGCTTTTCTCCAGAGGAGGTCAATTTCTGTAAGACACTGAAATCATCTCAAATACTGCACGAGTTAAAAATATACTCAATGAAGAGATAAAAATCAAAACAGGGTCGCAGAGCATCAGGCCTGGAAATATTTGAGCCCAGGAACCGGGACGCGCGTGTCAGAAAGAAGACGTGAAGAGCACATATTTAGGAGGCATAATCTGTGAAAGAAACAGTATTCTCAGCGTTGGCCTGGAGGAAAAATGAAGTAACAACGATCTAGTTTCTCATTAATGCAAAATAAATGTCCGAGAAAGCAAAGTGCCAGAGAGATCGCCTTTGACTTTGGAAGAGGCGCTCTCGTTCCCCAGCCGCCCACCACGGGGAGGGACCGACCGACCGCTCTGCCGGCTCATGAGCCCTCCGAGGTGCCCTCTGGTGGCCTTCAAGACGAGACAAAATGAAGCCGCTGCAGCTAATACTTGGTCGTCTCAAGTCCCTGGCAAAATGTAAACTGTTTCCAAAAAACTACAACCTTTAGGATCTTTTTTTTTTTTTTTTTAGTTCACTAGAGAAGGCCTAGTCCTCACTGAGAAATCCCTGAACTACAAAGCAAGGCTTTACTGAAATTAATGACTTCATAGATAGGAGATCACAGACCACTGAAGAGTCATTTTATTGAACAGAGCTAAGGGTCTGTCCTCAATTGTAATACAGGGTAACAAAGTGAAATATTATGGAGTTTTGTTTTCTTCTTTTTCAGAGTCACAACATCATATACCTCTGGAAAAGGAAGATGATACAATTGTCGTCCCCCCCCCCCTCAAAAATATCTAACACTGTTTCTGAATTCAATGAAGAGACAGTCTCCTTAGATAAATTAACACATCAAATTCCTACTCTATTACAAATATGCCACGGAAAAGAAACAAAAAATTAAGAGAACAAAATTCTCCCCGTTCACCAAAGTAGAAGTCCTTCCAGTTACCAAAAACTTACCATTTCATCTTTTTCCCATTTATCTGTATTACTTTTGTCTTGGTTTACTACATAACCAGGAGGAAGCCAATTCACAGGGGGATCAAATATGGACACCACCATGCGGCTGGGCAGTCCCTTCTTTTTTCCAAGCCGATACAGATTACAGTTGCTGACCTTTAGCAGAAAAAACGTGTAAGACACTTATCCATAAATGCCCACTGCTGGAGTTCACACCAGGCAAATAAACACATTTTTAGTTAAATGTTCGTATCACCACAACTGGTCATCAATTATGAAGAACGTACAGGTTTTCTGCCTATTCACGGTAAGAAATTTTACGTGCCCGTGTATTCTACAACCTTTAGTGTCGTTAGATGAATACCTCTGGATATAAAAACGCAGATCAGAAAAAACTAATACACAAATTCCCTATAAAGTCAGAACAAACAATTCACACAATTTCAAACTTTAAAAAAAAAACACAACCTGATGATATCAAATGCAAACTGCCAACTGGAACTATCAGAATAGAAAAGAAACCCTGTAAAGCATCTAAGGTGTCACAATATTCGTAATGAAATAAATGGGGGGAAATGCCACAGACTCTAGCTATGTAAGTGGAAACTGGCACTGAGTAAATGGAGCTAAAATCATTTTATACTCCTAAGCCACAAATGACATTTTTGTTCAATCATTTTAAAACACAGCAAAAGGTAATAACTCCGTGTTTATTCACATCAATAAAACAGCTTCATTGTTTGCCCTGTGCTGTGTTTTTCCTACAGACCCCATGTCCTCCCTAACTCACTCACTCATTAACATTTCTACCTAGAAACGTCTAGTAAAAACCTGGAAACAAGGATCTAGAATGGTCCACACCATATGCATTTTCTATAAACCAGGTTCCTTTCTACTAAGTACTTCACGAGCCCTTTCTCTGGGGAACTCGGGACCACTGAACAGGTACCCACATCCCTGAGAGAACAGTCAGAAAACTGAGGGACTGCTAGTTCCTGCAGGCGACACAGCTGGGGGGGGGGGGGGGGGGGACCGGTGTCTGCAGGTGACACTACGTGAGGCACGCTGTCAGAAACGTAAGGGCTCTGATAAACGCTAGCATCCTTTTCCAGAGTCGGAGAATCACAGCATCACAGCCGGCAACAGGAGGACGGAGACGGCGATCCCATCCACTCAGGCGGCACGGGTGGCGGGACGGAACGGGAAGAGAGAACTAGAGGCCATTCGACAAGCGGGGGGAGGGCCGTGAGAGAGGAACAACAGCAGGGGTGCGTGCGTGGAGTCCGCGCGAAGACCGGCGAGGGGCTCAGGCCTGGTCAGGACACCAGACCGGGCTGAGGGAATAACGATGATCTCTACTGGAAGCAAGGAGCCAAAGCTGTCCGGGCAGACGCAGAGATGCTATTTCAGAAACGTACGCTGATTTCTTCCTTACCTAACAGAGTCCATGTGCTATCGCTTTATACCGATTCTCAGCCTCTGATGTTTTGTTCCTACAACCACCTTCTTGGTGACCCCATTTGTTCTGACAGCTTTGATTATCACTCTCATGAAGACTATTCGCCCAAGCCATAGTTCAGTCCTAAATTCTCAACGATCCCAACATTTCACTTCATTTTCCACGAGGTCCGAAAACCCTAATCCTCACCCCGATTCCTCCATTTGTGCTCCTCCCACCAAGAGCGCCGCCACGGCCCCAGCCTACACAAGGGCACCCCGGCATCACGGCTCTCTCTGCCCCCCAATCACACGGAGGGGCAGTGAGAAGGGCGGTGGAAGGAACGGGTTCTCGCTTCCGACGCCCTCCCGACTGGTAAGTTAAGTAACCTTACGCCAACCAAAAGCAACCTCTCCAGGCAGGAGTCTCCCCACCTGCAAAACGGAGGCGTGTTATCCAGTCCCCAGGGGCTCAGTGAGAAGAGTAAACGAGGTCTGTAAAACGCTCAGTGTAGTGTCCGGTGTTACAGAGTGACATCGGAGGTAGGGGAGTGTGACGGTGAAGAGCACGGTCTCTGAAGCCGCACTGTCTGGGCTCCGCCACGTACTTGCCACGTGACCCTGGGGCAAGCTAACACCTCCCGCCTCAGGATCCTCGTCTACAGAAGAGGGATAATAAAAGTGTATACAATTATCCATAAAATCTAAAAAATGTAATAAAAGTGGGGCGCCTGGGTGGCTCCGTCGGTCGAGCGTCCGACTTCGGCTCAGGTCATGATCTCGCAGTTTGTGGGTTTGAGCCCCGCGTCGGGCTCTGTGCCGACAGCTCGGAGCCCGGAGCCTGCTTCGGATTCTGTGTCTCCCCTTCTGTCTGCCCCTCCCCTGCTCGTGCTCTATCTCTGTTTCTCAATAATAAATAAACATTAAACATTTTTTTTTAAATGTAATAAAAGTATGCAGAATTTAATTAGGCGACTGATAGAACACATAAGGCTGCAAAAGTAGCGTCTGGCTGGAGGAAACGCTTAGGAAGTGTGAGCTTCAACTCTCATTCCCCCCGAACTACTACTCGCCTCGGTCCTGTCCTCACTGCTGGAACTCGAGAACCATCCCCTACTCTGCCTGCTTACACTCTGCAAAAGCCCAGCCGATCGCCCCGCTCGGTCTGGCTTTGCGCTTGGACTCAGGCCGCACTCTGCTACCAGAGCGATCACGTACAAGCAGCGCTTCCAGAACAGTAAGAGTCCCTGACGCGAAAAGTGCCCCCGACGTCCCAAACACGCGCAAACTCCTGGGCCCAGCCTTGAGCGTCTTCCACGACAGAGCTTCCCACGCCTGCCCTTTTACCCTTTCCTCCGCCTGCTGCCACAGTTGGGTCACTGAGTGCTGCCGACGCGCCCTGCCGTCTGTTCACCGTTTACGCACTAGGTGCCGGTGCACCTCCTCCACGAACGCCTTCTCCTCCCAGCGACGGTCCTTCTCTCTGAGCGTCCGGGGCAACGAGCAGCTTTGTAAGTTACACGTCCAGCACGGACGTGTTGCCCTGTGACACCTCTTTTACCATCGTTTAAACATTTTACCTTCGCCGCTTCCCTTCCTGAAATCTTAATTCCCGCTGGCGTGGGGTCACACCCTTCCTCTGGGCTCTCGGTCCCCTGCGTGCTCGGAGCTCAGGCGTCACCCCCTTTATGCTGGGGAGTCACCGAGCTCCCCTCCCTTCCTCACTCTCCAAAAACCCTGAAGACGAGCTCCTCCGCGCAAGACCTGTGTTTTCTCCAGGTCCGGATGCCTCGTGTGCCAAGACGGCATTCTCCCAGATAAACTTTTCTCTCCACTGAAATTAAAGCGCGAGCACCCTCCCCCCAAAACAACCACGCCTCGTACCTCTTCACACCCCCTGGGGACCCAGCGAGCACACGTATTCTCGCAAACGGTCCCATCAGAGCTGAATTTCCATCCATCCACAAGGCACACACAGATCAGCGGACGCCCCAAACCTTGGGGGCTTCATCAGGGAAAGGCAGCCTCCCGCCTGAGCGATCCCTCGTCCTCTGAAACCAGCCGGCGCGTGACCCCACGTCCTAGGCACGCCGAACGCTTACTCTGAGTGGGAAACACGGTATTTCTTACCTTTTTGCTTCTCATATAGGAAAGGCGGCCCTCGTGCGCGTCGGGGTAAGTGCAAAACAGGTACGTGGTGATGGCATGCTTTAGAAAGGAGTCACCAAGCATTTCAAGCCGCTCCAGGTTAAACCCATCGCTAGCATTTGAAAGGGTCAAAGCCTGCAGAATGAGTCCAGGGTTCGGGCCAAGAGTCCTCGAGGAGTAGCCGGGACAAGGGCTCTGCGCAGAAGCCCTCCCGTCCCGGGGCGCGGGAACAGCTTCGTTAGTACCGGGCGTCGTGGCCGCTGCGGGACTTCCATCTGAGGTAGATGTGTTAGCATTTCCATCAAGGTATTTGTTACTCAGGAGAGTACATTCATCGCTGGGCTTGGGCTGGTTCTCGTAACTGTATAAATTCTGAATGGGATATGAGGTAGTTGGTTGTACAGGTATTTCCTGCTTGCAGTAACTCAGCTGATTTCCTTGGCAAAAGTCTCTGTTCGCTAAATCGCAACTGCCATTGGCAAGGTTTTTATTGTACGAAAGACCGTTGGTCGCCGTGAGATCTGTCGAAGCTTCGATCTGGAGCTTACCGGGTGACTCACCGAAGAGCGTTCTGCAGTTCACAGACATTTGGTCGTGATTTTCTAGAGAGGAGGTTCTAGTAGCACCTTGACGTGCAGCATTTTCAGGGACTACAATTGTGCTGTGCTTACAGTAATTATCGTTTTCAGCCCAAGAGGAGCTAGCAATTGAGATGAAGGACTTGCTGTCGATAGATTTCTTCCACCCGAAGTCTAGGTTGGGGTATCTGCAAAGACATTTTTATGACTTCGTCAGACCCTTCACAAGGGCGAGGTTCAGAGCAAGAGCAACGTCAACGACATAAGTAAGTAAAATAACGATCCCTCCAAACGAGCTCCCACTTTGGAGGAGAAACAAGTCCCCGAGGCAGAAATCACCATATCGGAATTCTGCCCCGAGTACGTCAAGTCAGCGGGACGTGGCTCCCTGCACCGCTTTAATCCGCGGCCCGACAGCAAGCGCGGGGTGGGGGCGACGCGCGGGGTTGGCAACGGGACCCGGAGCCACCGTCTGGGCTGGGATCCCAGGCCCTCCGGCTAACGAGCTTGTGATTTACGGAACCTCTCTGCGCCCCGGCTTCCCACACTCGGAAGAGGGCTGACCGCTCCTACCCCAAAGGGCCGTCCTAGTGATTAAATGACCCAAGACAGGCCACGGCATCCGAGCCAGTGTTTGACGCCGAGGCAAGTACTCAGCAAATGCAGCTGTGACTACTACTGTCCTGTTTTAAGATTCCTTAATCCCTGGAACCACTGTGGTCTCCACAATTGGGTAACCGAAATTAATCTGAGTGGTTAAGCCAATAATTTCCTTAGAACGCGGAAACTTTCCTAGCGGGAAGAGAAAAAGACAAAGAACATCTTGAGGCAATTGCCATTTAATATAGACTTGATTTTACAGAAGAGGAAGTGGTCTTCCAATGTCAGCAGGGCAACAAAGAACTGTTTCCGTTTTCGCTCTGACCGCCATCACTGAAGGAGGAACGACCCCCTTCTCCCTGTGCAACTTCACAAGAATGCAGCAATCAAAGGATGCATTTATTTCATGTATGAGACATCCGTGCTTTCTTTTTAAGCTTTTAAGAACTGTTTTATATAAAATTAAAATCGGAACTTAATTCAGTTCTTTTGCAAACAGGCTTCCATAACCCCGCGCTCCTTCTGGCTGACAGCACAGGCATACCTAAAATCCACGGGAAGTGATCGGACTCCCACGCCAGCGTCGCTGGCCGTTTGGGCTCTTAGCTCCTCTGCGGTCAGAAGGCAGTGAAGGCGGTAGAGTATGCTAGGGAGACAGACTGCTTTTCTCCACAGTGATGCTGGAATCGGATGTATAGCACAGAGCTCTGGAACCAGGATCTTTGAATAAGCAAAAATGTGGACGAATATAAAGCAAACACACAAAAGAATAAAAAATTAAAGACCAATTTCACTAATGGATAAAGACAAAAGTCACGAATATTAATAAAGTCTTACTTCTAAAAACAATACCTTTTAAGGCTTAAGGCTTAAGTCTGCATGGGATTTAATCTAGGATTTATAAGGATGAATCGAATTTTGCCAGTGGACCAAGTATCAAAGGAAACCCATCATATTTCCAAAAAGCCATTCAAATACAGGTTCACACACGGTATTAGCTAAAACATGACAAAGCCTAAGTGTTGGGGATCTTCCAAAAACTTCCTAAGTCACTCAGTTCAACCTGCTGATAAAGAAGTCAAACCTAACGTTTCAAAATAGTAAATGATGCTAGAGTAATAGTGAACACGTTACCTGTTTATTCTGCAGACTTTCCCACTTGGCTTTTCTCTTCTCAGCACTGCTTAGAGGAAGGGCTTTCCCCTTCTGATTCAAATGGCGCGGTGTCAAAAGATTAAGTCTGTAAGAATTTCAAAATATTTTTATCAAACAAAAAGAAGTATCCCCCCCCCCCCCACCCCGACCCTTCACAGGGGTTCTCTAGCTCAGTGTGCCTACAAATCACCTGAAGAGCTCATTTAAACTGAGGACTCCTGGACCCCACCCTGGGCAGTTCTCTGTGCAAAGAATCTCCCGGTTTCAGAGTTACAGGCAGGCAGTGGGACAGTGACCCCCTATGGTTGTCTGCCGACCTCTGCAAATAGTGCCTCAGGTGACAGTCAAATGCCATCTCTGAAACCCCTTACCTCGAAGATGTGTGGTCCACATCCAGCAGTGGCTGGTTGAGATTGGTCAGATCAAGGTTATACTTTGTTTTATAATATTCTGCAAAGGTTTCATACTCAGGGGAAGGAAATTTACTCAGTGGGGTAAGATCAGTGTATACATCAGCTACATAAAATCGATGAGGCTGATCAAAATTACGGTATCTAAAAAAGAAAAGCAATACATTTGAGGCAACTATTCTCAACGCGTGTTTTTAATATGAAAATGCAAATTATGATTTTCAAGTTCAAAGGTTAAAAACAAATAGCGTTGATGAACACTTCAATTCCAAGTAATATATTTCAAGTGGGTGTAAGATGAAAATTATGTTTATATTAAGTAAAAATCGCTTCTCCATTCCACCCTACGTTACGGTTAACCTCATTGTAAAGATCTCCGATCACTCTGATTAACACATGAAAGCTACATGGCACCTTTAAATCTCTCTTAGTTTCACTAATATATACGGGGCAGAGCACTTTCAATATCCTACCAACCGAGTGAGCAAGCACTCTGCATTACAAACAGGCTAAACATGAAAGGTGCCTGCCACATACATGCATGAAGGCACCACTCATGTATTAACAGTCTGATGACAGCTGACATTTAAAACAGGACTTTAAGGGGCGCCCGGGTGGCTCAGCCGGTTAAGCGTCGGACTTCAGCTCCGGTCATGAGCTCCCAGTTCGTGGGTTCGAGCCCCGCGTCGGGCTCTGTGCTGACAGCTCGGAGCCTGGAGCCTGCTTCGGATTCTGTGTCTCCCTCTCTCTCTGCCCCTCCCCTGCTAGCTAGCACTCTGTCTCTGTCTCTCAAAAATGAATAATAATCAAGTCAAAAAACTTTTTAAGTATGATTTTAAGTTGCAAAGAAGAAGAAACAGAAATCAGGAAAGACCGAGTTACAGCCAGTACTCTAATTTTATGAAAGGTTCCTATATTTAAATTTATTGCTCAGAAACTATCCCCTAAATTCTTACAAAATAAGAAAAAAAGCATCCTGATTTACTACTTCATTGCACTTAATACCATTATTCCCTATAAGAAGTTTAAGAAGCTATTGCTTACAATCAAATTCTTTAAGACTTTGGGGATTAAAACAAGGAAGATTTTGGGGTGCCCGGGTGGCTCAGTCAGTAAGCATCCGACTTCAGCTCAGGTCATGATCTCACGGTTCGCGGGTCTGAGCTCTGGGTTGGACTCCGTGCCGACAGCTCAGAGCCTGCTTGGGATTCTCCCTCCCTTCCTCCCTCTCTCCCTCCCCTCGCTCTCTCCTTCCCCTCGTTCTCTAAGAAATAAACTGGAAAAAAAAAAAAAAGACGATTTTAAGAAAGCCTTTCAACAGCGTGTAGATGATCTGAACTTCACAAAATCAAACCCCTCCACCCACAGTGTTCGAGGTGTGGTTTCTCACAAGAGGAAGTCAGCTAGGGAGAACAGGCACCACCAGGAAGAGACACCTACGCTTCCCAGGAGATGCATCAACGCCA
The DNA here is from genome assembly GCF_022837055.1 of Prionailurus viverrinus. Lineage (NCBI taxonomy): Eukaryota > Metazoa > Chordata > Mammalia > Carnivora > Felidae > Prionailurus > Prionailurus viverrinus. The sequence continues at coordinate 133,538,183 of NC_062566.1, forward strand.
CGGCCCCCCTGGGTTTCCACGCGAGGGAGCGACTCTCCCGAAACAAAGTGCCACCCCCGCGTGGCGCTCCGCTTCGATACTCACCTCGGAATGATGACTGCGTCCTGGTAATCTTCTAATTTAAAAACAAAGGGTGTTTCTTTTGAATACTTTGTGCTGGGAATGCCTATGCGAGCTTCAGATTTCTCAATATCTTCCATGAATTTAAAGTCAATGTCCAAAGTGCTGGAGTCATTCACTTAGGGAAGGAAAAGACTCTTTAGCTCGTTAAAATAGAATACGGGTGGGATTCTTACTTAAGCTACGTATTCGAGTAGGTGTCTAATTTGGAGTGGTCTCTAGTAAGAGATTTCTCTAGCGGCCACCATAAACTAACGTTACGCAAGCTTCCCTTTTCCAGCTAGTATCGGCCAACACGTCAGAGTCTGGGCCCTTCTTACCAACGTTAAGAGGTAGAACACAGTATGCTGAATCAGCGTCTGTGGGTTTAAATTCTAGTGCAGGTTTTTCAAGCCGAAGAATATGAGAGAATATATACTGGTGAAGTCGTGTGATCAACTCAAGCATTTGGAGAGACAACGTGAAACCAGACTTCTTCAACTCAATGGATATGGTGACCTCTCCGGAGCGCGTGTACACAGGAAAGTGCGGGATCTTAGCAAAAAGAAAAATCAAGCATCCCCAGAGTTAACAGGTATTTTATTCCATCACAAATATTTCATTTCAGAGGGGGAACGATGCTATCAATCCGGGGAACAGAAGGGACACCTTGACTTTTAAGTAGCAAACATTCTGAGGTAACGAGAGATAGCTTTAGCCGTTCCCTCTTATCAACAGCAGTCCTAAAGAACTGTCTACCTGAGGTATGGGTTTGGCCGTCAGTATTCCAAAGCATCTCGTGGTATCCTCAGGGGGATAGAGCTTCCGCCTTCTGAAGTTGAGTTCATCAGGTAAGGGTGTCGTCAGAACCATCCCTATCACATACAGGTAACAGGGCTGATCGGGTTTGGGATAGCTATCCCTCAAACATTCCGGAATCTAAAATTAGAAAGAAAACTTACGCAAGTGTGACAGCCTCTTGTCCAGACACTGGCCAACAAACAAACAAACAAATTTACTTGCAGCTTTCCTAAAAGCTGATGAGAAAAAGGGAAGCAAACACCCAGGGCAGGGGGCCTCATTCCTTAACTCTGGGGGACAGCCAGCGCTGCTCAGGCCTGGGCTCTGGTGGCCCATGGTCACCTCCCTCGTAATGCACTGCCGACTCTAACACCAAAACTTTATAAAAACGACCAAACCCTGTAGGGCATTGTCTTAGACACGATCTTCACTTCAGCTCTTTCTTTTGATCAGAGAACTCTTCCTTGGGGCTTTTAGTCTTTACTCACTGCAGAATAGCAGAAAACATGCAAAATTTTACAAGTCCCACGTAACTGTATTGCTCAGATATCGCCTCTACTATTAACTTTTTGACAGGCTGCATCGTCTTCCAGATGTTTTCCTGTGTGCAAATGTGGATCAACATACACACACACATGTGCTTCATCACCCACGGAATGACACAACAAAGACTGTCGTCACCTTATTTCTTTTATCTCCAATTCCTACACTGAGAACATCTTTCTTGGTCAATACAAATCTGTACCATTTTTAATGGCTATGTAGTTATAGGAGTAAACTGCAGTTTAACGGGCCTGAGACTGTTTCCAAGCTCTCAATAGTCACGCGACCCTACGCAACAGAGTCGTGAAGTTTCTGAGGCTCAGGGGCATAAATTGCATCTGTAGTTAAAAGGCACAGAAATACTGGTGAGGAGACAGGGTTATCAGAATGCCAGATAATCCAGAACGTATCTATTGACTAAAACTTATTATGACTGATGACCTTTGTCACAGGAAACAAGCCCAGTGGTCTCCGGGGTAAATGTCGAGTAGGAAGACAGAGAAGCAAGCCCTTGAGGAAAACTGAGGGAAACAAGCATTTCAGGGGATGGGTTAATATTCATAATTTTTAAACAACTGACATGATTTTGAATCTTGAAAATGCTCAGCTGAGTGAAAACTGTCTAAAAAGTAAAATGCTCAACAGCGCTGCAAAAATAAAACAGAAGAACCATACTTCTAGGCTAGGATGAAAAATACACAGCAAAATTTTGCTTTTGTTTGCAGTTCTTTTTTTTTTTTTTTATGTTTATTTCTGAGAGTGAAAGAGACAGAGCGTGAGCGGGGGAGGGGCAGACAGAGAGGGAAACAACAGAATCCTAAGCAGGCTCCAGGCTCCGAGCTGTCAGCACAGAGCCCAACACGGGGCTCGAACCCACGAACCGTGAGATCATGACCTGAGCCGAAGTCGGACGCTCAACTGACTGAGCCACCCAGGCGCCCCTGTTTGTAATTCTTACGGGGGAAACATCTTAGCAATTTTTTCAATAAGACCTTCAGTCCAGTACGGCTCTGCCCGGAAGTCAGACTCAGGGACGTCTTAGCACATGAATCCTGCCAGGATGCCATAGAGTTAGCCAGACGCGGCACGCTGGCGGAACTGGCTTTGACCGCAGGCGGGCCACATCCTGGCTCCCGACAAATCCTTGTGCGCCCGCACCTTGAGCGGGCACCCTTCCACCTGCCTACCTTACCGTGTGAATCCTCTCTTGTTTTAGTCCCGAACGCAAATGAGGCCAACGTCTTCCCGCTAAAGGGAATGAAACAAAAAACACCTCTCTAAAGGGAATGAACTCATTCTGGATAGAATTTGACAAATGAGGCCAAACTCCTTTTGAGGAGAAATACAAAAGCAATGTCCTAAGTGGGAAAGAGCACAGAGCGCACACGGGAACGAGGAGGGGCTGGCTGATCTGGCAGAAGCTGTGATGGGAGGAAGCGAGCTGAGATCCCAAGCGGGCCAAATTACAAGGCCTGGGAAGCCAAGCAGGGGAATGCAGATTTGAGGTAGCAGGAAATAAAAAGTCAGAAAGGCTAGATTCATATGCAGTTCTAACCGATACTAACTGCCTTTGGGTAGCACTGTCTTCGCTTTGTGGAACCTGGTCTTCCTGGAACGCTGGTCTCTTCTTCGTCATGTAAATCGAGCTCTTCTTCATATTTAACCGTCTCTTTCCCAACTGGCATCAAATGGTCATCCAGTTCACCTAGGAAATGTACCGAGAATTAACATAAACAATCCGGATTTTGCCTCTCTAATAAGTGAATAATCCGGAGCGGCACGATATTAGAAAGCCACGGGAAGGGGGGTGAAAACTAAAGCAGCTTTGCTTTAATAGCACAGCGTAATCGGGCGTGATGCTTCAGGGAGGCTATTTTGGCGCTCATATAGTCAACGTGAGGATTACAAACTCTGCTCCAAGATGCAGAAATAACGTCTAAACGAGGCACAGCACAGGGAGTATAGCGCAAGGTGCTGGAATAGCATTGTATGGTGACAGATGGCAGCTACGCTTGCCGGGGGCACTGCATAACGTCCAGACTTGGGGAACCACCATGTCCTACGCCAGAAACTGATGTAACATCGTGTGTTAACTACACTTCAATTAAAAAAAAAAAAAAGTGTTTTTAAATGACGTCTGAACAGAGAAACAGCACTCTGTTTTACAAAGTCTATGGACAACAAGACTTCCCTTTTTTTTTTAAGTGGATTAATTTGTAAACTAAACCGATCTGAGAAAACGACCCATTAAAACACAAACGCTCACAACTCAACAGTTACAAGAAGACCTTTATGTGTTGAAAAGGGGTCAGTAAAGGGAGCAAATACATTACAGGTATTCGCAGGGAAGCTGTGGCCTCAAAGCTGGTACACGTCACAGGACCCTCACGTTACACCGTATTAACGTACGTACGTCCGCCTTCACCAGAGCACAAGGAGAGCAGCGAGTTCAGAGGTCCTTGATGGGCTTTTGTTTTACAAGGGTTTCAACCTTAGTTTTATCTGCATGTGCTTTTCAATCACTCTTACCAATTTTGTGCAGTTTTTCACAGCAAATGAGAGCTACAACTCTTTCGGCCAATCGTATACAGCTCATTGGCGGACCCTGAAAGTAACAAAAAACATTTCCACTGTACATGAGCGTAGCTATCGATCATTAGCACATACGACTTCTAGGAAGCCTCTGCCCCAGCATCTTTAAAGCTGAACTTTACCAGAGTAAAGTTCTTCATTTTGAAAAATACCAACAAGTTTGTTAAAACCCTGATTTCCACAGTTGAAACGGCCATTTTTAAAAGTCCTGCCCAGTAAAACCTAGATCGGCTATGATGGAGATCTGACAATTTTAATGAATACAGATTTGTCAGATTTTAACGTATCTTAGTTCGACTAATCTATGAAGAGGAAACAAACTAAAGATCTATCAAAATGTGACTATAACATACACATTAACAGCACAAATTTTCATATGTAAGAGAAATCAGTCATCCCGGAATATCTGGAAATCAGTACTGGGACCAAGCACAGCAGTTACACAGAGGCAGATTTTCGGGTGAACAACCAAACAACTACAAAAGCCCAAACATATTTAATAAATTCTGCTCCTGGAAGTATCTTAAGCCACAGCTGAGGGATTCGGTCAGAAACGCTGACACTAGTAAGATCTCAGAGCAAACTTTAGGGGTCATCTAGCTATACAGTCTGTTGAGGATCTGAACGTGCAGTTGACCACAAAAGAGACTTATGAACCTTCCCGGGAGAACAGATTTAAAGTGGGGCGCCTGGGTGGCTCAGCCAGGTAAGCATCAGACTTTGGCTTGGGTCACGATCTCATGGTTTGTGGATTCGAGCCCCGTGTCAGGCTCTCTGCTGTCAGTGCAGAGCCCACGTCAGGTCCCATCTCCCTCTCTCTGCCCCCATCCCCCGCACACTCTCTAAAATAAATGAACATTAAATAAAATTAAGAAAAAAAAAAGATCTAAACCTAAGTTACCTATAACTTGCATTGGCGTAGAGAAGCTGAAAAAAAAAATCCATTAGTGACATATTTTCAAGGCACAATCATTTCTTTTTCTAAACTTACAACAATGGAGGCTCGAAGAGGTGAGTTAATTGGCAGATAAAGAGTTGAATAAAATGTACCATCAGGCAACTCTCGAGTTCTACATTTAGGAGCTAGATGAGTAAACGGATCACTTGGTAATCTAGCACAGTATCTGTGAAGAAAAAGAAATTCTGATGCTAAATCCACAACTGAGAAATAGGGGAAAAAAATCCGTTTTGGTAGTCATATCCTAAAGTTTAAGTTTTTATGTCCCTCTTCCCCTCTACTGGATTGGTACTGACACGGGAAGTGTGAGTTCACTGCTTCCAACTTTCAGTAAGATGGAACAGTGCCGTCCAAAAGAATCGTCTGCCGTGACAGTCGGTGTCAACACTGTCCAACAGAGCAGCCACGGAGCACTTGGGATGCGGTGAGGACAGCTAGAAAACTCACTTCGGATTTTATTTAATTTTGATTAAAGCTAAAACTCGAATTTAAAAAGGCACACCCAGGGCTACCATGCCGCACAGAAAAATATTGTGCGGAATCCGTAAGGAGAACACACCGCCAGGGTTTGGTCCTTACTGTCTTATGTGCCCTGGCAAACTACCAGGCCCCGCCCAAGGAGGGCGTCAGAAGAGGCCGGAAGGACAGCCCGGTACTGACATATCGGAAAGCATCAGAACAAGAAGACCGCCCCTGCCCTCCCACCACATCCCACAGCAGTACAAGGAGAGGGATACGGAGCAGGAAGCTAGCTTCAAGGGAGCTGAGACTGAGCAAGGAGGGCACTGGCTGGGACAGGAATGTAATCCAGTGGGGGCACGACTCACACAAGGAGGGCAGCAGAATGAGCAGCTGCCCTGCAAGGTCATGACCCGTGCATTCGGGACACCCAAACACAGCGGCAGCCCTGCGAAGTAGGAGACTGCCTACGTTCGGGGATACTAAACATAAAAGTAACTATTTTGAGGACAATGGGAGTCCTATCTCTCACTGTGGAAGAAGCCAGAAACAAAGATGGAAAAGAGGAAAGCTAGAATGAACCCTGTGGTGTCATGGTGAAAGTGGACGTAACAACATAAAGGTAGTCAGGTATGTAAATAAATACAGCTATAAATGTGCATGTGAATACACACACACACACACACACACACACACACACATACACACGTAGTTTCTAGCTCTGTCGACTAAGGAGCCTGAGAGTAGCAATACTCCAGAGGCAATGAACACACTTAGTGCTCAGACTTTGGTTTCTAAACACCACTCATCTGCTACTAAAAAAAACCAGAAGCTTTTGGAGAAACAGCCAATATCTAGGCTGGGGCAAGGAGAATAGGAGTTAAATCTAGAACATCTTAGTGTGCCATAAAATAAGGAAGTGACCAAAGAACAATGGTGATGTAAAAAAGACTAGCTTGAAGGGGCTTCCACGGCCAAATCTGAGATAACTGTAACATCAAAACAAATAATAAATGATAGTGAGCAGCATATAACCCACTCAATAAAACAGAAGTCCCTCAGTTTGTATGAGATAAAAACATTGATAAATAAAAAGAATAAATGAGTGGAGAAAAGAGAAAGCTCTTCGTCACGGCAGAATGCCAGCAAACAGAACAACGGAATCAGAAAATCACCATTTTGCAGATGCCACAACAATGATCGACTCAGGCCAGAAATATCAATGGATACTTAAACTAATGGGTGAAACCAGGAAGAGGAATAAATTTTACATGGTCTTAAACCACCTCCCCATGAACTACACACTCACTACGGAGGGAGAAAAGGCAACTTTACGACAGAGGAAGCTGCAGACCTTCTGGAAGTGATCAGGAGCCACCACCACCAGTAAGAGCACAAATTGACACTGAGTGCGCCCGGCGGGACGGGATGGGAACAGAGCATCCCTTCTGGGATGTGCCGGCTCCAGTGCACAACCTGGGGCTCAACGTCGGAAAGAGCAGATAAAGCCACGCTGAGAGACGGCCTACAAAATGGCTGGCCTATAAGCTTCAAACGTTTCAAGGTCATTAAAGTCAAGGAAACTGAACTGAAGAGTAATTCCTGGCTGAAGGAGACTGGAGAGATGAGAAAAACACACACAACTCCTGATCCTGGATTGGATCCTCTCCCTACCAAAAACATTCTCGCGAAACCTGAATGGGTCTCTCTGGGTGGGGGACGTATGAGAGTTCTCTGCAGTATCCTTGCAACATTTTAAAGTGTGAAATGGTTTCAAATTAAAGAGTTAAAAAAAAAAATCTTACGTCGGTTGCTGCTTTATTTTGCCTCTGCACAGAAACTTATCCTGATACATAATCTAGGCATGTAGCTGCTTTTCTTAGTTCTTGGAAAGGTTATTACCAATTCTGGACAAAGTAAATTAGCCCATGATCAGAAATACAAGTTAATGTATCATCATCTTGTAATATCGCAGCTAATGGAAAATTCAACATCCCTCAACGTTCATGGCACGAGATTTTTCAGGATAAAAAAAAAAAAAATTCAGTGAGCAAGGTAAAATTAAATTAAATCTAATTAAAAGAAGCATCCCTTGGGGCACCTGGGTGGCTCAGGCAGTTGAGCGTCCTACTTGAGCTCAGGTCGTGATCTCATAGTTCGTGAGTTCGAGCCCTGCGTCAGGCCCCACGCTGACAGTTCGGGGCCTGCTTGGGATTCTCTCTCTCTCATCTCTCTCTGCCCCTCTCCAACTTGTGCTTTCTCTCGCTCTCAAAATAAATAAATAAACTTAAAAAAAAAAATCATGCCTTCATTAAGTCAGCCTTCCAACAAAACCTAAACATTTATCACCGTGCAATACAGTTTTTACCTTCTGACCAAAAATGAGCATGAGTGGAAAAAAGCAACTTCTTTTCTTTCTCTCACCAAAATATTACAAGCCACAAATGCAAAGACTGGTGATCGTCTGCAACAGGTAAACACTACAATACTCACAGGTGTAGACTTAAACCTTGTAACACTCCTAGGTTCTCCACGCAAGTGACTTCATATCATACCTGTTGATGTGTCCAATGGCCGTGTTGATCGTGACTCGCGGACCACCGTCATCGGGCCTCAACACATATGGCGGGAACACATCGTCATCATCCACGACAGGTTCAACGTCAGTCTCACCCGCATCAACGGACTTGGAACACTTGTTTCTCAAGATCTGGACGTTGTAAAAACAGACTTTACGAGGAGAACAAATGCCGTGTCGCCCTATGTCAGTTGTCTGCCTCTGCACCTACGGAAAACGCTCTCTTGACGTGCAACAGCGCTCTCTCCTAAACATGCTTCAGAATTCCAAAGTCACCTGATGCGGAAACTCCCTCCCGGAGCACTCCCCCCGCCCCAGCTCCAACCGTGGAGACACTCACCGCACGTGCACAAGGTTTGCACGGTACCGTATCTACACACACACACACACACACACACGCGCGCACAGGGCCTGTGTCATCACCCTGTGACGGCTCCGCAACTCAGCCCCTCCACTGGGACTGCAGCGCCCACACCAACAGGACACACTTTCCAGGCATTTCCCCCCCCCCCAATCCACAGGACCATTTTCACAGTGGGCTCTCAAACAGTTCGTAAAATAGTGCTGGCTCTGTGGTTGCTTGACTTTTCTCACAATGTACACACTGCACACCCTTGCTGAGACTACGCTCTGCAGGTAAAACTGCTTCTACCCATTTCTTTGCACATAAAAAAAAAAAAAAAAAACAACTTAAAGACACCCTACTGACTCTCGGAACTTACCTTTTCAATAGCTTTGTATGTTTTAAGGTCTTCTTCAAAACTTTTTATTTTGTCTGTATCTGCTAACATTATGTAATTAGAGATCGGTGCCCTTGCTCGTCCCTTAGATTGAACATAGGATCGATACTCTGTGGGTAAATCAAAACGAACCACCAAGTTGCATTTTGGTATGTCAACACCCTCTTCCACAATGCTTGTCGCAATAAGCAGGTTGGTCTCATGTGCTCGAAATTTCCTAAGTACCTGAAAAGAGTCCACCAAGAGAAGCAATTCTAAGAAATTTCCAAAGGAACGGTGCAGTACCAGTAAGTGAAAACTGCCGTTTCTGACATGTACCCTAGGCGCACTCGATCTTCAAGTCCAGGCTAAAGACGACAGCAGCACACAAACAACAAGACGCATGAGCACGTGTGCAGAGAGACTCTGGTTTATTTTCAGCTGAGCACGACTTGAAAAATCAAAGTGCCCTTCTGCTGTACACAAGTATGCACGAGCCACAGAAAACCTTCCGGGCGGAGAGGCTGGCTTCTTCAATGGCCACCACAGAACGCAGCCAACAGTGACCAAACGAATCCGCTTCTGGAGTCCTGCTGATACTCTGACCTCACATAGGGTATCTTCCGGCCGTGACACTGTGCCAACGGCCTCCCAAAGATGTCAAGACTCTTTCACTAGAATCCCTAAAACACTTGTAATTCAAAATTACAAGTAAGGCATTACTTACTTTTTGGCATCTTGGGACATTTTGGATTTAAGGAATCAGAACTACTCATTAAAAAAGGTAAGCGAAACATTTTTTATGTTAGATTTAAAATAACACCATTTCCCAATCTAGGAGAAGTTAAATTATAAAGTAAGCTGCCTTTTAAACAGATCTATCATACTGCCTGTTAGACTCTTCAAACTTGGAATATTATCAAATAGCTACGACATAGAAAACGAACGCCAACGTGAATTAGTCTACCTTGAAGTTAAATAACAAACTTCAAATAAAAACTTTTTGTTTGCCAGCCAGAGCACTATATTAGGTTTCCCATCTTTACAATGCTGTCTCCTATATTAAAATCTTAGAATGTATGAAAAGCTTTAAGCCCAAATCTTTAAAATATAGCGTTATTTTTGAAGTATTCAAGGCAGAACTTTAAACAGAAAACAAAACACTTTATAAGAGAACAAATTCATTTTGTAGCTCCGTCATATGCAGTCAACAGGAGTTACGGTTACACATGCTTTGTTTTTCTAGGAAATGCCATCAGTCCAATAAAGGAAAATGAAATGGTTGATGGTAATTAAGACCAAATTGATTTCCTAGACGGCTATTCTAATTCTGAACATATGAATCACCAAACAGCTACCTCATAGAAGACGGCTAGTCTATCTATGAGCAAGTGTTCTATGCGACCGAAAATGCCGCCAAGCAACTATGAAGAAAGGGAGCTCCTAGGAGCAGAGTTCGTGTGTGTGTGTGTGTGTGTGTGTGTGTGTACATATGTATGTACATATACGTATACACATATATTCTGAAAATTGTTACTGTACAATTATTTCAACTTAAGTTACCTCTTCCTGTTTTCTGAATTCTGCTTCCATCTGTTTGTTACGAGGCTGATTCTTTCCAATGCCATGTCCAGTTATAAAATTGCTGCTGATGTAAGCCAGCTCTGGATCTTGTTTGCCAGCTTCCTTTATCAATCTAAGAAAATTACATACATTTGGAAGTTAAGCATTGCTGAGGGAGAAAAAAAAAAAATTTAAACTTTTTTGTTTGTGAGGTCTCCCTTAAGATGGAAATTACGTGTATTTTTTGCCAACATACCTAACACAATGGGTCTTGGTGGTTTTTGTTTTTTGTTTTGTTACGTTTTGTTTTCAACTAGCTTAAACAGAAATCACTGCCACTCTTCACCGCGTCGATCTGTGGACCAAACACTGGTAACGCCAAATGCAGGGCTGACTTAGCCTGCCGAACAAAATGGCCACAGTACGTCCAACTTTCTCATTTGGCAGTGAGGACTTACTAGGAATGTAGCCCAGTAGGGGACAGAGCTAGGCAGGGAGAAACATGGAATCCTCAAACATCTTGGCCTCAGGCCAGGACCTATCACGAAAAAGCCGCACACACTTCTCTGAAAGCTCAATGTTCTTCTCCACACACACACACACACACACACACACACGCACACGCACACACAACTTGCGGCTGCAGTCAAGCCCCTGTCTCTACGGCCAAACTAATGCAGAATGCGTACCAACACCCTGAGGCCAAGAGGGGATTCAGAGGCGGAGGTGAGGGAAACCTCCTTCTCCGGCTACATGCACTAAGAGAGCTCCTGCTGTGTGCGAAACAGCATGGTTATTTTAATCTCACCACAAGCCCTGTATCACTGGAAGCAGAGCTCCAGGGCAACGGATGCCTGTCTGCTGAGGCGCGCCTCCAGGCCCAACACTTTCCTGCCCCCAGGCCGCTGACACCCCGCCCCCCCCCGCCCCCCCCCCCCAGTTCTGCACAACAGAACACGCCAGACTTCGGCATGGCAGTCGGTGCCAGAGTCCCCATCCCATCCTGTCACGGAAGACAGGCTCCCCAACTCGTCCCTCCTCCTGCCTGTTGCTCTGTATTAATCCAGAACGCCAGTAACCTAAAGCGGGCCTTCTGGTTGAGAGATGGAAGAAAGCTACAGGAGGGGGGTCACGTTACTCGGGGACAGAGGTTAACAGTTAGTGTTGCCATTACAGCTATTTTGGAAATATCCACATTCAAAAACTCAGCACACGGGATAAATGGTTCCACACCTGACGTAAGTGATTCCAGATGGTTCTTCTGAAGTCATACGCATAGTATAAATTCCTAATAGAAAATTGCATTTTTAAGTCAAACCATTCTTTTTTTTTTTTTTTTTTTAAATACATGAAACAGACTAATATCAAAGAGCTGGAAGAAACCTTGAGTGGCCATCTAGAATATCTCCCTGCCTCCAGATCAGCCAAACACATGCATGTCTAGGTTAGTTTACACGTCTGTTCTACATTCAAATACTTAAAATGTTCAGAATCAGAAACCTCCTTAATATGTTCCAAGCTTTGTTTAGTTATTATAATAAGCTTACGATGTCAGTAACAGAAAGAAGCGTTACAGGCCAAGAAATCGCGTGCCTGAAATACAAAATTTATTATCTTAGAAATAGGTACTTCCAAAGGATCGTGTATGCAAATAAGCATCAAGAGGTCAAAAAATGCACTTCATGTCAGGCAGTAGGCAAAATAATTAACTCAGTCAGGCAAAGGATGTGTTTTACTTTGCCAAAACGATCACGTTAGCAGATTTCAACGAGCTGAGAAGCAGAGGGCACTAAGAGTAAACGTATTTCTCCTACTGAAACTCACATCAATACCGCAGAGGACAGAAGAGACAATATGCACGTTAACAAACCCAATCTCTTGTAAGCAGTAGTTAAATGCTATAGACTTATGATGATGGTGTTTAGAGAGGAAACTTTATCAGATAAATGAGGGGATGGATGCCTAATCACACTCCTCAGACAAAGCTATAGGCTTCCGGAGAAACGAGGATGGTCAGAGAGCTCACAAGTGAGTTACGCAAACTGCTGAGAGACTCCGCCGCACCATGAACAGAGGCCACGAAGTCTTACTTGTTTCTTTTGAGTTTCACACTGAGTTTCTGTCAGCTGTCGCACAAGCAAGCGGTTCAATAAGCCCTGCTGCTCTCTAGTGCACAGAGCCTCTCAAACTATCTGCGGCTAAGAACGAGTTATTTATTTTTTTCTAGTACCAAATCCATCAGAGAGCAGTATTTTTTGTCAACTTCCATGAAAATTTACTGAGAAAATGAAACAAATATTCAAGAGCCAGTGGTCTTAAATGCAGCAGACATCACTGTCAAAACTGAGTTTTTAGATGTTTGCCCTCAATCTCTGTACCTAGCTCACTCAGTTGGCACCAGCCCACACAATGCACTGTGTTACACGCATCGCCTCCCAGTTACATCAGAAACAGCATGGGCAGGGGCGCCTGGGTGGCTCAGTGGGCTGGGTGGCTGACTCTGGATTTTGGCTCGGGTCCTGATCTCAGTCTGTGAGATGGAGCCCCGCGTCGGGCTCTGTGCTGACAGTGCAGAGCTTGCTTGGGATATTGTCTCTCACTCTCTCTCTCTCAAGATAAAATAATAGATGTTAAAAAAAAAAAAAAACAAACAAAAAATGAAGCAGCATGGTCAGAAATAGGAAATATGTGCGCTAGATTCAGAAAACCAGTAGAACTGTGATTTCACTAAGCTTGCAAATTTGTGCAGACAACCGTACGGGGAAAAAAATTCAAAGAAACAAACACATCATTTGAAACGTCTGCCAAGTACTAAAATATGTGAACAATAGCTTTTAATAGTCTCCTTACGCCTTACATTTTTTTAACAACATGAACAAATCAAATGTAATTCCTCTGTGATTCCACCAAAAGAACCATCACCGATAGTTCTAGTATACAGACACTACGCGCCCCCAAACGTGTGCGTAGAGCACGTGAGGAAACAGCACCTACTGTATCAGGTGATAGAACAGCCATTTTTACATACATTAAGAGACAGAGAAGTAATTTCTATCTTACAAATGAAGATGCTGAGGCTTTAAAGAGTTAAATAACTTTCGGGTTGCTCGGGCGGCTCAGTCAGTTGAGCGTCCAACCCTTGATTTCAGCTCAGGTCATGGCCTCGCAGTTCGTGGGTCCAAGCCCCATGTTAGGCTTCGCACTATCAGTGTGGAATCTGCTTGGGATTCTCTCTCCCACTCTCTCTCTGCCCCTCCCCCCACGCATGTTTTCTCTCTCTCTCTCTCTCTCTCTCTCTCTCTCTCTCAAAATAATAAACACTTTTTGTAAAAGTTAAACAGCTTCCACAAAAGACACATCTAAAAAAGTGAGTAGAAATAAAAGGAACCGGGGCTCGTTGACGAAATGGCTGATCAACAACAGAATGGATGAGGGCATGTTGAAGGGACACAGGAGCTGACTGACCTCAAGGAGCCCCAACGGCTCAGAGCGGAACAACGAGAGCAACAAGGTAAATGACCTAACGCCAGGTTAAAGCCGGAAGTGCGAAACACACAAACGTGAGGGGCGCCCGGGTGGCTCAGTCCGTTGAGCGTCCGACTTGGGCTTGGGTCATGATCGCGCGTGGGTTTGTGGGTTGGAGCCCCGTGTCGGGCTGTGCTGACGGCTTGGAGCCTGGAGCCTTCTTCGGATTCCGCTTCTCCCTCTCTCTCTGTCCCTCCCCTGCTCGTGCACTATCTCTCAAAAATGAATAAATGTTAAAAGAAAATATTTAAAAAAATAAACGAGTCCACAGTGAGAAAAGAACCTAAGTCAATGAATATAAATAATAAATAGGATCAAAGAGAGAAGAAGTTTTCCCCACAGAAGAATTCCAATAATAAATGAATTGGCTTAGTGATTTGCTTCCACAGAATAAAGTAAGGAGAAAAAGAACACCTTCCAGGAGAAACCTGGCAAACACTACCATAACCATGTGACGAGGTTTCATGTCACTGGTGATGTCTCACGTCGATAACCATGAGTCCCCCTGATGCGATGTGATGAGAAGGGCACTTCATCTCTACAGTATTCTTCCATATCCTAAATCTCCCTATTTTAATCCTGAGAAAAACATCAGACAAATTCAAATTGAGAGCTAGTCTACAAACTACCTGGCCAGTACTCCTCAAGACTGTCAAGGTCGTCAGAACCACGGAAAAAGAGAAAATACAAGAGACCAGTGGAGATCAGGGACACACAACTAGATGCAACATGGTACCTGGGATTACGACGATGACACTAACGGGGAAAACTGGTAAATGAAACTGAAGTCTGAAGTTTGGTTAACAGTAACGCACCAATGTTAGTCTCCTGGTTGGGCCAAATGTACACGATAATGTAAGATGTTAACAATGGATGGGGGAAGCCAACTAAGGGGGACAAGGGAGTTCTGTAATCTCTTTACAACTTTTCTGTAAACATTTAAGTTACTAGGGAGACAGAGGGAGAGGGGTAGAGAGAGGGTGTAAACCCAGGCATGTCAGATTCGACTGTCGTACAAGACTAATAAATGACACAGTGAAAAGGGCCATATCTGCCTTATTTTGGGAGGATCGCAAACGGAGTCTTCACTTCCTCATCTATGATACAGTTAATACATGCACCTTCCTTTCTCATGGAGTGTTGGAAAATTTAAAAATAGATCTAAAAGCGGGTCTCCTGGGTGGCTCAGTCGGTTGAGCGTCCAACCGGCTCAGGTCATGATCTTGCGGTGAGTTCGAGCCCCACGTCGGGCCCTGTGCTGACAGCTCAGGGCCTGGAGCCCGCTTCGGATTCTGCGTCTCCCTCTCTCTCTGCCCCTCCCCCACTCACACTGTATCTCTCTCTCTCAAAAATAAACGTTAGAAGAAAAAAATTTTAAATATGTATCTAAAAGGTAAGTCAGAAACCAAGGTATCTGGGTGGCTCAGTCAGGTAAGCGTCCGACTCTTGGTTTCGGCTCAGGTCATGATCTCGCAGTTCATGGGTTCAAGCTCTGCACTGGGTTCTGTGCTGACAGTGCGGAGCCTGCCTGGGATTCTCTCTCTCCCTCTCTTTCTGCCCCTCCCTTGCTCTCACTCCCTGTCTCAAAAAATAAACTAAAAAAACAAAAACAAAATTCAAGGTAAGTTATAAACCATAAAGCCCATACGTAAGGCAAAAGGAAAAGTGTAATCCTAAGACTATACACGTGGCTACATTACACACAGAAGTAGCTATGATTCATTTTTTTTTAATTAGGAGAGGACAAAACTGCCCATGTACCACAATAGCTTAGACTCCCATGAAACTATTCACTGAGGAAGGGTTTTCCTCCCATTAAACTGATGGAAGGAAAGAATGTGGATTTCAGGAAGTTTTTCTAAGCTTATTAAAAAGCTTACTGGAACAAGACCTCTATTGTATATTTCATTAGCTGCCCATAAAGTTGACTCTCAAACCGCTCTTGATTCATCATCCAACACTAAATTCCAGGCACTTTTCATGAAAGCTGATCACAATTAATCTGATCCTCAAAGTCAATAGGAAATAACTGATTGGTTTTTGATACACGGTTTCAGGCTAGTATTCCTGCAGTGAAAACTGGCACAGCTCTACATTTAAGAATTCACGTAGAGAAGAGGGAGAAGAAGAAAATGTACCCCATTTCTTCCAAGTCCCCTAAAGTATATTTAATTCTTAAACCATCCTGTCTGGGGGCAGGGCTATAATGAAGCTTGGAGCTGACCCTTGAAATGCCTCTCCCCCATTCTAAGAAACAATCCTGACGGTCATGCGCTCCCTGGTCTGCGTCCCGGATGGTCTGCCCACTATAAAGCGCTGGTTTTAGTGTTCTGTGATGCCCAAGGGCATCATGATTGTAGAAGGAACTGGAAACTAGGAGGGAGATATCAGGATTCTAGAACTGTCTCTGCCACTGCCTAGCAATTTCACTCAGAGCCAATCACTTTTCCTCCTGAGGCCCTTTCTTTTTTATAAAAATAAGTAGGCTGGATTAGATAGTCAATGAGTCCCTTTCCAACCTTAAACTTCGGATTCCAATGTAATTCACTACCTAACATTATTTTACTTTGTATTCATCATAAGGATCAGGCCCAATGACTATGAAAATTACCAGACTAAAAACCGCCAGATGACTACCCCAGAGTCCAATTTCTCATTACTCAAGTAAGTTTTCAAAGCCCCAAAACAGTGAGAAGCAGTTTGGGGGGGGGGGGGGGGGGGAATCCCAAATTACCACAGGAACCAAAGCCGAATTTCTCCTCAGCGATCACTACTTGCGGAACTGGCTCTTAGAGATCAGCTCTGGCCAGTTAATGGATCTCAGAGAGAAACAGATCGTCGTCTGATTGTCTGAAGCACAAAATAAGGCCCCTTTCTGGCCCTTTGATACCACAGCATCTGTACACAAACCAGGAAGAACCACACGTTACCAGACCGTCTGACACAGATCTGGACTACCGCTCCCTGGCTGGGCCGACGTTCAGGAAGAATCAACTTCTGCCAAAGAGGAGGGGGGAGACGGGCATCCACGGCCTAGTCTGGATGCAGGGTCGTCCTTTGCCAATATTCTCGGAATGCTTCCCCGACATTTTTATTTTCTTCTGAGTCAGAAAGTTTTAACATATAGCCTATGAACCAAGCCAAACTGCAAACCCAGTTGTTCTCAACTTTTTCCACCGCGGATCTGCAACCCTGAATCGACATTTGTCAGGAGGAAAAAGCTAACAGCAGCAGCGGCAACAAAATAACCACGATGATTCCCCCGTAAAATTTATCCTCCAACTACGTGAAGGGGAAAGCCTGGTGTGAAATGCTCAACACAAAGCCTGACACACAGTCACGGGTGAACTATCTGAACTGCATCTGACAACTAAACGGGAGACAAAAAGTGTTTCACTGTAACGTCACGGAAGTTTTCCATACTCGCTCTCTGTGTCAAACGGGTCACGACCGATGGACATCCTTCAAGAGAAAAAATATCTCAGGTCACGTCAGACCCAGCCTTTCGGGAACGCGACAGTCACACGCACGTCCCTCCCCCGTCGATGCCGGTACAGCGTCGCACACGACCCATGACGGTATCGAGTGAAGGCCACCCACCTGGGCCTTCCGCCAGTCTCAGAGCGATTACAGGGCATCCCTCCACCAAGCCAAAAGCTGCCTCGCTCCACTACGGGAAGAGCCGCTAATCCTGGACGTTCATTTACCTGTTTAAGACAACTGCTGTGTATCTTCTTTCCACAAAAATGATCCCGCATAAGATGTTGGTGAACGGAGACGGGAAATTGGTCTCCGGCTTCTCTTTTTCTTCGATCTCTTCGTCCTCGTCATCATCCTCAGAATCACTCCAGGACACGTAATTATCCTGATTCCTGTTATTATACCACTCGACGCTCTCGAACTGCTGCCGCTCATACGGTTTGTACTTGCGCAAGATTTCGAGCAGTTTTATTACTTTAGGAGTTACAAATTTCAGGTCAAGTGAGGCAGGAGAGAAGTGCTCTTCACATAGTGCATGGATTTTCCTTAGGAAGGTGTCTGTAAACAATAGAAATTTCCTGTGCAGCTCCTCTTGCTCGTGTTTGATGTACTTCTGCAGCTCCCGGACCATCATCCCAGCGACCTTATCTGCACACCAGGGGCCCAGGACCACCAATACGGCACGACAGTCTGACAGTATCTACAGGACAACAGAAAGAGCCAAATGCTGAACGGTAGTATCACGCAGCGTTTTCACGCACGGTTCAAGTGGGACTGAAGCTGTCTCCAATCGGCCCCTTCAAAACACATTCACCCCACTCATCCAGACACCGAGGCCAGTGCCCCAAGGTTGAGGGGGGAGGCCGGTGGGCTTTTCAATCTCTACTTTTTCATATACGTGTATGCCCAGAACCATCCTTTTGTCTTTCCCAGAAAAGGTAATCGTTAACAGAATATAAAAGACGCACCCGTATAAGGTTAATAAAATTTAATTTCAGGTCTGTTGTTAGAAGTAAAACGGAATCACTGACTTCCAGGTAGATATGCAAGGTGAATTATGTAGCAGAGCAATTTTCTTTGAGGCGTCAGACAAGAGCAAGAGAATTTTCCTTGCACTTTATGCCCAGAGAGCCGCATCTTCCGCTCTTAGCTCAGAGCGGAATGTAAATCCCTAACGAGGCTGTAACTGAGGTACTGCCGGGTCTGCAGGCCAGTAAAAGGCAAACTGGGTTGAATGCAGACTTAATGAGAAATCAAGGGCTGAGAAGAGTCTAAGCACGGCTGCTCCAGAAAAAAATCACCAGGAGAGAAATCTGGACTCCTATGTAACAGCGTTATTTCACAAATGGTTTGTGGGGCGCCTGGGTGGCTCAGGTGGTTGAGCGACCGACTTCGGCTCAGGTCATGATCTCGCAGTTTGTGAGTTCGAGCCCCGCATCGGGCTCTGTGCTGACAGCATGGAGCTGGGAGCCTGCTTCGGATTCTGTGTCTCCCCGTCTCTCTGGCCCTCCCCTGCTCATGTTCTGTGTGTCTCTTTCTCTCTCTCAATAATAAATAAACGTTAAACAAAAAAATTCAAAAAAAAAATGGTTTGCAAAGTCCTAGGATGATGATTCTCAAACTTCAATGCATCGGGATACCTGGAGAACTTGTCATGTCTCGGCCAGCTGAACCCCTCCCCTGAGCTTCAGCTTCAGCAGGTAAAGGATGAGTCCCTAATCTGTTTTAACAAGTCCTAGGGGGACGCTGACACTGCCGATCTGGAGTCCACACTCTGGGAACCACTTATCCAAAAGGAGCTCCTCCCAAAGCTGTGCCACTCAGGAGCGATGGGCTCAGACCCAGTTACACATGGGTAACAGCAGAAGAACTCGTTCAGCCCGAGGGTCTGACTAACTCATCTGACCCAACGACAACAATGGACCCCAACCCATCTCCTTGTTTTCCTTTTTCCAACCTATTTCCTGAAACCAAGGAGGTCGACATTTAATAATGTCAGGTGACCATGAACTCAACCCGGTATGATCTGTTCCATGAAAAAAGTCCAGGAATAAGAAGACAAGTCCTTGAACTAATAAAACATACCAGCAGCCTCACGAGAAGCACCATGTCGTTTCGACAGGAAAACTCAACTTCTGCTTTCTTTACTTACTTGTACACGCTTACCTGCTTAGAAATTGAAGTCGAATCTCTCTCTTTCGAACGCACAGATATGTTACAGTCGTTGATAAAGTTCAGTGCCTCCTCCAGCTCCAGCAGCAGCCTGCCATAGAGGCCACTTCGGTCCGTGAACGGCCCACAGTCCACCACAATCTCACACGGTTGAGAAGTGTATCTGTAACGAAACAACGGTGTCACTGCCACAGTGAACTCACTCCCACACTACAATCCCCGAGTATGTGTCTACACCCTGGGATCGCAGGCAGGCTCGCAGTGGTCTTCCTCCCAGGGCGCTCACTTTCAGATGTGCTACGCTTGCTCAGGAGGGCTCTAGGAGTGACTGTCTAGAGCCCACGTTCAAAGAATTCTGTGAGTCTTATCATGACCTTATTACCCCAGGGTTTGTAGGTTTAGACTTTCAGCTCTTGCCTCTTTGGGCATCGAGATACTCAAACAACTCAATAATGATTGCTTCTCAGACACAGAAATAGGGACGGGGGCGGATCATAGAGGGAAAATGCTATCGTTGAATCTATCCACCTCCACACTACTCGAAACTCTTAGCATCTGCAAATTCAACTTTATTTTAATGTGTTTTTACCGTATCCTTGTAAAGAAAACTCACCTAACTTTGAACCGATTATGGTATCATCCTTGGATCTCTTATGCCTTTCATGAACTAGGACAACGAGAACAGCACATAATATTCGAAAACACTAATAATGACTGGGGCGCCTGGGTGGCTCAGTCGCTTAAGTGTCCGACTTCGGCCCAGGTCATGATCTCGTGGCTCATGGGTTCTAGCTCTCCATCAGGCTGTGTGCTGACAGCTCGGAGCCTGGAGCCTGCTTCCGATTCTGGCTCCCTTTCCCTCTGCCCCGCCCCCCCCTCCCCCCCCCCCCCCTCATGCTCGCACTCGCTTTCTCGCTCTCTCTCTAAAATAAACATTGAAAAGAATTTTTAAATGAAAGCACTAACAACGATTAAGGAAATGAAATACACTAAAGACATGTGTAAATACTACGGTTTTCATGATTCTCCATCAGAATTTATACTTAACCACAGAGTCACGCTTAGACAACTGGGAAGTACCAGGTTCAATAGACCACTTATCAGTTTTACTTAAGTGCCCCAATACCTCTACTTCTGCAAACCTCAAGCAGTGCAGGCTTCCCAATCTAATTCGGAA
This sequence comes from Prionailurus viverrinus, assembly GCF_022837055.1. Classification (NCBI taxonomy): domain Eukaryota; kingdom Metazoa; phylum Chordata; class Mammalia; order Carnivora; family Felidae; genus Prionailurus; species Prionailurus viverrinus. The sequence goes on from NC_062566.1 coordinate 133,558,849, forward strand.
CAAAAGTACAGCCTTTCACTGCCACATCAGCTCATTCTGGCTCGAGAAAGTCAAAAACACCGCGTCCGAAAGGTCGCGAGATTTGTATTTCATGCGTGCATTTCATGTATTTTGAATCCTTACATCCCACGGATCCGAAACATTACCTTTTCTTCTCGTTCTCCAAAGAGATCTTTCCCCAAGTTCCTATTAAATGGCAGGTACACTGCAAGATGTTTTCCATGTATCAACGTGACTGATCATCAAGGAATCCCCCGAAACCACTGTCAACATCATTTTACCGGTTCCGGGACAATAAAGGACTCGCCTGAAGTCATACAACTCCCAGTCAGTGGAAGCCAGGATTTCAAAACCTGTCTGATTTAACTCCCTGAGAAATCGGCTTCTCTAGTCATTATAACTGTTCCAAGAACTATCGCCTATAGGGATGCTTTAATGTGAGTTGAATCAACTTAATTATAAACCTAATTGGTATAAGCTCCCATCCACCAACTCAAATCAAAAAGCGTGTATGTGTGCACGTTTTACTGAAACTCAAAGCAGCTACCTTTCCAAAGACACAAACCCAGAAAGCATAAACAACATTGTTCTCACACAGTCACACCCATTTGCAAAACACCGGGGTTTTTCCAATCAGTTTAAAACGTAGCGTAGGGGCGCCCGGGTGGCTCAGTCGGTTAAGCGTCCGACGTCAGCTCAGGTCACGACCCCGCAGTTCGTGAGTTCGAGCCCCACGTCGGGCTCTGTGCTGACAGCGCAGAGCCTGCTTCAGATTCTGGCTCCCACTCTCTCTCTGCCCCTCCCCTGCTCGTGCTCTGTCTCTCTCTCTCCCTCTCAAACATCAACATTAAAAAAAAAAATTTTTTTTTTAAACGTAGCGCAAAACACTGAATTCTGTCCATAAAGTCATGTTCTTGCAAAGTATCACGCGGACACTTAGGTCGGAACGACCGCGCACACACGTGGGCAGAAACAAGCTTCCTGTCCTGGCTCCCGGTCCTCGTCCACATCAGCAAACAGGAGGGGCCCACGCCCATGCCATCTTCTGAGAGACGAAGCCCCTCCATCTGCTGTTCTCTGTGGAGACAAGGGGAGGTCCCTGCCCTAAGCATTCTCAGACTCGCTCGTTCCCTGCCTCAGGCACCCGTCCACTTGTACAGGCGCTGCCCGGGGGGCCCCAGGAAAGGGACGGAAGGGGAAACTCCAGCCGAGCGCCTACCTGTCCAAGACCACCAGGTCAGTTGCGGTCTCAGCATTACTCTTGAGGATTTTCTCCAGCTTCTGAATCTTTTCTTCCAATTCCTCGGGATCGCATTTCCCATTTAAAATGGAAGCAGTCAGTCCCAAGATACGAGGACACGATGGACAGTTTTCACAGAGCTGACACGATAAGAGATGCTGACAGTGAGGCATTCGTTCTGCGAGGCCAGGACGACAGAGACACTGCCAGACCGACACAAATCAGGAAGATGGGCAGACACTAAAAGTATCACTTATGGAATGACTGGAGCCTGTTTCAAAGATCCCTGTATCCAAGAGGCGTATGTCAATGTGCTACGACAGATGATAGAATGAATGGATGTATCGGATGTATCACGCATTACGTACTTCATTTACTCATGCTTAAAAGTTTCTCCCAGGACTAGATTTACCATAGGTTACGCATGACAGTTCATTATTATAGATCTCAGTGAAAATTAATTTCACATTCGTTCATACAGGGGACAAAGCTCCCAAAACTGGTAACGGATATTACTGCTTTTGATATATAAAAACGCCGCTTATTCTCAGGAATTTGACTTGCATTAAGACTGATAAAAACCTAAAAACTTACCTTCATAATTTCTCGGTAGGGGTGGTCTAGGATCGCAAGATGACACTCATCAAACACCAAAAGGTTAATGTCCGACAGCGATAAGTAACCATTTTTCAAAACATTCAAGGCGACATAGCAGGTCATAACAAGAACCTAAAAGAAAGCTGACATCAGCGTACGAACGTGCGTTCACCTGCCTACCTGCCTGGATACACTTCTATTAAATCAGATTACGGAGCCACCATTCTGTAGGCGAGAAGTGAGGAACTCGTTAGTCAAAATCAAAACAGACGTTCTAAATGTATGCAAGCTAGTACTTTGGAACCAAGAAGCAGAGATGGGCAAATACGGAAACAGATTAGGGGAAAAAAATTCTTGATAACAGGGACCATGCTTCTATGATAAGTCTCCTAAAACTACTTCAGGTTTTCAGGTTCCTATTAGCCCCATTTTGACTGATGAGACCTACTGATTTAATCAAATGACAACACAATTCACCCTGTGTTTTCCTCTTTTTTCCCGTTGAACCGACAAGGTTTTCTGGAAGAAGACACCGACCAAATGTTCTTTTCCGGGCACTATCTCTGTGCGGACATCTCAATGTTTTATTGATGAGGACTCAACCCCGTGTGCGAGACACGCTAGTCCGTGTGCACTGCTCCAGCTGAGCTACGGGGCATCTCCTAACCGCTTCAGACACACCAACACCAAAAAGACCCTCTACGCACGCTGGCTCCACACAAACGTGTAAGTCAGAGGAAGTCTCTGGTCAAAGACCCAAAGGTCTCAACCGAGAAGCGTCTCCAGTCTCAAGACACTTAACTCAAGCGTAAATTTTCTGAAAAGCAGGTTATCCACAAGCGGGAAGTACGTCATCAGAATTTGTGTTTTTCCAGCCAGTAAATCACACTGCAAAGCTGTTTCTCTCCTGTGCAGTAAGAGCAACATTATGCGTTCCTATTCATTTGGTTTTAGACCATGAGAGAGAGTACGGGAGGGCTGGTTCCTAGGCTGACAAAGTACGGGAACGAGTTTTCAAACTAAACAAAGACAACCAAGACTAAAGGTCATCTTACAGACGAAGTCGAGGACTCGTAGGGATTTACAAAGGGAAATTTCTTTCCAAGTCTTACCTGGTGCTTAGTAAACTCTTGGTTCCACTTCTCTTTTGTCCAAGCTGCATTTACTTCCAGGCTTGAGTATTCCCCAACCTTGAGATCTGAATGAGTTCTGACAGCTGACACTTGTGGAGCAACCTGGTTTGCTGATTACAGATACAAATACTCCTTGTAAATAGGGCAAATCTTACGTAGCTGGCTCTCGGGACTACTAATGATTAAGACAGCTAAGGAAATCCTTATTATTATATATCATTACCTAACCCCCGATTTTTTAGATAGCCAACTGAAAACCGTATTTCCAAGGTGATCCTCCAAAATGCTTTCACTAGACTTAAGACCTGGTCCTCCGTCATTCACTTCAGAGAACCCTATGCCACCCTCCTTCTTTACAGCCGATTTTCCCAACCTAAGAACAGAACTTCTAGGCTGGAATGGGAACTACACCAGATCCACCCCCCACTCCTGTTTTCTTCAGTAAAATCAGATCGTTTTGCCAAGAAATAAGACGGTCTCACATATATTTAAAGTACAGGAGAACATCACATGTTGAGACCATCTGAAAACAAAAAAGGAGACCAGTGCCCCAGCAGCTCAGGTTCACATTTTATACTTTTTGTCTTAATATGTAAAGCCAAACACAAATCCAGGATCACAGACTCTAACTGAATATCTGGCTTTTAAGAAGCACCTACCTCCCCTTCTGTAATTGGCATAGTAAAATCACAAATCACAATGCTACCAGTCTCATAAATCAAGCACTTTTTGATGGACTTTGCAAAGCTAAAACAAATATAACCAGAAATAACTGTGACGACACAGATTAGCTTATGTTCCGAAAGGTAGCCCACGCAAAAACCGTAGCATCAGAATTAAATACGTTTAAGGAAAAAGCTGAAGTTCGACATCTGTGAAATAAAACGGCTGACGCTTAAAAGAGAAGTACTATAAAATTAAGAGATAAGACTAAATGCTATTTCTGCTCTCAGAATCTCGACAAATATATTATTCTTCAAACCCTCTATACGTTCCATCATCTAACTTAATAGCCACAGAGAAAAAGCGCTTACGGGACACCCCTGGGAGGCTCAGTCGGTAAAGCGTCCGACTCTTGGTTTGGTCTTAGGTCATACCTCGCAGTCTGTGAGATTAAGCCCCACGTCGGGCTCTGTGCTCACAGCTCAGGGCCCGCTTGGGATTCCCCGCTCCCTCCCTCTCTGCCCCTCCCCCATTCTCTCTCTCTCTCTCTCTCTCTCTCAAAATAAACTTTTTTTAAAAATGTGCTCAACCGTAAAATCTCATCCAATGTCCTCCACACAGTACGATAAAACAATTTCTGCATTACCAGAGTTGACCAAGAACACCGTCCTTTTTCCATTTCTGTTGAAGTCTCCCCTGATCTGATAGGACAGCTCTTTAGTGAGCAGTACGGCAATAAACGTCTTCCCTGAGCCAGTGTTTAAACAGACTATGGTGTTATGATCCAGAGCCGCTTCGAGCAGTTCCACCTAGAAATACAGTGGGAAGAAGACGCCACACTTGTTATCTGGGTGCAACACTGGGAAAACTGGGTTCTGTCTTAATTCAGGAAACTTCACTGCTTCCTGAGATCTTCCTCTGCTAAGTCTGCCAAAACACAGACTCTCTGCATCTTTCCAGAAGGAGATCACAGGCACGAAAATGCCTGTGGCGTACGGCCAGCTGTGTTGTAGAAACACGCGTGGGGTAGCGTTTACAATTTGTTTGAGAATTATTTTTGCAGAGGGACAGAAAACTCCCCAAGAATAACCCGAAGAACTGAGTTTACAGTAACCGTGGTCCTGCCCGTTGGTGGTGGTTCCAACCGTCTCCATTCCCTCCCAGCTCTTGAGGACAGACACACCCAAGCGGGTATTGGGTATTGCGAGGGGAGAGGTTTTCAGAGGGGAAACAATAAGGAACTTCACAAACAAAATGATTACGTCAATCGTCAATCGGCCGGCAGATGTCAGAAAAGAAAAGGGCCATTAGGAACAAAAGTATCTGGAAGGAGAAAATTGCTCAGAAGAGGAGAGCTTGAAAAGGTAAATGGGTTTTACATAAGACATGTCAACTACGCGCTAATTGACTCCATTTCAGTGGAAAAGCTCCAGTAGTAGTGTTCTCATTAGTACCTGGTATTTTCTTGGCGTATAAATGTTATCATGGATTGCTTCTTGTTGCCATGGCAGTCCAAAGAAAGGGCCCATTGGTGAGGAGGCGGGGGTCACGAGCTGCAGGCCCGCCATGCTGAGGGGCTGCAAAGCAGGGCTTTCATTCATCCAGTGCTTCTCACTGCATTTTGCTCTGGCGCAGCTTACTACAAAGGGAGAAAGAATACCGTTACACCGCCGTGCAGGGTCAAGGACGAAAGAAAGCCAAGAAACAAGAGAAACATCAGAGTATCACTCCTCCGGACCCTTTCAAACTTGCCCTGTCATTGTTTTAGCTTTTTCTCGATCTAAGAGGATCGTTTTAAAAAGTCAAGCGTTCTGTACTTTCCGACCCGGCAATTCTACACCTAGAAACTTGTCTGAAATAATTAGGCAACTACACGAAGAAACAAGGACACGGATACGTACTGATGCCTTAGTACCTGGGAACAAGCAATACCTTTCAGACGCACTGATAAGAAGTGAGCAAGTAAATGACGGTATAGTTCTATCATACAATACTTTGAACTCACGAAGAAAATCCGGATCTGTATTGACTGACAGAGAACCATGCCCGTCATATACCTTTAAAAGAAAATATGAATACGATGCCTCTTTAAATACATATGTACATGCGAAGCATGTGGGTGCATAAACAAACATTTTCAAGCATTATCAATTCTATTGACGCCACTATCGATAAACTTGCGAGATAATGTTTGGAAGGCACTGAAGTTTCAGATACCTGCCAACACTTTGTCATTGTATCTAAAGACCATAAACACACAAGGTCTTTTCCTCGACTGACAACCTAGCTCAACTGCACAGCTGACCAACGATTTAAATATTTACCTTTAAAATCACACATATCCTAGATGAATCAAGACAAAGGGCAACCATTCTGAGTTTTTCACGGTAGGTAAGGGCTCTTCTGTGTTTCACGTATTCTTTCCCAAAGAGGAATTGGATTATGTAAAATGACAAACTAAACCCGAGGCTTTTTCAAACTCCTAACCTGCACACAGAGGGTCAGGGTCTCAGACCTCAACGTGGCAGTCCACCATCGGCTTTCTGACTGTCAGCAGCATTTATTTGCCCCCAAAGGAAATTTCTGCCCCCACAATGCTTGGGAGTTTTCACTGTTATCACTACGAAACCGGAAAGAAGCCCACTCTTCGTTCCTTGACGAGAACCTTTGAATCTCCTGACGCGTGAAATGGACGACCATGATACAGGACAGCGACTGAAGCTGTTCTATCAAATCCAACGAGAGGTCTCCAGTCTCCCTTGATTTCAGAGGTCAGTTCAGTGGACCACAACTCAACATCTGGCCAGTGCCGGTGTGATCTCCTGTAAGTAGTGGGGGACACAGGGCTGCGGGCGCCGAGGACAGCAGCAACGCAGGTGCGGCCAGGTCAGACAGCACAGACCAGCCAGGATGACCTACGATCGTTCTCGTCATCCCTCTGGGAGGAGGACGGCGAGCAAAGGACTGCGGAGCACGGTCTGAGCGCTACCAACTGTGTTCTTCCTAGAAATAATCCGCTCATCGTCTACCGAACCAAAGCCCCACCAACCATTCTTTTTACCCCCCCCCCCCCCCCGCGCAGGATTCACTGTTCTCAACTCCTCAGGCCCGCTGCTGGCACGCCCGTGGGTTAACCAAACACGGCTGCCAAGAACCCAAAGCTAAAGCCATGGCACCTCATCTCCTGAGGTCCACTGGGCCACTCTGCAGGCCCACGGCCCAGACCACAGGCCCCTCCCACCGACTACCACCCGGTCAAACCATTCTGCATTTTCCTTACCGTGGGCTGCTCACTGTCTGGGACGACTTATGCCGAAAGCCCGACCCCCTCCCTCGGCCTCCACCCAACTCAAATGCCAATCCAAGACCGATCAAAACTATGGCAAAAGGGGTCAGGAAATCAGCATAAATCCTGACCGCTGAAGAGAATAAAAAAGGAGGAAGGTGGCAATGCCAGTCCCCAAAGAGTTCTTCCTTCACCTGCCAACACCACATGGAGCCAGGAACCCGCGACACCCCTTCCTGCTGCTGTCACCGCTGCCACCATTCTTTCTCACAGAGAGAACAGTGGCAGAACTGTAACTAATAAGTCCCGAGAAAGAGTCTAAAAAAATAAATGAGAAGAATGTTCTATTTTTCCAAAGGGAGACTGTATCCTTTAAAAATGTGTAAAATACCAAGAAAAACTCTAAAAACGTTCCAGACGAAAGACTATAAAGAGCCTTGACAGCTAACTGGAGTGAGTGATCTCAGACTGGATCCTGCACTGCAGAATGATGCCACAGAGGGCATTACAGAGCCCCTGACAGAACTGTCAAAGGCCCCGAGGCTGGTCACGGCACTAAGGCTGTTTAAGAAAGCAGCCTTACTCCTAAGAAGCAGACCCCACGGTGTCCAGGGGTAAAGGGCCATGAGATGTACGCAACTACTCCTCGAATAGTTCAGACAAGGAAACCACATACACGTACGGCAAATGTGTGCAACACGTCAAGCAAATGGGGCAAAGCGCGGATTCTCTGCCCCACTCTTAACCTTGTGACTTCGCTGTACGTTTGAAACTGTTTCCAAAAAAAGACTCTCGAAAAGTAAATATGTATGAGTGGTGAGACTGGGACTCCCCTGCACACTCGGTTCGCCCGCCACACCAAGCCACCCGCAGAACGTGGCAGACAAACAGTGCAGTTTGTAGAATGAAAACCGTGCCCACGTGAGCGACGATAAAGACCTTCAAACGGCTTCTGTGCGCCTTGCAGACATCAGGTCACCTGGCACGCATTTGCACAGGGATGCATGTACACCCTGATTCTTCTACCGGCACACGTGTGTAGGAGCACGCGTGCAGAAGAATCAAGTTCAAGCGAGTATTTGATAAACTCAACAAGAGAGTCACGACTGTCGCACAATAACGTACAGAACAGAATCGTCACAGTTCCAAAGGTGTTCGTGTAGGTTTTGGAAATCCACACCCTCTCCTGGGAGGGCGGGCGCGGGAGAGGGTCTGCAAGGAGACAGGGGACCGCGATTTAACCCTCTCAACCTGCTTTTCCGTAAGGTCACAATAGTTAAGTTCATCTTCACCGATTGAATGTACAGTGGCTGGCCCCAGAGATACTTTCTATTTAGGGAAAGCGAATCCAAGATGAAAAACCTCAGCAGGTAATCCAATAATGTGAAAACAGAACAATCTGTAATTTTGCCAATTTTTACTTTCTTTGGTGTGTTTAAGTAGATTTTTTTTTCCCCTTAAGCTGGTCTTAAGGAAAAGCTCTGAATCCCTGCTGGTAAGTAAACGTTCTGTAGTTTCACAGATGTACTGATTATTGATTAACTGCTTTCGCAGAGCCAACAGACAACGCCTTGTGATGGCTCCTCGAGGACAGAGTTTAAGTTTCTGGACGAACAATTTACATCCACGACATCGGTGAGGCCATTGTGTAGCTTCTACGTAGTATTTTCTCAGAAATAATTTAGTAAAACACACGAACAAACTCTCTTCCTCTTTCCACGTATGATAGATAAATCACAGATTTACCGTTTTAATGTTTGAGATCTCTGTGTTGCTGTTGTCCGAGCTGCATTTTGACATTGTGATAGCAGTTTATTGGAAAATCACAGCATGCCCAAGCTTCTGCTCTAAAAATAAATGCAAAAATAGCCAAGTTTAAGGTTCCTGTACTTAAAACTGAATATAAACACATCTACAAGAAAGCCCCATTGATAAGAAGAGTTAAATAAAAGACCATTATTTTGTATTACATTTTAAACAAAAGACATTTGGGTTATTTTAGGATATGAAGTCTTATTCTAAAACAAAGAACAAGAGAGTGGGGGCTGGCAACAATAGCATGCCTAATTCCCAGAGATCTGGGGAAGAGAAAAAGTTAGAGGAAAGTTCAAGAAAAGGCTGCAAAAGGAATACAAGAAAATCAAACACAGTAAACAAAATCTAAAGATAGCAGCTAGAATAACGGGGGGTAAAAATGCCAATGCCACGTATACGTCATTTCCTAAATTCACGTACACCAAAGAAACGAAGATCCCCGGAAGAGGCACTTGGCTGAGCAATCCCAATCACCGCGATACGTGCATGAAATCCGTCAGCGATTTCAATTTCTCAGAATGGAATTAAAAACACAACAGTTCAATCCGCACTATAAACTCTCTTACAGAATTCATTCATGAATAAAAGAATTCAGAACACACCCCAACGATACTGTTATAAAGAACTATAAATTCAGTGCGCTTCTGGTAAAAGATCACAGATCAAAAACTAAGGAAGTGTGTTAACACGGGAAGCTTAATTTAAGTAACAAATGTTGATTTTGTCGGCTTTGACACCAAATCTTGCTCGTGCTCATTACGCTAACGACCGCAGTGTCTCCACTCCCAGAGGCTCGGGAAAAGAAACCGTGAAACTCATCCGTGTCTGGTCTAGTCGGGCGAAGGCCATTCGGGCACAGGTGACGCTTTCTCATCTCACAGACAAGTTCGTTTTGCTAGTCAGCTAACAAAGCAGGTCTTAGCACTGCTGTAGTACGTACATATTTACCTCAAAATGCTGATTCTAAGTTCTTTCAGTTTCCAAGTCTGTATTAATTCACACCCTAGGTAACCTAAAAGCAACCAGAGAGAATATTTTAGAACATTAAAGTCATTGTTAAAAACCAACTTTAAGAAAATTCCTATTTGACAAACTTTGCATACTTCACTTATCAGAGTAAGATTCCTGGTAACTTATTCTTCTACTCAGAGTCAAGAAAACAGTACACACCTGGAAGAGCTGCCTTCAAAATTAGCCTTTGTTATGTTCTAGTACAACTGAGAACGTGTGCAGGTTGTTGGCACAATCCAGTTAGATAGAAGGGAGAATTCTTGGCAGTAAATTCCATCCCGCCCCCCCCCCCCCCCCCCCCCCGTAAAATCTGACTTTGACACTGCGGGAACACCATGTGGGTCGGTAACCATGCTTCCCAGGAGCAGATCTCCCCTCTCCTGGCGTCTGTGTGGGTTTCTAAAGCTACCTCCTCCTGTGACGCTTAATTCCATTCTGTCCCACCACCTGGGAAGATACAGACTCCGTCCACCATCAAGGCCTCATCTGTCACGCTCCACCCCGCCGTAATTCACACTCACACCTTTTCTCAAAACACCATTAACTAAAATAATAAAGCTGACAATGCTTTAAAATTCAACTCCACTCTTACAAGATTACTGTCCCCCAAATTATCTCCTTAGGCATTTCGGTACAGACGTCAGAGAGTTAACGCACCGAGTACAATGAAAACTTATTTCGTGTTCATAAACACAGAGCCAACAGGTCAAGTTTTCTCATTTTAATTGACGATCAGAACTTCGACTACAAACATGCAAACTCCCGTTTGAGAAGCCCCTTTCAGATAGCTCGGAAAAAGACACGCCAGGTATCAGACACTCGGTCAGGGTTTAGTCCGAACCAACAAACTTCACCCACATTAACTAGCATCTAACTCCAGCCATACCCCTTCGGACAAAGGCTTGTGACAACAGCCAACTTAACCATTCTGATCTAAGGTCCAGAAGCATCTAGAGCTTGCCGGTACACATTTTCGAGACCGGTAACACAACTCACAACTCTGTCATTTCATCGCAACGTGTCACAGGTGCCGACACTCTTAACTCTACAGGAATCGCTGTCCGGATTTCCTTCCTACGCTCACGAAGCCCAACACGTGCCAACTACTAAAAGTCCCGTAGTGAAGCAAAGAAAACACCCACGCGTTAACACCGTAACAGTAAAATGCTGTCAAAAGTACTTCTGTAAGCGAAAACAGATAAAACTAAAGGACTGTTTGAAGAGCCTTTGGGTCCCGGCAACAAACACGATGTCGGAGATCCGGGGCATTTTACCCACCAAGCCTGAAATCACCAAGGGAGTCCGTGGTTATAGATGCAACGTGGTGGGTCTAGACGATTACTGGCCTAAAGGCAAGTTACAAGTAAGAGGCTTCCCTCTCCCAGTTGATCATAAAGGGAAGAGATTCTCCCTCCCTCCCTTTGTTCACAATTTCTTTCTCAACACTTTCCAAACGTAAGTGAATCTCTTTAAAGCCAGAGAGCCTGTAGCCGGTCTCCCATCTCAGGAACGTTTTCCTAGCACCTGAGAGGTATCCCTGAAACCTAATCCTCAAGAAAGACAAGGCCCGATGTCTCCCAGTCTCCTAGGTAGAGATGGGCCTCATTTGCCACCGAGCTCCAAACTGCAAAACCTACCTCTGGTCATGAAGATATGAGGAAACGAGCAATTTTATCTTCAAAACATGGATGTCAAGTGTTGTAACCACTTGACTGTACAGAAGAGTGACATCTCTTGGTCTCTGGAGCCTGCTTAGCAGACAGCCTGTGAGGCCCGTGGCCCTCCGGTTTAATGCTTACCCAGTAAGAAAACTGTTTTCTTCCCTCTACCTGCGTGGACAGATTTTTCTGGGTGAAAGAGGAGGTTCTGTTTTCAATTATATTTCCTCAACACTCATCTTTAAAACAAAACAAACCCATAAAATATATTCTCAAACAATATCCATGCCAAATAACAAATTTCCATTTCTTGGAACTTGAATACTAGAGAAATCTTAGAGTTTGCCATCCAAGTACGTTAGGGGGAGGAGCTTTTAAAATGATGACAGAGCTAAGCGCACCAAGGCTTGGCTCCTTCAGAGAGGATTCTGCGCACAGCAAGGACCCAAGTTGTTTCAAAACCACTCCCACCGACCTTCCTTTTCTAAGTTAGAGTCGGGGCTCGAGCAGTCTCAGCTATTTGACCTTCGGAAGCCGAGATGATGCCCTCACCCCTTAATACTTTCTCACTTACAGTCACTCCTCTCCGAGGCCTGCCACGTGGGAGGGGCACGGGGAAAGGTCACCTGGGGAGCCGGAAAGCAAACTGGTTTTTTTTGTTTTTTTTTTTTTTAAAGTATCTATCATTTAAAAACCATCTGAAAGCCAACAAGGGGTCCAGTCTCAAGAAGACCCCGGTTTATCAGGCTCCCTCTAAGGTGGTTTCCTTGCCTGTAAAATATACTAAGCTATTACTGAGAATCTGGTTAAGATCACGTATATGAAGCTTGGTAGAAAAAACGTTCTTGTGACACAGAAAATGCTCAGTGCATGGCAGGATTTATACAACCACACTCCTGTCCTATCTAGTCCTCCTCTCTCTCTGCTCCTCCCCTGCACACACGCGCTCTCTCTCTCTCTCTCTCAAAAATGAACATCTAAAAAATGATGACAGTTTGGGGGCACCAGGGTGGTTCAGTTGGTTGAGCGTCCGACTTCGGCTCAGGTCATGATCTTGCAGTCCATGAGTTCGAGCCCCGAGTCAGGCTCTGTGCTGACAGCTCGGGGCCTGGAGCCTGCCTCGGATTCTGTGTCTCCCTCTCTCTCTGCCCCTCCCCTGCTCGTGCCCTGTCTCTCAAAAATAAATAAATGTTAACAAAAAATTTTACTTACAAATTTAAAATTTGTAATGAACAAAACTGCTTACAGTATGGAATACAATGGAAAACAGCAAAGCACTTTTATTTAGAGGAAGATCACGACAAAGTCAAATTACAAACTAAAGAAGAAAAGGTGGAAGGAAAGAATGGAGAGAGAAAAAATTCATCCAAAAATTGAGGATGGGATTATGACCATAAGCCATCTTTTTCCTTAAAACTTTTCTGCATTCTAAAATTTCCTGCAATTCGAACAATGTATTGCTTTTAGAACTGGAAAACAAGCTTTCACATGGAGGATGATTTGTAGTAAGACCACAGTTCACAGAGAAATGATTCCGGGGGCACCTGCCTGCCTTAGTCAGTAGCACATGTGACTCTTGCTCTCGGGTCATGGGTTCGAGTCCCATGTTGGGTGTAGAGGTTACTTAAATAAATCTAGAGAGAAATAACTTAGACTTTAGATTAAAACCAACAAAAACAAAGAAAACAAAAAGTTTTTTTAACTTCTCCCTTCTTAAGCCATTAAATGTGGTAAAACTTACCCTAGCTTCTATGACTTAAACCACAAATTCACTAGCTTTCTTCTCTCGCACTACTCTATGAACCAAATTTCTGGGTTTCTGTAAATCTGTAACAAACATATTATGTTTACATTTCAGTGTCATGAAGCCTAAAATTAGATCTGTCCAAAACTGAAACTGAATACAGGTCAAACACCATTTTAACAAATATCATCCATCAAAATCTCCACATAAAAAGTATCTCTAGGCTGCCGGCCAGTGGCCCACGTACTTAGAATATTTCTTAAAAAGACAACATTCCTACACACCAAAATGGCACTTGGAACTGTCCCTCCCCTTCAGGTTACCTACAAGGACATTTACCCTTCAGTTTGTTTCAAGAGGTAAATACTTAATACACCGCTAACTTTCAAGGTGAATTCTAAGGCTACTGTTTGATTTCAAGAGTCTGTCCTTTATTCAATAAAAACATTGTTCAACAAGTGCTAGAATTTACTCAATTCGTGACCCTCTTCTTGTCTATCTTTTACGTATCACATAAGAACATCCATGAGAAAAAAAAAAGGCCACCATTTTCTATGTTAAGCTGTTTTAACACAATACAACACATCAACATTTTAATACTAAAGAAAGGTTAGTCCTGGGGCGCCCGGGTGGCTCAGTCGGTTAAGCGTCCGGCTTCGGTTCAGGTCATGATCTCGCAGTTCGTGGGTTCGAGCCCCGCGTCGGGCTCTGTGTTGACAGCTCGGGGCCTGGAGCCTGCTTCGGATTCTCTGCTTCGGATTCTGTGTCTCCCATTCTCTCTGCCCCTCCCCGCTCACACTCTGTCTCTCTCTGTGTCTCAAAAACGAATAACATTAAAAAGAAAAACAAATTTAAAGAGAGGTTAGTCCTGAGACAAAACGAGTCTGAGAGACCGCGGACTATGATGGCTGTTCAGCTCAGTCAACTTGAGTCAGGAAAGCAAACATATTTTTTAATTTTTTTTTTCAACATTTATTTATTTTTGGGACAGAGAGAGACAGAGCATGAACGGGGGAGGGGCAGAGAGAGAGGGAGACACAGAATCGGAAACAGGCTCCAGGCTCCGAGCCATCAGCCCAGAGCCCGACGCGGGGCTCGAACTCACGGACCGCGAGATCGTGACCTGGCTGAAGTCGGACGCTTAACCGACTGCGCCACCCAGGCGCCCCAGGAAAGCAAACATATTAAAAGCTCCGGGCAAGGGGGGAAGCACCAAGCACTGGAGCGCAAGACGTGCACCCACTCGTGTTCTCTGCCTTCCCCAGAAGCCCAGGACTCATGTATCCCAGCCTTCACATGAGCTTCCGCTTCCGGGCCCCCACCTGCCACTCACTCACCCCAAAGAACCTGAAACCTATCACTGGACTCCCCTCTCATGCAGCACACAGGGGCCCACCCTACCACCCAAATCATGGCTTAATTTGTATCTTCTGCTCCACATTAGATACTATTGCTATAGCGATTTTCCCCCCAAAACTGTAAGATTTTTCAAAGGAAAGATCGTCTCATACTTGACTTGCACAGAATTAAAGCAAAGCTGGAAATATCAATAAATTTGGTTTTCATTAACTAATTCCAGGTAGAGAAAAAAGGCTTACTGATCTAACCTTAAATTAATATCTATCTTTTTGCAGGCCAAATAACAAATTCAATGTGGATACTGCTTACTTTTAAAAGGCTTTAAACCACCCACATTATTCTCACAAGTTTAACACCCCATCCTTGCCCCGTCCCCCAACAAAGAAAATTCAGGGCTGATCAGAAGCCATCAAAGGTACAGAGGCACCCATCTGCACAATGATAATCCTGCCAGCATCCAGCTATCCTATCCCGCCAGCCTCGTCCTCCCAGAGCTCCGAACCTCGGCAAAATCGTCTTGCACATTAACGCAACCTGATTGGATAGAAACCTTGAAGATGTTTCAGCAGTAAGGTACAGTTCTAAAGTTACAACATAACTAACTGGGAAAACCCAAAGACTCGCTTTAGAAACGTTGTTTTATTAGGTGTGAAATCTAGATAAAGTTCTATTTAATGTCAACTAATAAACGGAGAGGAAAGACAGAAAAAACATCACCATTTTTAACCATCACGTTACTAACTGAGGCAAGAGTCATTAACGGATGCTAAAGATGTTGGGTGAAGTTTACAAAAGAATATTTACGTCATCTTAAGGTATCTCTGCACAGATTACCTACGAACCCTAATGAAAACTGGTAACGTTGCCCCGGGAACACCCAAGAGATGACACCCTTAACCACAGTGACATCTGGGACAAACTGGGGCTGGGACAAACGGACATGTAACTTCCAAATGTGATGAACTGAGAAAGAAACGTCATTTATGTAGATTTTCCTGCCCAAAGTTGCAAAGCCTGAATCTAATCATGAGGAAACATGGAAACGAAATTTCAGGTTCATTTCACAAAACCGCCGGCTCCTGCTCTTCAAAGATGTCAGTATCACAGAAGACACAGTCTGAGAAAAGATGCCAGATTCCAAGTGGAAACAAACGTGTCAACTACATGCAACACACACGGTGCGGTTCCTGGACTGAATACCGTACAACAGAAGGACATTACTGGGCTGAAGCAGCACCGGCCACCCGAAAACGGGCCACTTTGGCGTAGAGAGCATTCTGGGCTGAAGGCAACGGAGAAATAGCAGCTGCGGGAGGAATTCTCTGCCCTTTCCCTCTCTGCCTCAACGCAGGACACAAACGTCGCTTTGTGAAAGTGTCCCTCCTCCCCACTCCAGTACCAGGAAGAGACGTTAATTATCCCAAGGACCCGGAGGATGTGAATCTGCATGAACAAACCTTACTACCATGGCCCCTGTTACTTTCCCTCATCTATTTCCCGTCCCACGACTGACCATCCCCAGAAGCCCCAACTCTCGTTCCTTTGTCTTGTCACGCGTCCAAAATACATCGCCCTTTATTAAAATGGTACATACGCTCTCAAGCCTAACTGCTTCCTCGGGTTTTCACTCCTCCCGGGTGAATCTCCAGCGTGCATATGCCAAACAAATCTTCTGTCTGGTTCATCTGGCCTTTGTCAATTTAATTCACAGGCTCCATCCGCGAAGAGCCCAGAGGAAAAGGTTTTTTCCTCCCCCCATAGAGACACTGGTGAAATGTAACTGTCATCATCAATGCTAACGTCTCCGAATTCGGTGACTACACTGTGATTATGTAAGAGAATCTGCTCTTGTTCTTAGAAAATCTACCTCGAGTATTCAGTCGTGAAGAGTATAAAAGGCCTGCCACTTGATCTAAAAAGGTTCGGAAAAGTAACAACGGAATGCAGAGAGAGAAGGCAAATGTGGCAAAATGTTAACTATTGGTACACGTAGGTAATGGTGTGGGAATTCTTTAGACTATTCCTATAGCTCATGAGTTTGAAAATATTTTTAAAACAAAGTGAAAAACGAAACCCTAGTAAACACTGACATAGATGTTTGACTATCAAAACACAGGGGGGAAAAAAAGGGGGGGGGGCGCTTAGGGTGATTTTCCCCACTTAAAAGACCTTTGTTTTGCCTCCTGCCCCTTGAATTATTCATTCATTCAACAAATATTTACTGAGCGAGACATCCGTACCGCCGGCTTGTATTCTGGAGAAGGTGAGCGCCGGGCGGGAGCTCAGTCCTGGAGGGACTCAGTCCGGGAGGGGACAGTAACAGGGCCTCATGCGGGGGAAGAGCCAGCATGTGAAGATGCACTAAAAAGAAACCAGGCAAGTCACGCTGAGGACATCATAAGCCCTGTGCCGTGGCACCTGCCCCACACAAGTGTCCAAACAGCAGGATAGGTTAGGATAAGCAGGAGCCACAGCCTAAAGGGCTTCCTGCGCAGCCCCACCAGGGCGGAGAACCCGCGGGCTCCAACAAGATCTGGGCCTCTGCTCGTGTAGTCTCAGCACACGCCAAGGGCTCCCACCTAGGTCATCTCGGCCAAGGGCTCTGTGTATGAGGCCCTCCAAGGCCCAGAGGCAGGAGCGGTGACGGACAAAACAAGGAACTTCTGAAGTTTACTCTTTCCTTTAGAAAGGACCTTCCTTTTCCTCGTTGTAATCACTGCCTCTACTCATACAGGAACTTTCTCTATTTGCACACTGCAAGTCCCCTGTCCCAGGCACTAGGCACCCACTTATCCCAACCGTGGAGGAGGCAGGATGGCTGGTCACTCTCTCTCTAGGGATGATTCTCTATCCTTGGCTACCTGTTTGCACATCTCTACTTGGAGATCCACACTGGGTGATCAAGACAACTTCAGGCTGTTCCAAAACCTGACCTAATAAGAAAGATGGAGGTTCATTACTGCTAAACACAATTTAAAAAAATATATGTCCGTTACGGAAATTCGAGAGATGCTTCAAAAAAGAGAAGAGAAGCAGCATCAGAACAGATGCAGCCTCCTGTATTTCACCCTTATTTCACTCAGTTACAATTAAACCCAGAACACACACATTACAGAAAGAATCCAGATGAGAGGGGAAAAGAAGTGGGCTCCAAAGTCAGAGTGGTGACGGGATCCACTTGTAAGCTATGAGATCTTGGGCACATGACCTCATCTGCCTTTCAGCCTCTGCCTTATTTCTTTTCTTTTCTTTTTTTTTTAATGTTTATTTTTGAGAGAGAGAGAGAGAGAGAGAGAGAGAGCGCGCGCGAGCACGAGCTGGGGAGGGGCAGAGAGAGAGGGAGAAACACAGAATCTGAAGCAGGCTCCAGGCTCCAAGCTGTCAGCAAAGAGCCCGCCAGGGGGCTCGAACCCACGAATGGCAAGATCATGGTGTGAGCCGAAGTCAGACACTTAACCAACTGAGCCACCCGTCTGTGGAGCTGTCAGCCTCTGGCTCCTCTCTCTCTCCTACATCATCCCACAACACCTACATTTAATTCAGTGGCTACATCACATAGGCAAATCACTAAAAAAATAGATACAATGTCAGGCGTGAAAAAGAGAACTTGGGTACTGGGGGGAGGAGGTGAAACACTGCGAGAGCCTCCCTAAAGAACACGCCGCGCGAGGCACAATTAAGAGCATGTGACATTATTGACATATTTGGGGACTACAAAGGATGGGAAAGAAGCAGGAACCAAAACTGCAAGTGCAGGCTCACATCTTTCAGAATATTTATAACCCTCTTAAAAGAAAGAAAGAAAGAAAGAAAGAAAAAACAAACAAACATAGGAAAGAATCCACACTAGACCAAAGGGCAAAAAACCGGCAGCTACCAAACCCTGCAAAGCCACTAGGACACCCCAAATGTGTTTTAGAATTTTCTACATCTGCTTCCGCCTTATTGTATGGATAAAGCCTGAGGTCCGCAAGGGACCGAGGCAGTAAGTGAACTGTCTGAATACACTCAACACCAAAAGCATGAGTAAATCTTTGTTATTTGCCAGACCCAACCTCCCGCCAAGGACTACCAAAAACCATCAGTCCTAGGTAGGGGGAAGAAAAGAAAGCGATTAAAAACAAGAGAAGAATATTAATGGAGCTCAAAGCACCATGTAACTAGGTATAGGGAAAACATGAGTCAAACCAGGATAGCAAGATGGCTCAAAAGTTCAATGCATTCCCTCTGCGCTTAGAGGATAAAATCGAAAATCCTTACTGCACACGGCCCTGCATCTATCTCTAACTGGGACTTGTGTAATTCTACCTCCTCCCTGCAGACACATCCACCAAGGGCCTTTCTACCCCAGAGCCTTTGCATATACCACCCCCCCCCCCCCACCCCTCAGCCTCAACTGTAGGTCTCATCGAGTGCCACTTTTTCAGAAAGTCAACAGTTTCAGTTAAAGACAGTAAATCTATATATCCAGAACCAACCGGGGTGCCAGGCACAAGCAGGATCTTTTTGAATGAATAAATGCTGACAATTCTTACCACTAAGAACCAATCCTAGAGGTTATTTCAATATGGACTGCCCCACTCCCAAAATGTTTTTAAGGTGCCATTACTTCCTACTTTAACGACTTATTTTTATTTTTACTATCGCTTAGAAACAATCCTGCAAAGAACCAAGAACATGTTAAATTATAATTCACTAGTCGAATTAATCCAAAATGCAATGTGGTCAAAGATTAAAAATTTAGCTCCGAATCTAATTACAGATTCCACATAACAATAGCTTTTGAATATAATTTGTTTTCAGGGAACTAACTTTGTCCACATCGATCACACTTGTGCCTAAACTGGAAGAGTATTTA
Source organism: Prionailurus viverrinus (assembly GCF_022837055.1). NCBI lineage: Eukaryota > Metazoa > Chordata > Mammalia > Carnivora > Felidae > Prionailurus > Prionailurus viverrinus. The sequence continues at coordinate 133,578,213 of NC_062566.1, forward strand.
AAAAACTTAATTCGAGTGGCATTAACCACTGCTTATTCTTCCATGAACCACAATGAAGAGTATTCTTTATGTTAAATCACTTAACAATCTCTTTAAAAAGTTGCAATTTTTCCAAATGGAGCTAAGTTTTTTCTCTGGTTATTTCTATTTTTAGTATCAGTTACATCTTAGTAGCCACTAAAGAAAGTACTTCAGAAGGGGGCAAATTCCCTGAAAAACAAAACCGACCAAAATTAACATCTAAAGAAACAAAAAATTTGAAGAGGTCTATAGCTTTCAAAAAAAAAAAAAAAAAAAAAAGATTATTAAAAACTCCCAAGCCCAGATGGCTTCACTAGAGTGAATTCTTCTAAACATTTAAAGAAACAAGTACAATCTTAACAACAAACCCTTCGGGAGGACGGAAATGAAAAGGAATCCTTTCCAACTCTTTCCGTGAGACCTGCATAAGCTCGACAACAAAATCCAACAAGGACATCATGGTTAAAGTAAAATTACAGACCTATCTCTCAAACCAAAAGCGTAAAAATACTCATCAAAATGTTAGCAAACTGAATCCAGGAATGTATAAAAAGGATAATGCATCACAACCAGTTACAGTTTATCACAGGAATGCAAGGATGGCTTAACACTCAAGAGTCAACTGATTTAGGGGCGCCTGGGTGGCTCAGTCGGTTGAGCATCTGACCCTTGATTTTGGCTCAGGTCACGATCCCAGGGTAGTGGGATCAAGATGCACATCAGACACTGCACTGAGCATGGCGCTTGCTTAAGATTCTCTCCCTCTCTCTCTCTCTCTCTCTCTCTCTCTCTCCCCCCCCCGCCCCTCCCCCGCTCACACATGAGCATAAGTGCACGTGCACTCTCTCTAAAAAAAAAAAAAGTCAACTGATTTATTAATATTTAATATAAAGCTACAATACGTAAGACAGTGTGGGTAATGGCACAAAACAATGCAACAGAACAGGCCATGGAATCAGACCCAAACATACAAGTTATTTAATTAATGGCAAAAACAACACTGTAGTGTAGTACAGAAAGGACGGTCTTTTCAAATAACAACTGGGTTAATTGTGTATCCAGATGGAAAAGTGAGTCTTGACTCCTTCCTCAAGTCATACACAAAAATCAGTGCCAGCTGGATTGTAGTTCTAAAGGTGCAACGTAAAACAATAAAGTCTTCAGAAAACAAGTTAAGAGAACACCTTCATGTCCTTGGAGTAAGCAAAAATTTCTTAGACGAGATGCTAAAAGTACTAATCATACAGGGAAAAAATGGACAAGGTAGACTACGTCGAAATTAAAAATGTCTGTTTATGACATGATCTGATGAAGAGTGAAAAGGCAAGCCAGGGTAGGAGATACGGAAACAATTTCTACCGATTAGTAAGGAACAGGCAGAGAAGCCAATGGAGCGTAGGCAAAGGACTTCCCAGCACAGGGTATCAAATGGCCAATAACCTTCATAAGCAATTAGAAGGATGCAAATTAAGCCACAATGAGCTACTACCACACCCATCAGAACGGCCAAAAGGAAGACACATGGTATCCAGCGTGGGAAAGGATGTGACGCTTAGAGAACTTTCATACAAGGCTAGTAGAACTGCAAACTGGAAGTATCTGCTTTGAATATACGCATGTCCCATAACCCAAATAATTCCATTCTAAGTGAACACCGACTGAAATAGACACATATTCACCAAAAAACACGCAAAAGAACTGCACTATTCCTAACAGCCGAAACTGAAAGCAAGACAAGTGTCCAATAACAATACAACAGACAAGTAAACGTGGACATATTCATACAACAGAATACTGTGAATCTCACACGCTTCAGATGTTAAGTGAAGCGACCCAACACAAAATCATACCATATAACTTCTACTACCATAAAGTTAGAAATAAGGAAAAGTCACTATGGTGTTTGCTTTTTTTTTTTTTTTTTTTTTTTTTGGCCAGGGGACCGGGGCGGGCGGGGGTGTGATTGCCTGGGAGGGGCACTGAGAGGAGCTTGTAAAATACTGGTCATATCTGCTCTCGATCTGGGCGTGTTCACTTTGTACATCCTTGTGATTTAGGTACTTTCCTGTTTATCAGCTGAAACTGATTTCACTTAAAGTTTATTTTAAAAGAGAAGTAAAAATCCTTAATACAATATGCAAAAATTCTTCATTTACCATGGTACCTATGAAATACCGGAAGTTCCCACAGAAAGAGGGAAGGGAGAAGATTTACCTTAACGGAGCATTAAATTATCCATTATCTAATTGAATCCTCAAAACAGCCCTGAAGCAAGTGTCATTTCCATTGCACAGGGATTTGAAATAACCTCCCCAAGGCCAACTGACCAATAAATGGGAGAGGTGGAATTCTACCTGAATTCTGACTCCCAACTCATTTCCACAACACACAGTACTCGGTAATCTCCAAGGAGGGGTCCATTAACACCGATTTGCTAGTCAAAATAAGGTGCTCCTGGCGATGGTCCCTTTGATCTCCCCAGGGGATTGAAAAAGAGTAAAATGCAATTTAAAAATAACAGAAGCAAACTGAATGTTTCATTTTCAGCTGAATCTGCATGAACACATTTAAGTAAAAATACCGCTTTAATTTTAAAGCCGCTGGCAGCTGAAATCAGCCCTGGCCACTGACATTCCTCTCGGCCTTTCTAGTCTAGGAACACAGGTGCTCGATAAACACGCGATAACTGACCATATATCCCGCCATTTCTTCTAGTATCTTTATTCCATTCAACTGATGACTAAACACAATTGACTACCTGATACAAATACTACGAAACGAACTTCTCTAGTAAAATGAAAAGTACTACCTGAAACGAGACTGCTATCATAAAGGGGGTTCAGACATGGTGAAATAAACCAGAGAAATTAATATTCCCGAAACTACCGTGCACCGTGTGATTTTTGTCTTCACTCGATACAGAAAACACAAGTAAGCACTTTAACCGAGCATCTGCTGCAGAGACCTAGATAATACAGGCGTCGCACATGTATACGTGTATTCTGTGTGTATATGTACGCGTGCTATGCGTGTGCAAATTTGTGCACGTGCTTTAAAGAAAGGCTTTAAAACACTTACTTCTTTCCCTATTCTTGGCGAAAGTACAGACCCAGCTCACAAGTAAAACAAACTTCCCAGAATTCTCTTTTCCTAATGTTCACCAACACAAAAGCTAGGTGTTTACAAAGACTGAGTGTCAAAACAACATTCTCCTTCAGAACTGCATCATATGTCGATGGAAATTTTTTATATCCCCAAAGGGAAGCACTATTTGGCAGTGACTATTTCCCATATTTTAGCGAAGAAGGGCTGAACACTCAAGGCATATATCAGATAAGCAAAAAAAGAATCATTCCTTTGAAGGCGCTAACTGCATTTAGACAAGAAATTACAGCTTTTGCCTTACCTCCGGCTCAATTTACCTACTGCACTCAAATGCCTTAGGTGATTTTTGTTTGGTTTGGTTTGTTTAATCATTTGTTCACATATTCTTAGCAACAAAATTCTGCCTTTTCCTTAAAACACCCCAAATTATTGGGGCGCCTGGGTAGCTCAGTCGGCTGAGCGTTCGACTTCGGCTCAGGTCATGATCTTGAAATTTGTGAGTTCAAGCCCCGCGTCGGGCTCTGTGCTGACAGCCCGGAGCCTGGAGCCTGCTTCGGGTTCTGTGTCTCCTTCTCTCTCTGCCCCTCCCCTGCTCACGCTCTGCCTCTATCAAAAACAAAAAAATAAAAGAATAAACACACCCCAAATTATGTTTGGCCTCAGATCAATAAACCACTTGAGTTTAGTATATGCAGCAGGGACATCTAAAGATTTAGAAGTTTGGGAGTTTCCCTTTTTAATGTTTAGCTATACAAGACTGGGGAAAAAGCTAGGTGCTCTCAGTACAGTGTTCAACACAAAATAAAAGCTTTTAAAATTAAAGTGCCAGGGTTCCCAGTAGACCCTCTTCTCATTAATAGTACCCAGGGCCTCCTGATGGGTTACTGGCTCCTCACCATACTGGTCAGGTAGAAGGCTTCAAACCGCTTCTGTGAAATTTGCTCCTCATTCACCAACATTTACTGAGCTGAACTGGAAGCAGAGACAGACGATGAAAAGTCTCAACTGTGTCTGAAAGGTTCTGCCATCCGGTCAAGGCAAAATCTGGCTCTCTCTATACTTTTCAAGACAATTTCTCCACGTTTGCATTTTACATTCCCTGCTCGGACCCGCCCACAATTCCGTGGTCTCCTTTCCCGTGGTCCCTGTATACAAACCTTAATACTCAAGAAAAATGCAGCCTCTCTTTTCCATGCCTCACGTTCAGTCGAAACCCTCAGCTTGAAATGGAGAGGTCCCGGAGTTCTGGGGGTGCCTTAAAGACTACTGACTAGAAGATATTTAGAGGCTTGCAAATGTTCTCATTTTAGCAGTGAGAAAGTTAAAATCTAGAAAGGCCAAGGTGACCTGCGCTTACCACACGGCTAGTTATGTAGAAGTCAAGCCAACTAGAACAGAGGTTTCTTGACCACACGTTATTCTGCACTGTTCATTCGATTCCATCCATCGTGTGGAACTTGTGTGTCAACCATCCAGAATTTTGTCACTGCTCCTTAGTTAACCTATTAGTTGTCTTTGTGTAGACGTGGCCTAAGCAAGCACGTGCAGATAGGATTCAGGAGGGATCCCTGCACCTCGTATAATTTCATGTGAAATTATGAGTATGCACATTTTTCTGGAAATAAGATTCACATCTTTCATCAAATCCGTAGTCTCTGTCTACAGAGTAAGAACCAGTGGCCTACACCAAGGATGTGTGACAGATATATAAACGGTTCATGATGGTGTGAAATACAGATTCAAGGATGATGTTTTATTCATGCATAATAGGAGGATAATGGTTACTTAGGGAGAGTTAGCAATATAAAGGCATTATTACACTTGGTATCTCTATTACAGAGACCCAGGTCAGATAGATAGCTGCACTATTTGATACAGTGCAGACATCCCTATGATGCTATAGTAAAATATCAATCTTTAATTCTCCAAGGTGGAAAAAGCTTAAAATACCACTGATCAGAGGCCTTCAAATCTTTGGGTTTGACAGGTTAATTGCCCTCCTAGGCTGTAACCCACAGAAAGACACAAGTCCTAGAATCTCAAAGTATTAGATAAGTCTGCTGCTGCCTTTCTTTTTTTCCCCTTCCGATAGTCTTGCTGATCTAACTCCTTGGTCAAAGAACCTTTCTACATCATTTCAAAGATCGAGTTTTACATGGAGATCCTCCTCTCATTGTTTGAGTTCAATGCGTTATTTTAAAAATTCTGAATGGGTTTGTAGACACCTAATTCCCAGAGGAATTTTCCAAACGTGTTTTTTTTTTAAATCGCTACCTCATTGCGTACATCGGGCTGTCGGCAAAAACAGAACCAACATCAACAACCACCACAGTCAGGCTGCCTCAACGATGAGAATGCTTTCGATTACCGGTACAACTCCCGATTTTTATAGCAATTTTCTTCTATGAGTTTCTTAACACTTCTCTTGGTCCACAATGTTTCTATGCACTTAATCATATGTACATCACAAATGGAGGAGAATCAAGAATCAGACAGCATGATCTGTCCAAAATAAGAAGAACGACGCTCTTCCTAAAAGCCTTAATATACAAGCAATATCATGCTCCGTAAACCTATCTTGGCTTCTAAGGACGACTCCAAAAAAAATTAAATATAAATCAATCAGTTCATTAGGCAAATCTGAGCACTCTTCCATCCTTACTGTCTTATCAACCTTAACGCAGCCAACACTTACTATTACCATGAGCCTCAAAGATGAGAACGCTAGGGCCAAAACTTAATCGTTTTGTCTTCTTTCCAGTAACAGGCTTAGGGACCTCCTCTGACAATGTTTTCTTGTGGCATCTTCTTAGTCACTTATTTAAAATGTAAAGCAACTTTGTGTATGAGAAAGAGTCCTAACAATTCATTGACAATTTCAGATGAACGAGAAAGCCACTCTGTACTCGGGGATCTGTTCTAACAAAGGCCTTTTTATATGACTCAAGATTTCAATTTCATCAGCTTGACTTGACCTCAAAAATAATGCATTTCTCTCTGTATTCATTCACTGAGTATACACCACCAGGTAAGAAAGGCAACTGACACGCGTTCCTAAAGACTGGCAGAGAGAATCTGGAAGATCCTGACTGCCTACGCTATCCAGAAAAGGGTTCATTTGTGACTGGATCGTGACTCAGCATCGGTCAAAAGCCCGAATGAGACCATTGATATTGCGGGGACATCACCTGAAAGATAAATTAACTAAACTCTGACGAATCAAATTACCAGTACGAGGCACACCGTACTACTGAAGCCTGAGGCTTTCCTCCGCTTTCTCTAAAATGGCAGGTGCAAAATGTTTCCCTATCTGTAAGATGCAACACATTTTCTCCATCTATCATTAATGTCATTTTAGGCAAGAATCCAAATGATTCTTCTTCATACGAGAGAGAAGTCGGCTTCTCCTGGTTTACTTCCTCTCATTAGTCAATGCCGACTATATAATTAGTTCTGTTTCCTCTTTTGCTTTGACTAATAAAAATTAAAAACAAAAAAGCAAAACAAAACAACAACAACAAAAAACTTCTTCGGTTCCATGCAGATGCCGAGGCTGTCCTTGCCCTCAGCCTCTCACCGATAATTCCTTCCAGCAACTTCCACACTCTACCCCTCCACTTAGGCCACTGTTTTCGGTCTTCTCAATTCAGTCCATCAGTGTAAGACAATCTCAAATCCTTTCTCCAAGTAGACAAATAAAGTAGTAAATGGCTATGTCTACACAGACTGTAATACCACGAGAATCGCCTTAGCGGAAATTAGTTGTAACTAAAAAAAAAAAAAAAAATCAGCCTGTAACATGCAAAGGATTTGATGAACATCAAAGAATCAGAGAATAAAGAACAAAAGATCCACCTCACAGGCTCAGGAGGTAGACTACAAAAGACAGGGTGCTGCTTCGTAAGATCATCACCTGCTTCGGCAAGTCGTAAGTGCGTAATGATAGGAAAAAATATTCCAAAGAAACTTGTGAATAAGACCCAGTATAACACACATACATCCACTGGGGTTTCTGAACGAAGTAAACTCTTGAATGTCCAACAGGGAGAGCACAAGGTAAACAAGATAAATCACTTGGCTTCAACTTACTGTTTACACAAGTTGAACACAGACCTTCCCAGTTTCGTCCTCTAGCAGCATCAGAGCACTCCAAAGCCCCACGATGAATCAACTGAATGAATTCACTTCCTTGCACATCTACTCGCCAAGCAGTGATAGGAAGCAAGATCATAAAAGTGAGTAAATCCTGGGACTCAAGGAGACTAAACTCATCTCTGAACAGAGGGGAATTATTTGTAGGATAGTGTAACCGCCTAGAGCAACCCTCAGAAAATTCATACTACAGTAACTTCCGACTCTAGCATTTTGATGATCAAGAAACAGCCTGACCGCCTCTGAGTATATACCCAGAAGAAGTGAAGGCAGGGACTCAAACAGATACTTGTACATCTATGCTCCCAGCAGCATTAGTCACAAGGCTAGAAGGCAGAAGAAACCCACGCGTCCATCCATGAAAAACCAGATAAAAAAAAATGTGGCGTGTATACACATATACAAGGAATATTATTCAGCCTTAAAAATGGAGAGACGGACAGGCACCTGGGTAGCTCAGTCAGTTAAGCAAGCGTTCAACTTCGGCTCAGGTCATGATCTCACGGTTTGTGAGTTCGAGCCCCGCGTCGGGCTCTGTGCTGACAGCTCGGAGCCTGGAGCCTGCTTCGGATTCTGTGTCTCCCTCTCTCTCTGCCCCTCCAGACTTGCGCTCGCTCTCTCTCTCTCTCTCTCTCTCTCTCTCAAAAATAAACATTAAAAAAAAAAAAAAGGGAGAGTCTGACCCATGCTACAACATGAATGAGCCCTGAAGACTATGCCAGCTGAAACAAGCCAGTCACAAAAGGGCAAATATTGTATGATTCCACAAATACTAGGTTTCTGGACCAGTCAGATTCACAGAGATGGAAGAATGGGGGTGCCTAGGTCTGGGAGGAGGGGGGAATGGGGAGGTAATGTTCAATGGGGACAGAGTTCCAGGTGAAGATGATGAAAAAGTTTTGAAGATGGATGGTGGTGATGGTTGCAAAACAGGCATATACTTAACGCCACCAAACTGCTCATTTAAAATTGGTTAAAAAGGTAAATTCTGTTATGCCGATTTTACCACGAAAAAAGAAAAAAATATGAATGATTCCGATAATCAGGGGTCACCAGAATATTTAAGGTTAGAAAAAGTTCCATTCATTCAGCAATTAAAACAAAAAAAAATTTTTTTTAACATTTATTCATTTTTGAGAGACAGCAAGAGACAGAGCACAAGCAGGGTAGGGGCGGAGAGAGGGAGACACAGAATCTGAAGCAGGCTCCAGGCTCTGAGCTGTCGGCACAGAGCCCGCCGCGGGGCTCAAACTCATTGACCTTGAGATCATGACCTGAGCCAGTCAGATGCTTAACCGACTGAGCCATTCTGGCGCCCCATCAACAAATATTAACTAAGGGCTTACCTATCTTTTTTTTTTTTTTTTTTTTTTAGTGTTTTTACTTTTCTTTTTGAGATAGAGACAGACAGAGCTTGAGCAGGGGCGGGGCAGAGAGAGACAGAGATACAGAATCCGAAGCATGCTCCAGGCTCTAAGCTGTCAGCACAGAGCCTGACGTGGGGCTCGAACTCACGAGCCATGAGATCATGCCCTGAGCTGTAGAAGTCTGATGCTCAGCCAACTGAGCAACCCAGGCGCCCCAGGACTCACCCGCGTCTGACACACGTTTTCTCCTAAAATCCACTTGCAGTAACGGAGTGCACTGCAAAGAGCCCACACGCAAGGACTCTGAAATCAAACCATGACTGACTCCTGACTGCTACTTCTAGGTTCCCAGCTCAGGTCAATAATCGGAGTCTTCATACCCTTGCATGTCAAAGAAGGACGATACTGCGTTTGTCTCAGGGAGGTCTGAAGGAGCAGGTATAGAAAAGCAACCGAAACATCCTGGCACAGAAGGAGGAGGCACTTTTTATTAATAAACGTTTCCTTTCGTTCCTTTGCCACAAGTAATGACCACAGGATGTTAACCGGGTCACAAGTGAGGGAACCTCTATGAAATACCTACTTTCTCAAACGAAACAAGCATCCCGCACGCGGGATGGTGGCAGGGGAGAGTCCCAGGGTCATAAACGTCATTCCTAGAAGGCAGCACTACACCAAACGAACTGCCACCTGTGTACCACCCCCCAAATCACTATCAGGTAAGAATCACGAGCCACATCAAAATAAAACGTCTTCTAAACCCAGGACAAGAAAACTTGGCAATGGCAAAACCCTGCTATACCAACTCATACACAAGAGTCGCAGGCATAATACAGTCGACAGAACTTAACCTCTGATGGTGAGCTGATAGCGTTAAACTGCAGGAAAAGAAGATCTTTTCTCCCCGAATTAAATTGGTGAATACATCTTTTCTTAAAACAGCACGTGTATACCATGGATAAATCCATTAACCCATGTTGCTATTTAAATGTTTATAGTGATCATATTACAAGCAATGTTTACAGTATTTCTAATCTATAGAGTAAGTTTTATGTGACCTAAAATGAAGTTCTGAAATAATTATATGCACGTGTCCATATATGTGTGTGTGCAGACCACATATTCCATGTAACGTACACACGCCACAGGTAACTAACTGGCTCCAAAGACAACACTGCGAAAGAAACTGATTATTCCAGAGCCTAGCTATTAATGACACTCCCCCAAATACTAACAGTCCTAAAATCGCTACTCCCTCCCAGTCTCATTCAGAATCCTGCACCATCATCCATCGTCCAATAATTTGTTGGAGCTCTCGATTCAGATGGGTTCTTGTTGAGAAAACGACATGTTTACATCAATACATTTTCAATTTAGCGAACCTCTTACGAGAGCACATTAAAAAGTATGTACTTTCCAAGTAATTTAACTCCTCCTGTCCTTTTCCATTCACTGAGTGTGTTGCACTTGAAAGACAAGCAACAGAAGACAAGTGAAAATCGGGATGGTAAAGATTCAGAAAATTCAAAGCCAGAAGCACCTCCCAGCGGCACAGGCTTCAAAGTTAATTACTCTTTAATAAGATGAATGCTTATCTCGTGATAATCCTAAGAATGCTCAGACTTTCCATGTGGATCAGCAGCGGGTCCCCGGAAGGATGACTTCTCTTCACAAACGCACAGACTGAACCCTGAAGAGCAAAGGACTCCTCACTCATCCTTGTTTTTACAAATCTCCGGGCTATTAAAGACACATTACGGGGTGTGTTAGCTCTGCCGCGGGCAAAGCCTTCGGGGCAGCTCGGTTTTTCTAGACCATCCCCATGAATCTGATGCGCTAACCTAAAACATACACCGACTTCCCGGGGATGAAAAACCCTCCAGAAAGGCTCCTCTGCAGGGTTCAGGCGTTCTGGCAACAAAAACATCGGAGGGGAGGGGCGAAAAGATGGCCCCGGCCACCCGCCCCGGGGGACCCAGATCTGGTCACCTGCCAATAAACGCGAACAATCCTCGCCGGGCGGGACCCCAAGGCTCGCGCTTCCCCGCCAGCGACGACAGCCGGCCTCCCTGCCCTCCGGGCAGGCCCGGCGCGGTCCCGAGGATGCTCCCCGGACGCCGCCGCGGGTCCCGCACCGCTCCCGCGTGCGTAACCGGACCTGTCAAAGCCTGCTCTCCGCGGGCCCGGCGGGCGGCAGCGCGGGCTCCGCGGCCCCGGCCGCCGCCAGCGCGACCGCACCGCGGCCCTCCACGGCGCCGACTCCGGAGGGGCGCCAGGGGCCGGGCGGCGCGGAGCCCGGCCCGGTGGACGCCCGGCTCGCAGGCCGCGCCGCCCGGGACCGGGCGAGGCCGCGCGCCATCTGCCCGCGCCGGCTGCCCTCCTCGGCGGGTCCGGGCCCGGGCGCCCACGCGGGCCTCCGCGCCGAGGCGGGCGCAGCCGCTCCCCGCCCCGCACACAAAGCGGCTCCGCGGGAGCCCGCCTCACCTGCAGCACGGGGCGCCGCGGGCCTTCGAGAACCATCGGACCCCGCTCCGGCGCGCGCGTCACAGCCCAGGCCTCCCGGTGCCGCCTGGCGCCGCCGCCGCCGCCGCCATTTCCTCCCGCTCGCCGTCGCCTCGTCCCCGCTGTCAGGTTACTCCATTCACCTGGGCCTGGAGCAGCCTGCGCCGCGCCGCGCCTCCGCCTCGACCCCTCCCGCCCGCGCCTGCGGAGACTGCGCAGAGCCCGGCTCGCCCGCAGCCCGCGCACGGCCCGCGGCAACGGCGCACAGCCGCTTGAAGAATCCCACCGGCGCCCGCGCCGCCCCCTCCGCGCCCCCACGCTCCGCTCGGCCCCGCTCGCCCCGCGCCGGCATGAGAGCGAGCCTGTGATTGGACAGAGCGCGGCGGTGAAAGGTTAATCCCGGCCCCGCAGCCATTCAGGAGCCGGGAGACAGCGGACGCGGGAGGCGGAAGCCAGGCGGCGTTTGCGGCCCAGCGCCGGGAGTGGACCGGGGCGACCCACCGCCTGCGGCCCGGCGCCTTCGCCGCGCTCCTGGGCCCGCGCGCCGGGGCCGCGAGCGCTCGCCGGGCTCGGCAGAACCTCCCGGCTCTCGGAACTCGTCCGCCTCCATCGTTGCCCCTCTGACACCCACCGCCCCCTAAACGTGGCCCTTCCCCACGGCCGTAATTGTTCTCCCGAGGCTCAGCGCTCCTCTTAACCACCGCCTCCCCTTTTTAAAGGGCCTTTCCACTCGCCTGCTTCTACCCCGCGGTGGTGGTGCCGGGCCCTCCGCATTTGGGGAGACAACAGACCCCACCCCGCCCCGGAATAGGAATAACCGGATAATGGGACGGAGACGGGGGGGGGGGGGGGGGGGGGCCGCTTATGTAAATTGTCTCTTTGCATAGGTTGCAACCCTCTGCCACACCTCGTGTCTGTGAATTAAAGAGTGGATGGAGGTCCAGTAAGTCATGGGCTTAAAGAGAATCGTATTAATTTACCCCCAAATGTAGGCATCTCTTCCAGAGGACTCCTGGGGTAGGCTGGTGCACTGCAGGGGATGCTTCCAATCTTAAGCGTTAGCACTCAGCACCTACTCCGTGCTAGATAGCCTGTGTTCTACAGCCGCCACCAGCCTCGTGTGGCTCTTGAGCACTTAAAAATTGGCCAGTCCCAAGTGGGATGTGCTGGTTGGAACGCATAGATGCATGTGTGCTTTACCAAAAAAAGACTGTAAGACATCGCACTAATAATCTTACTGATGACATGAAGTGATCATGTGTTTTACACAGCGGGATAAACAGTAGTTTCACTTGTTTTTTCTTTTTTTTTTTGCTGTGCTAGAAGAATCGTGATGTCTTACGTGGGCCACATTTTGTTGCTATTGGACCGGCTGCCCTAAGGCGCACATGCTCTGATATAAATTGGAGATGGGCATTGTAACTGGCCCCATTTTAACAGATGGAGAAACTGACTAGCCTCCAGCAGCTAATAAGTGAACTGAGATTAGAGCCCCAGGTAGTCTGGCTTCCGGACTGGCGTGCTGTCAGTCACTACTGTGCTCAAATTTTGATCATACATCTACCATAGTTTGGCTTGGACTTTCGCCTTAACATAGAATGTTCATGGGCAAAATTAGGAAATAGAATGCTTTGGGCAGACCTCCATAAAAACGTTTCTTACACGTACCGCACTGTGGGCAACAGACCTCCCCGATAACACACATAAAGGCTTTCGGGAGATAATCCTTTGTGAAAAGGATGGCTTCTCAGGGTGAAAATAGGCACTAGCAGTGGGAATTTGGGGGCAGGTAAAACTTTTAGCCCCTCCTGCTGTCCGTTCAATCTGTCAAGACTAGCTGGTCTTCTCCATCAGCGGGTTTGTCTAATTTTCACCAGTTTTTTTTTTTTTTTAAATAAAGAAAAAGAGTGGTACATACATATGGTTCATCCCTCAGAGAGCATAACAATGTATATAGTAGAAAGAATCTCTTTCTCACACCTGTCCCCAAGCAGATATTTCTTCCGTATTCATCAGAAGAATTTTTTCATGTGCATACAAGCCAAGACTTCCTCATTTACAAAAATGGTAGCATGCTCTACACGCCTACTTTACCTTGCCTTCTTTACATAATATATCATGAAGGTATTTTGCAGCAATATATACAGAGGTCCGTGCTATTTTTAAAAAAATTTTTAATGTTTACTTATTTTTGAGAGAGAGACAGTGTGGGGGGTTGCGGTGCAGAGAGAGAGGGAGACACAGAATGCAAAGCAGGCTCCAGGCTCTGAGCTGTCAGCACAGAGACCAACGCGGGGCTCGAACTCACAAACCGTGAGATCATGACCTGAGCTGAAGTCTGATGCTTAACGGACTGAGCCACCCAGGCATCCCCTTGCTATTTTTTTTCAATCCCCATAACACTATATTGCTGGGATGTGCCTTGATTTATTTAACTAATTCTCTATTGGTGGGCACTTAGACTTCCAGTCTTTTGCAATTAAACTTCGATCCATTTGGCAGTGACTGAGTATATGGGATGAGTGATGGATCCAAATTCTTTTTCTTCCAGATGGCTACACGGTTTGCCACTTATTGGCCATTTGTTGAAGGGTTCACTTGTAGACTCTGCATTCTGTTCCAATGATCTATCTATTCATGCTCTAGTTGCTGGCTTGTTTTTAAATCCAGAGACATAAACTCTTGTCAGGGATAGTGTTTCACACTTTGTTTGGATCACTAGAAATCTTGGAGCTAATATTTCAGCCCATGTTAAGCAACGGTATAGTACCATGTGGTATGCATTTTCGGTGGGCAAATTTTTTTATTTTCCCTCTGCCCTGATTATTTCCATAATTTGTTTTCTTTTTCGTAGGACAAGTCAGGATACAAATATACCTTTGCTTAAGACTCTTTGTTTGCAAGTAACAGAAACCAACCTGAAGGAGCTTAACCAAAAGGGAAGAACTGTATCACCAGGTTGCAGACGCTTCTCACAGAAGCCGGGAGCAGGAATACAGCTGCAGCAAAGGAGTAGACGCCAGGAGTTGGAAAGCTTTCAGGAACTCAAAGGTACTCTCTATATCCTTCTGTGATTTTTTTCCCCCTCTGTGTCTGCTTATCTGTGTATCTTTCTCTAGTGACTGGTTCTCTCTGCTTTTCCATCTACCCAGGAGAGTACAGTCGTCCCACTCTTCAGCAAGGAAGTCAGCCGAGCGTGGAGATCAGAGCCAAAACAAGGAAGGTGGGTGCAGTCCTGCAAAGTCAGGCAGCCAGTTGTATACACAAGGGGACTCTGCAAATGAAAAACTATATTGAGGACCACGGGAGCCACATTCCTCACTGTTGGAGAATGGGGTTACAAATATAGAAAGGAGAAAAGAAGAAGGCTTGAGTGGTCAGGTTGGAATTGGAGATACTAATGTGAACCTAAGGCTTTCAGTATACATAAAAGTATATCTATGTATATATACTCCCTAGCTCTGTCCGCTGAAAGAACCCTGGAGCAGCAGCCCTATATCCAGGAGAATACCTAACACCCAGATTGAAACACCATCTTCTGCTAAAAGGAACCGGGAATCCTTGAAGAAATACCTGACTTCACGGTTGGGACCGAGAAAGCGTACGTAAGCCTGGACCTTCTTGTCGTGCCAGAAAACATGAAAATGCTCAGAGTGAAGGAGACATTTCAAAACAACAACGTAGTCCGTTTGAAGGGACTCCCGCTGGCCAAATCTGGGAAATAGGAACATCAAAATAAATGATGATAGTAGGAGATTATGTCCCATGGAGTAAAATAGAATCCATGAGTCCACGCTGATGTGTGTGTGTGTGTGTGTGTGTGTGTGTGTGTGTGTGTGTGTTTAATGAATGAATAAGTGAAGAGAAAAGAGACAGGTCTTCCTTAGGATAGAATGCAACTAGAAATTTGGAAGGAATAGGGGATCCTGGGTGGCTCAGTGAATTGAGCATCAACTCTTGATTTCAGCTCAGGTCATGATCCCAGGGCTGTGGGATCGGGACCCACGTCAGGGTCTCGCTGACCCCGTGCTGGGTGCGGGACCTACTTAAGACTCTCTCCCTCTCTCTCCTTCTCTCTCTCTCTCTCTCTCCCTCCCTCCCTCCCCCTCTATCCCTCCTCCCTGCCCCCCCTCTCGAGTGTGCATGCTCTATCACTCTCTTAAAAAAAAAAAAAAACTTAGAAGGAATGATGGAATTAGAAAATCACCATTTGGCAATCATCAGACAAGAAATATCAGTGTTTGCTAAATCTCCTGGGTGAAAGTTGGACAAAGAATGGGATAGTAACATAGGTTCAAAGCATCTCCCCTATAACTCTTAGTTGAAAAACAAGAACTTTACAAAAGAGAATCTAGCAGACGTCACCTTACTCAAGTATTCAACGTTAACTTTCAGGCAACAGGTCACAGATATACCCGAAGCGTGCTACACGGCGCAGCTATAATATGGGCTTTATTGGGGGAAACTTAACCGCAGAGAAACAGCAGCATGTCCTCACACTATCCCGCGAACTGCCGTTGTGACACAGCACAGGCCAAGCACAGCTATTGTGCGTGGACCGTGTCAAGGGTCCCTACCGGACAAGGTCTGCTTCGGCCAACAGCCAGGGACACGACAGCTGGACCTGCAGTCCAAGACAGAAAGTGGGCCCCACCCCACACTGCATTACATGCATTTAAAAAAAATTTTTTTAATGTTATTTTTTTGAGAGAGAGAGAGTGCCAGGGAGGGGCAGAGAGAGGGAGACACAGAATCCGAAGCAGGCTCCAGGCTCTGAGCTGTCAGCGCAGAGCCCGATGTGGGACTCGAACCCACGAGCTGTGAGATCATGACCTGAGTCGAAGTCGGACGCTTCACCGATGGAGCCACCCAGGCGCCCCTGAGCATCTTGAATCTTATGAGGAAACACCAGACAAACCCAGGTTGAGGGATAGCCTACAAAACGACTGAAAGATTTTAAGATCAGAAGATCGAAGAAGGACTAAAAAAACACTTCCAGAACAAAGGAAACTAAAGGTATATGATGAGTAAGTACAACGTGTAATCCTTGCTTGGTTTGGATCTTTTGGCCCTAAAAGATATCATCGGTATGATTGGTGAAAAGTGGATGGCGTTTCAGGGTAAAGGAAATATGGGAGTTCTTCACACTTCTGTATTAGTCAGGGTTCTACAGAGAAACAGAACCAATAGGATGTATAGAGAGAGAAATAGAAGCGGAGATTTTTAATAGGAATTGGCTGACCCCGTCATAGAGGCCAAAAAGTCCCACAGTCTGCCATCTGCAAGTTGGAGAACCAGGAGAGCTGGGGTTGTAATTCAGTCCAAGTCCAAAGGCCCGACCAGGGGGCCATCGGTGAAACTCCCAGGGTCCAAAGGCCTGAGAACCAGGAGCAATGGCACCAGAATACAAAGGAACTTGTGTATCATGTTAAGGACTTACTGTTTCATTTCACAGATGGAGAAGCCATAGAAAGGTTTTTCAGCCAACGGTGATGACATCAGATATACATTAAAAATTTTTTTTAGGGGCGCCTGGGTGGCTCAGTCGGTTAAGCGGCCGACTTCGGCTCAGGTCATGATCTCGCGGTCCGTGAGTTTGAGCCCCGCGTCGGGCTCTGTGCCGACTGCTCAGAGCCTGGAGCCTGTTTCAGATTCTGTGTCTCCCTCTCTCTCTGACCCTCCCCCGTTCATGCTCTGTCTCTCTCTGTCTCAAAAATAAATAAACATTAAAAAAAAAATAAAAAAAAAATTTTTTAATGTTTATTTTTGAGAGAGAGAGAGAGAGAGAGAGAGAGAGAAACAGAGCTTGAGAGGGGGAGGGGCAGAGAGAGAGGGAGACACAGAATCCGAAGCAGGCACCAGGCTCTGAGCTGTTGGCATAGGGCCCGATGTGGGGCTCAAACTTGGGAACGGCGAGATCACGACCTGAGCCGAAGTCGGATGCTTGACTGACGGACCCACCCAGGCGCCCCCAGATACACATTTTTTTAATGTTAACTCCAGCCAGTGTAGACAACGGAGAAGCACAAAATCGAAGGATTCATTTGCGAAACTGTAAGGAAGTGATGGCTTTGACCAGGATGGTCCTCATGGGAGAGACGTGGAGCTGAATTAGGGATATTTGGAGGGTAAAAATGGGTGTGCTTTGCTCTCCCCTCGAATAGCGGTGGTTTCAAGTTCACCGAGAGCCTGTCTTCCGGGAAGCAGAAGGTGTAAGTCCGACAGAGCCCTGCTGGGCATCAGAGCTCTGCCATGTGACCAAAGGGCCCTGTGAACTGTGATCGAGATCAGCAGCCCTGGGGCACCTGAGCGGCTCAGTCCGCTCAGTGTCTGACTTGATTTCAGCTCCGGTCACGATCTCACGGTTGGTGAGTTCGAGCCCCACGTTGGCCTCCGTGCTGACAGCACAGAGCCTGCTTGGGCTTCTCCCTCTACCCCTCTCTCTACTCTTTCCCCCACTCAAGCTCACATGCTCTATCTCTCAAAATAAATAAACTTAAAAAAATTATTAAAAAAAAAGATTATCGGTCTTTACCACATGGTTCAACTTTTGTTGTTATGTTGCTTTTTTTTTTTTAAGTTGATTTATTTATTTGGAGAGTGGGTGTGCGATGCATGAGCAGGGGAGGGTCAGAGAGAGAGGAAAAGAGAGGTTATTTTGCTTTGTTTTTAACAAAATAAATAAAACAGCGAAACGTGAACCTTAATCTAGTCAAGTAACATTTTGAGTTGGAATAAAATGTAGAGAAAAATACACCAGTCAGACACATTCAATACCTTTTTCACTGTCCCAGATCATAATTATATTACGCCTCTCTTTATTTTTTTTAATCTTTTCTTAAAAAAAAATTTTTTTTAGGGTTTATTTACTTTCGAGACAGAGAGACAGAAGCGTGAGCAGGGGAGGGCAGAGAAAGGGAGATACAGAATCCAAAGCAGGCTCCAGGCTCTGAGCTGTCAGCACAGAGCCCGGTGCGGGGCTCGAACGCACAGATTGCGAGATCGTGACCTGAGCTGAATTTGGACGCTTAACCGACTGAGCCACCCAGGCGCCCCACGCCTCTCTTTGAACTTGAGTAAAAATCAAGTCATCTCCTGGCATCTTGGCGTCTCTTGGTTTTGGGGGATGACTTTTGATTCAGTTCTGTCTTTTGCACTCACATCGGTACTGAATCCCTGAGGCTTGTTTAATTTAGAAGGAAAGAAGCCTGACCTTGAGACAATTCAGTAGTTTACCAGGGAAAGTTACCCCAAAGTCCTTGCCACTTTTCCCAGCGCCCTGAATAGCCCCCCTATAGAGTTTCAGTATCTTTTCACTCTGATGGGGAAAATAAAACAACAGAAACATTATAGTCCTGTGGTAACCTTATCGGTGTCACAGTATTTGATTGACTTTCCCTGCCCCTCCCTCACATCGGACTATAGCAATTTTCCCATATCTTGGCATTAGCTTTTTGTAATTGGGGGAAAAAAGACATAGTATACTCTGAATTTGCATTGAACTGTTACTTGGTAAACAACATTCACAGGGGATTAGTACTTGCACGGAGGCCATTTTTCAAGGAGCTTAGAATTATAAAATCAGGTTTCCCCAGATTTTCTTTTAATGCAGTTCAACAGAACTATCGACTTTAATATTGAGTTTAGGGGGTGCCTGGGTGGCGCAGTCGGTTAAGCGTCCGACTTCAGCCAGGTCACGATCTCGCGGTCCGTGAGTTCGAGCCCCGCGTCGGGCTCTGGGCTGATGGCTCAGAGCCTGGAGCCTGTTTCCGATTCTGTGTCTCCCTCTCTCTCTGCCCCTCCCCCGTTCATGCTCTGTCTCTCTCTGTCCCAAAAATAAATAAACATTGAAAAAAAATAATTTAAAAAAAAAATATTGAGTTTAGGTAGATTTATCATTCCTTTCTTCTTTATACTACCATTCACCTCCCTGTTTTTCTAGACCAACAAAACGTACCAGTCTTTCCTTTGAGTTCTCACACTCCAGAGCTTGTTGCATGCAGTTCTCTGACACCTTCCCCATGGGACACGAGCCAAGCCAGTCGGAACAAGGCCACTGCAGATGTAGCTGTGTGCTGTGTCCTGCAGATGTGTGTCCCCCAACTTCACACGTGGAAACCCTAACTAACTCCCAAGATGACGGTGGAGGAGGTGGGGCCTGTGGGAGGTGATTAGGTCATGAGGTGGAGCCCCCATGATTTACGAGGGCCTGGGATTCGTGCCCTCGTAAAAGGGCCCCCAGAAAACTTGCTTTCACGCTCATATCCCTGGTGTCTTTTGGGGCAGCCCCGTTTCCTCTTCTTCCAAGGCCAGACTGGACCAGGGCGCACCCATCTGACCTCTTTTTACCTTAATCACCAATGCAAAGACCCTGTCTCCACCTATAGTCACATTCTCAGGGTGGTGATTAGGGCTCGAACGTATGAATTCTGTGGGGCCGCAACACAGCCCATAGCACCCCACGATGCTGCTGCCGTCCCTGGGGTCTCAGGATGGGTGCAAGTGACCCCTGGAGTGGCATCCCAAGCTGGACACCGGTGGGAGCCACTGTAATGACCAGTAATGACCTTCTCTCTTACCTAATAAATCAGAGGAAAAAGAGAGGCTATTGGGTGTGAATCCCTTCGCCTGGATCTTTCCAGTGCTCCAAACCTTCCATGGCTTCTTAGCTGGGACTCAAGTCCCCCAGGAACCCAGCATCTACCGGGGTTTCCGGCCTCAGGTCATGCTCCCCCGATCGGCTTGCTCCGTATGCTCTGGGGACACTGACCTCCTGGTGCCGCCATGAAAACACTCTCCTTTCCAGAAGCAGGGTGTTTGGGTCCCTACGTTTTGACTTGTGTTTGTAACAGTTATTCTACAGCTACTGGCCGGGAAGCCTCCCCTGCTCCGTGCCTGCAAATGCCCCTTGTCCTTCACACTTTAGTCAAATGCCACCTCGTCAGGTGGCCACCCCCGACCCCGGCCCCCCAACTGGAGTTCACGCCCACCCTTGTTTTTTTCACAGCAACGCCCCCTCTGAGTCTGGCCCCGCCCACGTGGTGTTCTCTCCTCTCCCTGCCCCGACGCCCAGGCCAGGGCCCCACCAGGCAGAGCTTCTCGGGGACACACGTGGCGCTGTCTGTGTCATCCGTGCGTATTTCTATGTCTCCACGGTATACACGGAGCAAAAGGAAAAAGGAAGGAGAGAGGAGGAGCAGGGAGGGAGAGAGGGAGAGAACAAAACCCAAGACTGCGTGATTCCCTATGCAGCCCACATTGACTTATCACACCACTGGTATGAAGGTCCCCTCCTCTGTTTAAAGTTGAGCCAAACGTACCTTCTTCCGCAGTTTCAATGCAAGTTACACCTACATTAGCTACCGCAGGAGGCAACGGCCCATGTCTTAGGCAGCAATGCACACACATTGCTTTGTCTGTCCTGGTGCAGCCCATGTTTTCTTAAGTAGAAATTCTCTTTCCCACGATCCCACCTCTGACCGTGTCATTCCACGGACTGCCAGGCACAGACCCCACCCCTAATCTCAAAGCTGGCCATGTGAAGGCTGGAACAATTCACTTTTCTCCGGGCCGCATGACCCCCTCCCAGCCAATCAAAACCTTCCCTAAGATTTTTGTGCCTGGAATTGGTGAAGAGGAATCCCGGTGCCTCACTGGTCGGTGGGCATAAGCGTGTGGTCCTGGCAGCCGTGTTCCCCTCGTGCGGAGAAGGCCCATTTCAGGGGAAGCCAAGGACACCAAAAAATAGAAAAGACTGAGATGAGAGATGGAGACAGGGTGTGGAGGAGGAAGGAGAGACAGACAGAAAGACAGAGACAGAGACATTGTAAGATAGCCTTAAAGTCAGCTTCATTTTTTTTTAGTTTGTTTTTGGTGTTTATTTATTTTTGAGAGAGACAGAGTGTGAGAGGAAAGGGACAGAGAGAGAGAGAGGGAGACACAGAATCCGAAGCAGGCTCCAGGCTCCGAGCTGTCAGCCCAGAGCCTGACGCGGGGCTCGAACTCACAAACCGTGAGATCATGACCTGAGCCGAAGTCGGACGCTCGACCGACTGAGCCCCGCCAGGCACGCGGCCCCCAATATTTTTAAAACCATTTGAATTGCATCTCCATCCTTGCAAGTCAAATGATTATGAAAAATAGAAAGCTTGAAGTTTCATCGATCCTTAGCAAATTTTCCATAAAATGTGGTCACAGGACCACGTACGGCCGGAGAGAGGTCGGCCTCCGTCTCCAGACAGTCGAGACTGGAATCCAGCCCTGTCTCTTACAAGACCACCTTACAGAGCGCCATTTCTGTCCTTCATAAAGTGTAAATAATATGAGTACCCGCGGCTTGAGGTTGAGAGAATTCAGTGAATAACGTATTAGCACCTAATCGGCGTTCCACGAGTTGCGGTCATCGTGACTATTAGAGACATATATAGCAAGAATCGCCGAAATCAACTCAATAAAAGTAGCAGCACATATTTGAGTACGCCTTGAGTGTGAGGGTTCTCTACCCTCATACTCCTGTGCTGGGCACTCCGGGAAATGAGAGAATCGCGTATGGTCTTTGACGGCCTCCAGACGCCGACAATCCCGTTGGCAGGATTCTGAGATGCTTCATATCAAAGCAGAGCCTTTCCCTGTGTCTCCCACTTCAGCGATCAGCCCGCACCAGGAACAGAAAAGATGTCAGATCCTCTTTGGATCACATGTCCTTCGTACCGTCCCAGGCACAAAGCAGTAGTTCAATAAAAGCCTGCTGGATGAATGCAGCCTTAGGGAAAAGACAGCTGTTCTTTGGAAGTCGCCGTCACCGAACTGGCTCTTGAATGGTCAGCAGAGGATATACAGGAGGCTAGTGACAGAAGCAAACTCACTCCCGTGCTTCTGTGAGTTCTTCCGGGGTGGCGTCTCGTGAGGCCCCGGGTTTGGCTGCAGTGTTCTCTCTGAAAGTGAACAACACACTTCGCAGAGCTTCGCCACATGCCTGAGTAAACGTGAGTTCTTTTAGATTGAACTATGCATCTTTTGTGTTCTCCCCGGCAGTTTGGCGACCGGACGGTGGGAACATTTCTTCAGTTCCTCCCCCGCCCCCACCCCTACCCGCTCTCAACTACAGTCTCTTAGGGAAAATCCAGTCGTGTGTCAAGAACACGCAGATCTACTCAGAATGACATTTCCTGGGGCGCCTGGGTGGCTTGGTCGGTTGAGCATCCGACTTCAGCTCAGGTTACCATCTCATGGTTCGTGAGATCGAGCCCTGCTTCGGGCTCTGTGTTGACAGCTCAGAGCCTGCTTCGGATCCTCTCTCTCTCTCCCTCCCTCGCTCATGCTCTCTCTCTAAAAAAAAAAATGACATTTCCTTAAGGTTCCCCATCAAAATGAGCTGCCTCACCTTTGGCTGTGCCGGGCCAGGGAGAAAGAACCGTTTTCTCAGCAGCCCTGGTGTTTCGTCTGCTCCCTGTTCAACTGTGCTGTGGAGCTTCTCAGGGACTGTAACTGCTTTAAAGCCACAGAAGCCTGACTTGGGGCTGTTAGCCAGGCCGTAGTCCGGCGGGTTGTTGCAGACAAGCGGTTTTCTCCGATGATTGTTCATTACAGCTTGTCTGTATTGATCGGTTTCTTGGGGTGACCGTCAACCGACATTTAAGGCTAGCTACCTTAATTGACAAAGGGATTTTGTTGAAAGGATACCGTTAAATCCCACAGTAGATCCCTGTTATATCTGAGGGAGAGCTGACTAATCTAAGGGGCAGGCAGGAAGCATGACTGGTGTGAGAAACCCAGCAACAGAAGGTCATGAACCATGGCTCTGGCATTCTGCCATAGATGTGTTTCAACACCCACATGCCTAGGTCAAAATTCCAAACGCCTGGGAGGAAGAATCTAATTGTCCCCGCTTAGGTCACGTGTCCACTCTTAGACCAAGGGAAAGTAACAAGGCTGTTGAAATAAGTCATGGGGATGTAACGTACAGCGTGGTGACTATAGTTAATAATAACGCTATTCCATTTTTGACAGTTGCTGAGAGAATAGATCTTACAAGTTCTCGTTACGAGAAAAAGGCTTCTGTACCTATGGACGGTGATGGAAGGGGACAATCTATTGTGGTGATCATTTTGCAATATATGAGTATCAAATCATCATGTTGTATCCTTGAAACTAATGTAACGCTATGTGTCAATTACACCTCACTAAAAAAAAAAAAGAAAGAAAGAAATATGACTATGGAGAGGCTCCCCCTATGGGTGGGTGTCTTAGTTTCCTGTTGTTTCTGTAATAAATTACCACAAACTCAGTGGTTTCAAACAACAGAAATGTATTCTGTTATGGGGCACCTGGGTGGCTCAGTGGGTTAAGAGTCCGACTTCTGCTCATGTCGTGATCTCGAGGTTTGTGGGTTCGAACCCCGCGTGGGGCTCTGTGCTGACAGCTCGGAGCCTGGAGCCTGCTTCCGATTCTGTCTTCCTCTCTTCCTCTCTTCTGATTCTGTCTTCCCTCCCCAGCTCACACTCTGTCTCTCTTTCTGTCTAAATAAGTAAACAAACAAACATAAAAATTTTTTTAATGTACTCGGTTACAATTCTGGAGTTCAGAAGTCTAAACTCTATCCCATTGGGCTTGAAGCCAAGGTATTGGCAGGCTGGTTCCTTCTGGAGGCTGGGAGGGGAGAATCCATTTCCCCGCCTTTTTCCGCTTCTGGTGGCTGCCTGTGTTCTTTGGCTTGAGGTCTCTTCCTCTATCTTCAAAGCACGACCTTCGGCTTCCAACATTGAATCACCTTTCTATGCTTCTGTAGTCAGATCTCTCTCTACCTCCCTCTCATGAGGACTCTTGTAAGTACTCTTAGCATCTACCTAGATGATCCAGGATAATTCTTCCATCTCAGGATCCTTACCTTAATCTCACCTGCAAAGTCCCTTTTGCCACCCAAGGTAACATTCAGAGGTTCCAAGGATCAGGATATGGATATCTTCGGGGGCCATCTTTATTCAGCCTACTACAGTGGGGTAGGAGGTTTTCAGAGAAGGACAGGTGGATAAACATTCCACTACTGATATCGACTGATGAAACTGAGTGATTGCTACACCCCAAGCATTATGCTGAATACCTTACCCACATTGATTCATTTCATCTTTAGTGCTGCTTCAAGAGTGGGTGTTACTATCATCTCAATTTGACAAAGAAAGGAAATAAGACTCAAAGAGACAAGGGACACAGATTATCAGTAGAACACTGAGTAGAGAAGGGACCCGGTCACATACCAGTTAGGAGTGAATTTGGGATTTTTAAAATATTTATTTATTTATTTATTTATTTATTTATTTATTTTTTTTTTTAATGTGTATTTATTTATTTTTTTAAACACTTTGAAGAACAACTTCTTTTATTTTTTTTTAAATGTTTATTTATTTTTGAGACAGAGAGAGACAGAGCATGAATGGGGGAGGGTCAGAGAGAGAGGGAGACACAGAATCCGAAGCAGGCTCCAGGCTCTGAGCTGTCAGCACAGAGCCCAATGCGGGGCTTGAACTCACAGATCGCTAGATCATGACCTGAGCTGAAGTCAGACGTTTAGCCGACTGAGCCAGCCAGGCGCCCCAGTGTGTATTTATTTTTGAAAGAGAGAGCGAGCCTGAGCAGGCGAGGGGCAGAGAGAGAGGGAGACACAGAATCCAAAGTCGCTTCCAGGCTCCGAGTTGTCCGACACAGAGCCCGATGCCGGGCTCGAACTCAAGGACCACTAGGTCATGACCTGAGCCGAAGTCAGACACCCAACCAACTGAGCCACCCAGGCGCCCCGGATTTGAGATTTAAATTCAAGACTGACTGACTTCAAGCCTGTGTCACTAGGCTTTTATTGCTGGGCTATGTTCCTCAAAAGCCAACGTGCACCATTCCCAGGTGCATTGACGGATGGGAACCCAATTCACACTGGGAGGTTGGTTACGGCAAATTCTAAAGTCAGCAAAGCTGGTCTGCAGCCGTCTCTATGGCATTTTCTCTTCTCTGACAACTTTTCCTCAACATGCCGTACTGCTTCCCAGCAAATTCAATCCGTCCTCCAGATTTCCCTATCCCCAAATGAAATGACACGGTCCAGACCCATCCAACTTAGTTAAGTGACTGATTTATTGTCTACACCTAGGCAACAGGGAAATGGGACGCGATTAAAAATCATCCTGGGGGGCACCTGGGTGGCGCAGTCGGTTAAGCGTCCGACTTCAGCCAGGTCACGATCTCGCGGTCCGGGAGTTCGAGCCCCGCGTCAGGCTCTGGGCTGATGGCTCAGAGCCTGGAGCCTGTTTCCGATTCTGTGTCTCTCTCTCTCTCTGCCCCTCCCCCGTTCATGCTCTGTCTCTCTCTGTCCCAAAAATAAATAAACGTTGAAAAAAAATTAAAAAAAAATAAATAAAAAAATAAAAATCATCCTGGGACAACACATGTAAACTGGAACTGTCCTTGGCAAGCTGGATGTGTAGTCGATCCACACTGACATGTGTTGTGACTTACCTCCTCGGGGCCCCATTTGCAGACAGCTTATTAAAAGCAAGGAGTAAATAAGACATCATAAAGCGTTTGTAGGTAATAATGGCTTATTATCTCTCTCAGGGGTCTGTATGAGTAGCTGAAAGAGATTTCAGTAAATCATGATGATTTTAACTCCAAAAGGAAAAAAAACAAACCCCCAAATGGTACTGTTTCCAGTATTTTTTTTTAATTTTTTTTTTTAACGTTTATTTATTTTTGGGACAGAGAGAGACAGAGCATGAACGGGGGAGGGGCAGAGAGAGAGGGAGACACAGAATCGGAAGCAGGCTCCAGGCTCTGAGCCATCAGCCCAGAGCCTGACGCAGGGCTCGAACTCACAGACCGCGAGATCGTGACCTGGCTGAAGTCGGACGCTTAACCGACTGCGCCACCCAGGCGCCCCTGTTTCCAGTATTGAGAGAGTCTGGAGGTAAGTATATGTATGTGGGGCGGGGAGAATGAGGGAGCAGGGAATAGAAGATAAAAGAAGAATATTTTAGGTGGAGGAGTTTCTAGAACTTTCCACAAAAAACTTCACATCAGTAGGGACCACTTCTGTGTGCCCCTAAGGCTAGTCTTGGGTCTTTCCCCTTTTGCTGTTGACTGTCTAACGGCCTTGACCCCAAGTCATCATGGATTTCAGCAGTGGGTCAGCAGGAAAGGGCAAACACTAGGAACCGGATGGGGGTTTGGAAGAGGAGTGTGTCTGGAAACTGGAATCAACAAAGTTCCCAGGATCCAAAAGATGTTGGTAGGTCTGGGCTTGGTCCAAGAAGACTCAGTCTGTTGGGTAGGGCGCCGTAACAAACGTGGTTCTCAGAAACCATCGGGACTTCACTTAAGTTTCCAGTGTGTGATAAGATTCCACCTGGTAAGCGAAGATACTTGGATAATAATTTGTGGTTCCAAGGAACGAACTAGAAAACGCTGAGCAAAGTATCCAAGTTCTAGACCAGTTGGTGAGATTCAAGTCCATTCTTGAAGCTTTGCTTAGAGAGAACTAGGAGGTAACCGAGAACTTGGGCAGAAGCCCAGGACCATCGATTGGGAAGACAAGGCTGGAGTAAAGAAGGAAATTGCAAATTGGTGGTCAAACAACAGCGATTGACCAGCCGTCAGGTTTAGAGCATCACCAATTACATCAGTGCAGGCAGATCCCCCAGCACCTGGCTCCCACCGTGCCAACGGCTTCCCCAGTGCCCAGTCCTGCAATGTAGCTTCCCCAGAGCCCGATTTCTGCAGTATACAGTCAGCAGCTCCCAGCACCCAGCACCCAGCACCTAGCACCCAGCAACCGCCACAGGTTGTTTCATAGTGTCTGCAGCGAGATCCCTCTCCACGAATGGCTTTCCGCAGCATGGATGGATTTCCAGAAGGTTCCACACCAACTGCTCTGCCATCCAATAAGCCATGCCATGCCCTCTAACAATTCCTGCATGTCAGTCCCGAGCTCTCTTTACATCTGCAATTCCGACATTCTTTAGAATTCCCTCTACTTCCTACCAGTCAATTCCTTGTGATAGCAATCATTGTTATAGTTAATAATTATATTAAACTTTCCCCTTTCAAATGTCCCTGTGGTTGCTGTCTCCTCACCGAACCCTGACTCCCGCAGAGAGCACTGACCACAGAGCCCGGGCATGGATTGAAATGTGTCTCCCTTCATCTTATGCTATTAGTGGGGGGCCCATAATGTAGGTTCACAGACCCCCAGAAGCCTTTGAATAGAATTCGGGGTGTTCATGAACCAGGATGAGGAAAAAAAAATACATCTCTGTTTTGACTAACCTCTAACTGAAGTTTAGTATTTCCTTCAATGACGAATGTAATGGAGGCAGCAGCCACAGTAGTTACAACACTTATTAGACCGGCTGCCATATTTGTTGTTAATGCGGGAAGAAGCACAGATGTAAATATTTCACAATTACCTGTCGTGTAAATGTTTTTGAAGTTTTTATTTTCTTAAAAACTTCGAGAACTCTGAGAAGCAGTTTCAACACATTGCCAAGGGGATCCACGGCC
Source organism: Prionailurus viverrinus (assembly GCF_022837055.1). Lineage (NCBI taxonomy): Eukaryota > Metazoa > Chordata > Mammalia > Carnivora > Felidae > Prionailurus > Prionailurus viverrinus. The sequence goes on from NC_062566.1 coordinate 133,605,902, forward strand.
TAAGAAAGGTTAAGGACCTCGTTCTGTAAGCAATGGGAGTTTCCGGCAGGTGCACGGTGAGCCAGCTGAATGCTTAATTTCCCAGCATCCCTTGGCGCTAGTGTGACCGCGTGACCAACTTTGGCTAACAAGACGTGAACCGAAGTAATGCAGGCAACTTCTGTGCCATTCCATTAAAGTTAAAATGTCTTCCTCCCTTCTTTTCTTTTCTTTCTTTCCTGGGGCTGGAATAAGGACACAGTGGTGGGGCGCTGGATCTGTCTTGTCAGATGAGGTAACAGACGCTGCATATTGAGGATGTAAGAGCTACAAGATAGAAAGAAACTGGAATCCCAACATCTTAGAGCCACCATCAGAGACTCAACTCTTTTTTTAAGTTTTTTTTTTTAATTTTTTTTTGAACATTTTTAAATTTTATTTTTGAGACAGAGAGAGACAGAGCATGAACGGGGGAGGGGCAGAGAGAGAGGGAGACACAGAATCGGAAGCAGGCTCCAGGCTCTGGGCCATCAGCCCAGAGCCTGACGCGGGGCTCGAACTCACGGACCGCGAGATCGTGACCTGAGCCGAAGTCGGACGCTCAACTGACTGAGCCACCCAGGCGCCCCTATTTATTTGTTTTAAGAGAGAGAGAAGGCAGAGAGAGAGGGAGAGAGAGAGAGAGAGAGAGAATCCCAAGCAAGTTCCGCACTGTCAGCACAGAGCACGATTGATGCAGGGCTCGAACCCACAAACCGTGAGACCTGAGCTGAGATCAAGAGTCCTACGCTTACTGACTGAGCCACCTAGGTGCCCCAACAGCCTAAACTCTTAGGTGAGGAACATGACTTTGTTTACATCACTGGTATTTGGGGTTTTGTACCTGAATCAGTATCCTTATGCAAAAAGTCTGTGAAGTGTGCAGAAAATCTGAGCAGTATTAGAAACCGAATCCAAATTGTTTGGGCTAAAACCTCTTTGACACATCGATTTAGCGAGGAAACTACTAGGGAGAGGGAGGATGTGGGTGGCGGGACTTCGGCTGCCTCTGGATGGGAAGCTAATTGGCTCCTATTCGCTGTGGATTCCAGCGTGTCTAAGTGCGTCTGTCAGGCGTTCATTCTACTCATCCCTTGCCTGGGTCATTTGGGCAATTTCCAAGTACGATGCACATTATATTTAGTCCAAAAGAAGGATTTCATTCTTTTGTTGCCTCATCCATCCATTCATTTATTTATTGCTTCGTTCTTCAACAAAGGGTTTTGGAACACTGGCCGTGACCTTGTTCTCAGAGTCCCCTAAAGACTGGGGACATGATGGCAAAGAAGTCGGTGTCTGATTTGCGGAAGCTCTCATTTGCACCTGCTTTATGGGCACTATTGAATAGACTAAGTTACCAAGGTTCTGACTTAAGGGTTCAAGATCTTAATTTTTTTTTTCAACGTTTATTTATTTTTGGGACAGAGAGAGACAGAGCATGAACGGGGGAGGGGCAGAGAGAGAGGGAGACACAGAATCGGAAACAGGCTCCAGGCTCTGAGCCATCAGCCCAGAGCCCGACGCGGGGCTCGAACTCACGGACCGCGAGATCGTGACCTGAGCTGAAGTCGGACGCCCAACCGACTGCGCCACTCAGGCGCCCCAAAGGTTAAAGATCTTAAATGCGGGGCACCTGAATGGCTCAGTCGGTTAAGCGTCCGACTTGGCTCAGGTCATGATCCCACGGTTCGTGAGTTTGAGCCCCGCGTCCAGCTCAGCTCTGGGCTGACAGCTCGGAGCCTGGAGCCCGCTTCAGTTTCCGTGTCTCCCTCCGCTGCTTGCACTCTCTCTCACATGGTCTCAAAAATAAATAAACATTTAAAAAAAGGATTTTGGGGCGCCTGGGTGGCGCAGTCGGTTAAGCGTCCGACTTCAGCCAGGTCACGATCTCACGGTCCATGAGTTCGAGCCCCGCGTCGGGCTCTGGGCTGATGGCTCAGAGCCTGGAGCCTGTTTCCGATTCTGTGTCTCCCTCTCTCTCTGCCCCTCCCCCGTTCATGCTCTGTCTCTCTCTGTCCCAAAAATAAAATAAACGTTGAAAAAAAAAAATTTAAAAAAAGGATCTTAAATGCAATAAAGGTTTTTCTAGTAATTTCTGATATTTTGCTTGATCCAAAGAAATTCAATCATTTAAGTTTTCTAAAAATTATCCATGAAAATGAGTATCTGGAAAAAAAAGCCAGCAAATGATGACTCAGTTGTTAAGATGCGTAATAGTAATAATAATAGATAACAGGTATGGAATGCTTTTTGTGTGCCGTTTAGTGCGTCGACGGCTGCGTATTAATGAAATGCCTGATCACTCCTTCTCTCAATGTCCCGTCTTGCTTAGAAATGCCACCCAAGTCCAGTTAGTGGCCCAGTACAGTCCGCCCCACAGGTGAATTTGAACTTCCCCTTGTGATTCTGTTTCCTCCTCTTTATACTGCCACTGCCCTGCTTCTGATCTCTTCCATTTCTCCTCTGAACTCATTGCAATAGCTTCCTACCCAGCCTCTCCAACTCTTCCCTCACTACAGCCCCCCCTCTGCTTCACTTCCAGACGATCGTTCTCTCGTCTCTGCCCTGCTTCGGGGCTCTCAGTGCTCCCCAGTGTCTGCAGGCTTCCCACCCTGAAGTTCAAGGTCCTGCAGAAGCTGCTTATGTAACTTCTCGCCCTGCCACCTTACTAAGCTGCAGCTGCACCAGGCTCCCTGTTTCCCAAACACATGATGACATTTCACGCCTCTGTGCAGCTGTTCATGCTGTTCCCCTCGCCCGAAATACCCTTCCTGTCTTTCTGTGCCCTCAGAAATCCTACCGTTCAGGGTTTATCTCACCAGTCTCCTCCTTTGTGAGGTCACGCGTCTGAGACCTGATGCCCCGCTCCTCCCGCCCCCCACCTCCCTGCAGCAAAGTGAGTGTCTTCCTTCTCTCCACTTTCAAGGCACATAGCACACACAGGCTTTTATTTCAGCACTTACCACAGGGTATGGTTTTTACTTGAGAACCTTTTTCATCTACTGGACAGCAGTCGCTTGCAGTTTCTTCCAGTTCAAAACATGCCGTCTGGCCTGGGCCACGCATTCCTGCTACGAACGGATGACCTGGTCCGTCACAGAACCGTCACCTCTGACCGCGTCCTTTCATTGTCTCGAAATGCTGGTCACCTGGGAGTAAGAACACCATTGGCAACCTCCTTGCCCTGGCCCCTCTCCCTCCGCTTCCCTGCTCACCTCTCCAACCCTTTCCAGAAGTCCTTTGCCCTCTCGTCATTTAACCTCACCGCCTTTCAGTGATTGGAGCTTTAGGTAGAGCAGAGCAAACTCCTCTTAGACCCCAAAACCTCAGTCCTTCCAAGGCAGTACAGGGTCAGCAGGTGACCGGCTCTCAAGCCTGGGCTAGGGGCTGCCTTAAAACTGTTCGGCGAGCGGATCCGAGGGCAGGATACTCATGTTAATTATAGTTATGCCCCTTAAGAGTCTAGCAAAATGCTATGAGCCCGGCATCACTTACAAAACTCTTAATTAAATGCATGAGGAAAACAAACTGAGGAGCATAAAGTACAAACCCAGAGATATCCAATTCAAAGTATTTACAGTAGATGGAGCTATGTATTTCCCTGTGGTCTATTCTGTATTTCATATATCATGTGAAATTATTACCATTTTGGCATCTATTAATCAGTTGAAACTCTTTGCTTAAATATATTAAGACGCCATGGGACCCACTTGCCCCGGACATCCTTGTTAGCAAGATATTGGCAGAAAGTGTTATTAACGAGGTTCCCGAGAAATTGTACCGTGATTGAAAGCAATTGGTACAAGTAATCGATATTATCCAAAGCCAGAGATACACCCTAACGTGAACTGTGAACTTTGGGTGATTATGATGTGTCACTGTGGGGACAGCAGTTGTAACAAATGTCCCCTTCTGGTGGGGGACATTGATAATGGGGGAGGCTAACTGTGGAAGGGGGGAGGGGGCATATGGGAAATCTCTGTACTTTCCTTTCAATTTTGCTGTGAACCTAAAACTGTTCCCCAAAAAGTTAAGCCTGAAAAATAAAAGCCAGGGATACAATGACATCTTGAAGGCCCCGATAGATATCCTGTGCAAAGGACATTCATATTTCATATAAGGGCAGTCAATTTCAAATAAAGAGGTCAACCCCACTTGTAATCTTAAAAACTCAAGAAAAGGTATTCTTTTATAAATAAATTTCTAAAATATATTTTCTAAGTTAACCAAAATGTACGTGAAAATGCTCAAACGTGGTGATGTTCTGTTCAAACTGCTGTATTCTTAGTAATCATAATTGGCTCAATTCTTCCGGAAATCAGCTTGGCAGGGAACACAAAAATAATCACTCCTTGAATTAGCGTTTATACTCCTGGGAACTTTTGCTAAGAAATACTCCGACAGGAAAAAGTTAAATTCATGACGTTGTGTATTATAGCATTTTTTTTTATGATGGTGAAATATTCAAAACAACCTAAAAAACAAACCTTTAGATAGTAACTAAGTAAAACATGCTATTAGAATGATAGAATATTCTGCAACCATTAAGATACGTAGGCAGTCCATATGAAAAATGTGTGAGGGGCGCCTGGGTGGCGCAGTCGGTTGGGCGTCCGACTTCAGCCAGGTCACGATCTCGCGGTCCGTGAGTTCGAGCCCTGCGTCGGGCTCTGGGCTGATGGCTCAGAGCCTGGAGCCTGCTTCCGATTCTGTGTCTCCCTCTCTCTCTGCCCCTCCCCCGTTCATGCTCTGTCTCTCTCTGTCCCAAAAATAAAATAAAACGTTGAAAACAACATTTAAAAAAAAAAAAAAAGAAAAATGTGTGAATGAAGGGAGGGTGGGACCAAATGTTTCAGAATATAATCTCTTTTTTTTATTTTTTATTTTTTATTTTTTTTCAACGTTTATTTATTTTTGGGACAGAGAGAGACAGAGCATGAACGGGGGAGGGGCAGAGAGAGAGGGAGACACAGAATCGGAAACAGGCTCCAGGCTCCGAGCCATCAGCCCAGAGCCCGACGCCGGGCTCGAACTCACGGACCGCGAGATCGTGACCAGGCTGAAGTCGGACGCTTAACCGACTGCGCCACCCAGGCGCCCCAATCTCTCTTTTTTTTTTTAATGTTTATTTATTTTTGAGAGAGAGAGAGAGAGAGAGAGCAAGTAGGCCTCTCAGCCCAGAGACCGATGCGGGGCTCGAACCCACGGACCGCGAGATCATGACCTGAACTGAAATTGATGCTTAACTGACTGAGCCACTCAGGCGCCCCCAGAGTATAATCTTAAATATATGCTCTAGTTAAGCTTTATAAAAATTGTACATAAATATAAACAAGGACTGCAGTAAATGGAAAAATTCAAATGGTATATGTATTACTAGTGGAATTGTCTCTTTTAAAATATTTTTTGTTGTTATAATGTTTTTGCAGTTAAAAAAAAAAAACACCTCTGAATAGCAGCTCTATTCTTTTACTGCTAGATCGAAGCCAGCAGAGATTTGTTTAGAGTCAGGATTTTATATCTAATCAGAAATAATAGCACTGTGCGTGGTCTTGGAAAGATCTGTTTTCCAACCACAGCGCACATAATTCTGTCTATAGTCTTGTATAAATTAAATCACCAGACGACACGATCTTTAAAAGAGGGAGAAATAGTACCTTATTAATCTGTCTTCTTCAGACCTGGCCCGGTGCTTGAAACATAGTAGACGGGGCGTACAAATTTTTCATCATCTGTATCAACTGAGCAAATGGCTAAGAAAATTCCTACACAAGCTGACACGACAAGGTCCCAGCTCGTGGCTGTGAAGTTCATGGGTTCTCTTCTGATTCACTGCACCTAAACTAAGCCAGAGAGAGCGAGCATGGGGTGTTCCAGGAGTGACTTTCGAGTGAAGGCTCGCTTGATGTAGTCATAGAAATTGGTCCTGAAATCGATCCAGGGAGACAGAGTATCCTTCAGTCTTATCTTTATGTAATAAAGAATGAATTTCTTAGATTAGGGGGCAAAAAAAAGGTTGGGATTCCTTGGTCCCTTTCCCAATATTTCTGACCCCGTCCCCTAGGATACGTGTGGGGAAATGGCAAAGACCAGGGAAACCCACATACAGGGAGTTATTTTAAGGGCAAGAACCATCAGTAGCACTTGTCAGGGGTCACTTCCTCTTAACTCTTATTGGTCAGAACGTGTCACATGGCCACACCTAGCCACAAGGAAGGCTGGGAAATGGAGTCTTTACCAGGCAGCTGGGTGCCCAGCTTAACGTCTAGAAAAAGTAGTAAGGTTTGTTTGTAGTAAGGGGATGGTTTAAAGCATTTTATTGTGGAAAATTTTAAGCATATAAAACATGTATAATAAATTGCAACGGGCTCATAATAAATCTTCAGCCACTGTCAACATTTACCAACCTTATTTCATTTCCCACACCCTTCTTCCTCACCACTACATACTTTTTATGGATGTCAAAAAATTGTGGTAAAATATACATAACATAAATTTGGATTATTTTTAGCATGACAATTTATCTATAAATACTTCAACTTGCCTCTCTAATATGACTTTTTAAAACATAATCCCCTGCCATTCTTTGCATAACAAAATTAACAATAATTTGTCAATATCACCTCATTTCCAGTCCCTATTAAAATTTCCCCATATGCCAAAAACCCACTTTTTTTTTTAACATTTATTTATTTTTGAAAGACAGAGAGAGACAGAGCGTGAACAGGGAGGGGCAGAGACAGGGAGACACAGAATCCAAAGCAGGCTCCGGGCTCTGAGCTGTCAGCACAGAGCCCGACACGGGTCTCACACTCACGGACCATGAGATCATGAGCCGAAGCCGGATGCTTAACCGACTGAGCCACCCAGGCGCCCCCACCCCCCCAAAAAAATCTTTTTATGGTTCATTCAAATTAGAGTCCAGACGAAGTTCATCTGTTGCATTTGGTTGTTATCTTTTCGGAGCCTCCTTTATCCTGTAACATCTCCCACTTTTTAATATGTCATTAATGTATTGGAGACACCAGGGTATTCTTCCTGAACAATAATATTCCACGATTGGTTTTTAACTTCTGTAGAATTCGGTTCTCAGGAAACCTTCCTTAGAATAAATTTCTAGACTTTTCTGGTCAAAAGGCAGGAGCATCTTGCTCCCCACACCAGCAAGAGGAAGTGTTTACCCGAGTAGACTCCCACCTACACACACGCCTAACAGCTCCGGTGAACAGCAGGTGGCATCTGAAATTATACGCTGTTTTCGCACGTGTAAAACAGTGCCGCAATGTACATTTTGTTAATTTAAAATGGGGAAAGTGGTACTTTCAGCTTACGTTTCTTTAGTTACCATTTGCACCCATGGGTTCATGTAAGATGTGTTCTTTGTCTTCTGTGACTGGACTATTCAGATCCTCTCCCTGGGCAAAAAGAGTACCTTGTAACCCCTCTGGGTAATTATTCGGTAGTAACTTCCTATGATAATCATGGCTGTCGCTTACCTCTTTTTTTTTTTTTTCATGAAACTTTAAAAAAATTTAATAGACGTCCTTTTGTTGAGCAGTTTTAGGGTTAAGGAAAAATGGAGCAGGAAGCACCCTACTTCCCGATTCTACAGTCTCCCTCCTTAACATCTTGCATTACCGTGGTACATCTGTTGCAATCGATGAACCTGCACGGACACCTCATCATCACCCAAGGTCCACGATGCGGGCAACAAAGGCGAAAGGAAAAACATTCAATCTCCTTACTACTTACAGCCCATTGACAAGTTCATGAGACAGGCAGAGTGACCTTCCTCTAGGAACTCAGCTGCCTCGAGGTTAATACTTGGCTAAGGGCAAGGGGCAATCTTGGCTTAACATTATCCTGACCTCCTGGAAGTGTCTTTTAACATATGACCGTCCCTTTGGAAACTTCCTTTATCTCTATCCCCTAAGACACGTTAGCAATCATACTCCAAGCATACGGCCCACTGACATACATCTGAAGGGTCTCATGACTGAGGTCTTCTTAGACGGTAACGAATGACATTTTCCTAATAACAGCTAGCTACCCCGGGGTCCTGGAACCCCTGCTTCCAAATTCCTTAGAGACTTAGTCTATCCCTGATCCCCTCCCAACTTGAAAGTATATAATCAGTCACCCCTCACAACCCCAACGCATGTCTCTCTGCTCACGGGTCCCGTCCCGTCCGGGTCCTTTCATAAAACCATCTTTCTGCACCGGCGATGTCTCAAGAATTTCTTCCTGACTGTGCGCTCCAAGCCGCAACCTTTCCAGCTTAGTCCACACTTTATGTAAGGGCTCACTCTTTGTGTTGGGTAGTTCTGTGGGTTTTGACAAGTGCATATTGACAGGTACCCACGATGACAGTATCATACAGAATAGTTTCACTGCCTAAAGATCCCCAGCTCTGGCAATTCATCCCTCCCACTCTCCCCTGTGACCCTAGGCAGTCAACTGATCTTTTTACCGTCTCCATAGCTTGGTGTTTTTCAGAATGTCACGTATTGTGGTTGGAATCGCAAGGTGTATACAGCCTTTTAACAGCGGCTTCCTTCACGTAGCAATTCGCATTTAAGGTTCCTCCGTGTATTTTCATGACTTGATAGCTCATTTCTTTGTGTTGTTGAATAATGGCTCATCGTCTACATGCGTCACAGTTTGTTTATCCGTTCACCTGTGGAAGGACATCTTAGTTGCTTGCAAGTTTTGGCAATCACGAAGGAAGCAGCTATCAACATCTGCGTATGGGTTTCTGTGGGCACCCAAGTCTCAACTCATGTGGTTAAATACCAAGGAGCACGACTGCCAGACCAGATGGGAAGACAGTTGTTAGAAAAGAAAAACACAAGCCCAGTTTGCAGTCCTTTGCCCCCTACAACAGCAAACGAAGATTTAACTACAGTTTCAACCTCTTCCGAGAATGTGATCTTTTAAGAGTCCACCTGCCATTTCCAGACCAAGCACGAGTGAGGGTCGCCTGCGTGATACAAACGCTTCCGCTCATGGCGCCTGGGTGGCGCAGTCGGTTAAGCGTCCGACTTCAGCCAGGTCACGATCTCGCGCTCCGTGAGTTCGAGCCCCGCGTCGGGCTCTGGGCTGATGGCTCGGAGCCTGGAGCCTGTTTCCGATTCTGTGTCTCCCTCTCTCTCTGCCCCTGCCCCGTTCATGCTCTGTCTCTCTCTGTCCCAAAAATAAATAAACGTTGAAAAAAAAAATTTAAAAAAACGCTTCCGCTCACCCCCAAAAGACGACGTTCTGGCTGAAACAATCCTTTCTTTTCTTTTGCTGATGACTTCTCGCGTCACCCCCCTTCCCGTGTAAATCTGCCATTTTATGTAACTCCTCCGAGCATCTCTCTACTTGCTGGACGGGCTGCTGCCCGATTCTTGAGTCGCTTAATAAAACCAATGAGACCTCCAAATACACTCAGTCGATTGTTTTTGCCGCCGTTGTCGTTTTTTGTTTGTGTGTTTGTTTTTCGAAACACTCTGTTTAGCTTTGTGGGAGACTGCTGAACTGTCTTCCAAAGTGGCTATAACCTTTTTTGCATTCCCGACAGCGACGAATGAGTTTCTGCTGCTCTGTATCATACTGGCATGTGATGTTGGCTGTGTTCTGGTTGTTGGCCATATTCCAATAGATGTGAGGCGGTACCTCCTTGACTTAGTTTGCAATTCCCTGATGACCTATGATGTTGAGCATCCTATTAAATACTTTCTTGCCATCTGTAGATTTTTGTTGGTGGGGTGTCTGTTCAGACTGCTTTCTTACTTTTTTAATTGGGTTGTTTTCCTACCGAGTTTTAAGAGTTTGGGGTTTGTTTTTTGTTTTTTTGTTTTTTGGTATATTTTGGATACAAGTCCTTTATCAGATGTCTTTTCAGAGTTGGACGCTTACCCAACTGAGCCACCCAGGTGCCCCATGCCTGTCCCTCATTGTCTAAATAGTCTTCTACACGTAGAGAAATTTCCTACCTGTGGAGTCCTGCCTCCCAATATGAGATGGGGTGGTGGCGGGCACCTGGCTTTGGGGGAGGCAGCATTAGTGGAAGTTTGCAAAGTTGAGCCTCCTGGTGGTGAAAGGGCATCAGATGGGTACCCCTGGTGCCTCTCCCCAGGGCTCCAAGGGGCAGGACAGGTGCAGGGAATTTCTCTTCTGACTCGGGGACTGTTCTCCAAGCTTTACCCCAAATTTGGTTCTCTACCTCTGCCAACAAATCTTTTATTTCCCATATCCTTTTATTTACTTATCTCGTTGAAGAGAAAGTCAGAGCCTTTGATTACACAAACAATAAACAAAACCCCTCCAGCATTATTAACTCCCCATCCCTTTCATTTACTTCTTTCTGCTTCATCATCCAGAGTCGAGTTCTTTTGCTTGGAACTAGGCATGTTGACCGATCAGTTTCCTTAAGACTCAGGCTCCCTTGGACCCTGAGAAACAGAGGTGAACTTTCAAGCACTTGTGTTTACAGGAGGTTTGCTACAAAAATATTTGCGGGGACCAAAATAGCACAGATGGCCATCTGAGACTGGATACCAGATTGTTTATATCAGTGAGTTACCCCATGGGACAGGCAGCAGAGGAATAGCCGGGAAATGAACGATGCTGAATTTAGAAGAATAATCTGCAGGGTGACAATCTCTCAGCACCAGCCCTTATTCTGAGGCAATGATCAAGATATATATTGGGCTGTAGCAGAAAGTTAGACTTTAAGGAGACCTCAGAGTCGAAGCATGGATCTTCTCATCAGTTGCCTGGGTGATGCCTTGGATGGGACCCTTGACATTTCTTTCTTTTTTTTAAGTTTATTTATTTATTTATTGAGAGAGAGAGAGAGAGAGAAACCCAAGCAGGCTCTGTGCTGTCAGTGCCGAGCCTGATGCGAGGCTCGAACTCACGAACCATGAGATCGTGACCTGAGCCGAAATCAAGAGTCGGACTCTTAACCGACTGAGCCACCCCGGTGCCCCATGACATTTCTCAGTCTCCATTTCTTCATCGATAAAATGGGGATGATAATAATCTGCCTTCAGGATTATTGCAAAGATTGAAAGAGAACGTCGAGGCTCAGGCAAACTTCCTAGTTCATGACAGATGTTTAATAAGTGGTCATTATGGTTAGGTGTCCCATTGGAAAAGAATGAAGTAACCCCACTCCCCAAAATGGGCAAGAGGAGTCTGGAGCGGACACAACCAGCTGCCTCCACCGTGCTCATTCTCTCCTTCTTCGTCAACAGACAGGTTCTTCTTTCTTACGGGCAGCTACTACGTTTCCCAACCTCCCTTGCTGCCCAGGGCTGGTCGTGTCTCACAGTGTCAGCCAATGGGACATACATGGACGTCTACCAGGGCTGTTTGATTTTCTCCCTGGGGCTTCCTTCCACTGTCCTGACACAGAGATGCGAGGCTGGGGCTGTAGAGAACATCGTTTGACCGGAAGAGACCATGAGGGTGAAAGTCACACACTAAGGATGACAGAACAGAAGAAACCCGACACATGGGTGACATCATGGAGCCACCGCACCTCAGGACCACCTACTTCAATGGCCTGTGCGAGAAATTAAAGCCTGTGTGGCGAGGCCAGGTTTCCAGAGCATGCAGCCGAATGTATGTATTCTCTGACGTGGGGACCCCACCTACCTGGCTCACAGATCCAGGGGTGAATTGGCTTTTAGCGACGACTTTATTTTTATTTATTTATTTTTTTAGTAATGACTTTAAAACAAGACTGATAGAGGGGTGCCTGGGTGGTTCAGTCGGTTAAGAGTCCGACTCTTGAGCTTGGCTCAGGTCACGACCTCCTGGTTTGGTGGCTTTGGGCTCTGCTCCGACAGCACGGACCTCTGCTTGGGATTCTCTCTCTCCCCCTCTCTCTCTCTCCCTTTCCCCGACTCGTTCTCCATCTGTCTCAAAAATGAGTAAACTCAAAAAACTTAAAATATGAGAGATAAATGTGCCGGGGAGGAAGGGCAGCCTAGACTTTTATCCCACTTACGGAACAGACGGTAAAAGTGAAAGCTATTATTTTCTGATAGATTTAAAAAGGCTGAACGTTTGCCGTAGCACCTACGCGGTGGGGTGTCTCCCTCTGGCTGGAGGTCGCGTTGGTCCCCGGAGTGCAGTGCTGGCCACCGTGTCACATGCTCTACGTGGGAGGACGTTTAGAGATTCACCACCACCCCCCCCCGCCCCTTCAGTTGGTATCTAGGGCTTGAGTGTTTGAAAGAAGGGGAGAATGATGATTTGGCTCAGTCCCATCTGGTGTTTTGACGATGCTGGAGGATGCAGGCTTGCTAAAGCCAGGAACTTACCTGCGTCCACACAATGACGGCTGGGCAGGACCTCCCACATCCTTGGCAGCCACAAGCCCTAGACCGTGTCTTGTCGTGGCCGGAGGATTCTTCTAGCGGGAGACAGGTGTACTTGCCAGGGCTGTGGTCAGTGAAGGAGGTTCGGAGCTCAACTGGTCAAGGCCATTTGGGAGAAAGCTCCTATGATCCCGTAGGGGAGGGGAAATTTCCCGCTACCCTTCAGGATTCTTACGTGAAACATATTAAAAGGAGGGAAAAAAACCCTCTAAGTGTAATGACTTGTACACAGAGGCCTGATAGTGGAATCGAGACCTAAAGAAATGACCAAGGTGGGTGGTTTTTATACTGTTTATTTATTTTTAAATGTTTATTTATTTTCGAGAGAGAGAGAGAGAGAGTGTGTGAGTGGGCAAGGGGTAGCGATGGAGACACAGAATCTGAAGCAGGCTCCAGGCTGCGAGCTGTCAGCACAGAGCCCCACATGGGGCTCGAACTCATGAACTGCGAGATCATGACCTGAGCCAAAGTGGGACGCGTAACCGACTGAGCCACCCAGGCGCCCCGTAAGCTTTTGAGGCAAAGACAATACATCTGTGAGGAATTGACAGGACAAAGAAAACTTAACTTTGGCAAGTTCAGTCGGTAAGGAATTCCAAACAGCATTTGGGCTGGGGTAGTAAATTAGTAAAGAGTAACAAGGTTATCTATATAGCCTTCCAAGCTCTAAATTCTCCATCTCTGGTGATAACGATGTCTCTTTACCTCCTGGTGCGGGGAGGGGATCTTTCGTATGGGAGATTTATTTCCTGCTTTCAAGATGACGGAGGGAGATCTGAGTGTCCTTCCTCCCCTGGCTGTCTCTTTAAGTGATTAAAAAAATTTTTTTTTAATGTTTATTTTTGAGAGACAGAAGACAGAGCATTAATGAGGGAGGGGCAGAGAGAGAGGGAGACGCAGATCCGAAGCAGGCTCCAGGCTCCGAGCTGTCAGCACAGAGCCCGACGCGGGGCCCGAACTCACGAGCCTAGAGATCATGACCTGAGCCGAAGTCGGATGCTCATCCGACAGAGCCACCCAGGCCCCCGGGGTGGGGGGTGGGGGCGCCCCAAGTTCTTATTCTAACTCTGCCGGGCAGGCTGTGAATGAGTCTCTTGTACCCAACATCAGCCTTCTCATGGGCAGGATGCCCACTTCCCGGGATGGTGTGAGTTTTATGATGGTGTGAGGGCTGTCTGGAGCCCTGGGACAATGCTCACGAAAGGGCAGCTAATGGCAGCCATAGACACCGCTTTCTTCTCCAGCTACTCACTGACCTTACTCCTGCCCTTATCACCAACACACGTGCCGTTTGGGGGGGACGGACACCACTTTGGAGCAGGGGGCGAGGATGACAGCCTAGGGACGATGCAGCTAGAAGAACGCTGGGAGCCAGTGCTTTGGTGGGTTTTCTGCCAGAGGCGACTGACATTGGTCCTAAATGGCACATCCTCACATCTGACCTTTTCACGGCATAGTCACCGTGCCCGAAACGAGAAGGGGCCACCGAGGCGAAACAAGATCGCGCGCAGCTGGTTCCAGGCTTTGGCGACCCAAACGCAGGACGGATCTTCCTCTCGTGTCCCCCACCCCCGGACAGTTTGATGCATTTTCACCCCGTGCTTTCTCCTCATGTCCGTTCGAGCAGGGAGCAGGTTTGCGGAGGGCTTCCTGGTGTCGGTGTTCAGAAGATTAGAAACGCAGAGACCGCCAGGTGAGAGGAGAGAATGCTCACCGCGGGGGGCCGGGGGGCGCAGAGGCGGAGGTGGGGGCCCCGCAGGATGCCATCGGGGATGGCTGCGTGGTGCCCTGGGGACCCGGGACCCGGAACGCACCAGAGGTTCCCAAGCCCCAGAGTGGCACAGCAGCAAAGCAGCGAAGGGACCACGGGGGCTGGACGGACAGGTCACCCCACGACATTCCCCGCACCGTGGGCGGAAGACCCTTGGCCAAGGAGAGATGAAGGAGACATCCAACAGGCATCCCAGCTTCCCTTGCTCAAATTCAGACTCCAGACCTGCCCCTCCCACATCCCCGCCCCTCGCACAGCGCCCGGCACTGGCATCGTTCCCACCAAACCTGGAGCCTTTCTTGACCCCCACACCCCGCGCCCAACCCGTTAGCAACTCCCGAGGGTCAGCTTCCCAAAGGCATCCACCTTCAGTCACTGCTCGCCACCTTGGTCTTTAGCAGTGTCCTCTCTCCCCACACGGCTGCAATGGCCTCCTAGCTCCGCCCTTGTCCCCCAGTCTAGCCTCCTCGGGACAGCCACCGCCAGCCTGCTGACAGGTGAGTCAGCACGTGCTCCAACCCCCCAGTGGATCCCAGCTCTCTCAGAGGAAAAGTCAAAGCCCTTACGACATCCTACGGGGCCGGCCCTCCCTGACCTGGTCCAGTGAACTCCTACCTCTCCGCCCCGCCCCCAACCACTGGGGACCCTTCGTGTCCCTTAAAAACACCAGCCGTGGTCCCGTCTCAGTGCCTTCGCACCTGCTGCTTCCTCTGTTTGGAAAGCTCGTCCCCCACACCTTCCAGGGACTTGTCCCTGCGTCTCCTTTGGGTCTTTGGTCAAACGTCTGTCCCTCAAAGAGGCCTTCTTGACTGTTAATATCTCACTTCCCCTCCGCTCCCAACCTGATTCCCCTTCCCGGCCTTTCTGCCGGCACTCACCTATACGTACGTGACATGCTATATATTTTGCCTATTTGGGGGTTCATGTCTATCTCCCCCGACTTGGAACGTAAGCTCCAAGGAGCTTACCAACAAGGGCTTTGGTTCCATTTACTGTTGATACTCAGCGGCCAGAGCGGTGCCTGATCCCCAGCAGACGGGCCATGAATATGCCGTCTTGCCTTTGGTTTGCTTTCTTCTCTCCTTCCTTGTCTCACTTTTGCTTCCCTAGGATTGCACTGATCCCCCCGATGGTGCATGAGCACATAAGCTTTGCTGGGGCTCTGTTTTCCGGGGAGCCCGGACTCCTAGAATCCCTCACGGTAGGCCACGTGGCTGGTGGGAGACAGATCCGGGTTCAAACCCAGGGCGGGCAGTCAGCTGCTTCACCACTGTTCTTTTTCTACTATTTCTTCTTGGAGCCTCACGCGCACAGGCTCGAGGCCAGTCAATCGTCAGAAAAGGCACCTTCCCAACAGTCTCTACAGCTTGAAAGCCCCCCGGCTTCACTTTTACCCTGGCCACGGCAGTCTTGGTGGGGACACGGGAACGATGGTGCAATTTCTGACTCGCACAGACACAGACACGCATGGAAATAAGAGTTATCAATGAGACGGACGGTTCGTGAAGTTTACACTTAAAAATTTTCTTAAGAATACACGTGATTTTCCGAGACCATTCGTCGTAGCACCGGGCCTATGCTGTTCCTTAATAGAAAAACGGTCAAATAGCAAATACTCCAGTGAATTTCCCACAGGTATAAATTATGCAAATAGTCATTTATATCTTCATTTACAATAATCAATAAATAAGAGTGCACATTCAGACCATTTCTTTTTACAAAGACCCCTTTTTACAAAGCTACGGCTATATGTATGTACTAAATAGACAAAATAATCCCTGTTCTACAAAATAACATTTCACTTTTTTTCAATAAATCTCTTAGCGCCCTCAGTAAAAAGGTTCAGACATTTGTCCAGGAAGCTCTGCCGTGACATTGAAAGAAATGGTAGCATTGAATCCGTTAAACGTATTACAGACCTTGAAATAAACTCCTGTCGCCATCCAATAGGACAGGCTCTGAAGATACCACGGCCAGGCTTAGTAATTTGCCCCCAACGATGTCCTATGGTAGCGAAAAACTATTTTTTCCGACTTGTCTTTGGCTCCGACGCAGGTGATGCAGGCACTATCTTACGGTGCAATTTCAAGCACAAAATCCCTCCACCCCCGCCCCACAGGTACAGCACCCGCTCAGGGACATTCGACCCGGAGGTGTCCCTCGTTGGCTCCAGGGGTCCCATGTTAGAATGCACACAGCTGGAGTCCACTGAGATTTCTCTACCTGTTTGGAGTCTGCTAGGGAAAGGGGCGGAAGCTGGGAAGTGCAGAAAGAAAGGTCCAGTTTACAGCTCTTTGCTCTCACTGCTGAACTTTGACATTTGGAACAGATTTCCCCGGGAAACTGCCTTCTGTGCGGACCTAAGTTAAGGAGACCAGTTCAGGTCCGGGAGCCCTAGGAAGCAGGTCTCCCCCACCCTCCTCCCAACTTTCATCCCCACACCTCTAACAGACTACGCTTTGTTTTACCAAACCCTTCCTGAAGGCACCTTTATCAGATACTAAAGCCGGAAGCAACGTTCTAAGCTTTGGATTTCACTTACAAAATACAGAGATGCATTTCTTTTAAGCAAAGAGGTCACTTACTGAGCTTAAAAAACAAAACAAAACAAAAAACCCCATCGAACTTGCTAACCCTTTGGGTGTTTAAACCTAGGCAGGACTTTCTAACAGATCTTCCAACTTCTGACCCAGAGAGGTAAGTGAATTACTCAAGGTGTCACAGCAGGTGAGCCACAGCCTGGATGTGGGTTCCTGATGCTCAGACCACTGTCGTCCTACTTTGGAACCATGTCAACTCTCTAGGTTACAGAGAGTTTCCTTTAAGGACGCGTTTCAATCCTTGCGGGGCATTTAGAAACACAGGCATTTGTAGCACCGTCTTGCGGAGAACATTCTATTGACTTCAGGTGGGGCTAAGGGAAGCGGTCGCTGACGTGCGTGGAATAAACCAAAAAGATATTTCCGTTTTTGCAAGAATACAAAAATCACAACTTTTAAACTTCAAGGAAAAATAAGTATTTCTAGGTCACGGACCCACGAATTAAGACTTCGTCCAAGTTCTCTGACTCCTCCAACCCCACTTTAATTGTGCTCTGCCCAGCACCGTGAAATGTATTTGTTTTTGGAAGGAGAGAGCCTAATTTCCGGCTCTGAAAAGCATGTGTTGGCAGGTGGAGAGGTGATTAGCTGGGGCAGGATGCAGAGGTAATGGGTCGCTGAAGTTTGTGAGGTTAGACGCTGAGATTTTACTGCTAGAGGTTCTTTAGAGGCCATGAGTTTGGCTGCAAATTTGCCACCCCAGGCTAAAACATGAACTTGGGGCATCTCCAGTCATTTTTACGCAAGCATGAAGGGGACACTTCAGCGGTTCTGATATGGGCTTGGGAGTAAGTGCAGCGACTTGGGAGGGGGAAGAAGGACGCACGGTGGGGAATGACAATGGGGCTAACCCAGTTTCCCACCTTCCCGACTCTGGGAACCTCCACCCACACTTGCCAACTAGGCCAAAGTCATCAAGAATCAGAACCTCGTCAGGGTAGGACTTTATTTTCTAAGCAGTGAAGCCCAGGGCGAAAATCAGGGTTTGCAAACAAGAGTCCTATGTTCCTGGTTCTGTGACCTTGGGTTTTTTTTTTTTTCGTTTGTTTGTTTGTTTTTCCCCTCCCTAGGCATTAGCTTCATCTCTGAACTGACCTCCCGTGGTTGTGCTGAGGGTCCGGGGAGTAATGGGTATACGGTGGTTGCAACTTCCTCTTTAAAAGGCTCGGGTTAGAGTGGAGACAGAGCAGCAGGAGGGAGCAAGGCAGACGGGAGAGGCTGCAAAGCAGCTCCGGTCAATGGAACGTTAAGGAAAGAGGGCGTCTGCAAAGCTTGGAGAGGAAGGCGATGCACAGCAAGGAGCTATTGGACACTTCCCAGCCTCGCGGCAGATTTGCAGGGAAGCATTCTTCATTCAACCAGTGTGTACGTGGGGGCCACTCCGCACAGAAGACGCCCAGAGGGCTTAATGGTCATGCCGATACCAGGTGACCGAGCGGGGACTCCAACCTAGATCTGGCTGATTCCCAAACCTGCGCTTTCCCCATCCCACAGTACCTCCCGGAGGAAGAGGACGAAGGGAGTGACGATTTAAGGAAAATGGTTTCAGCCGGACAGACCCCTGCGGGATGAAACCTAGGGCGTCGGCAATTTAAAAGGTTAGCCGCGGGATGGGCCCACGGAGGGTTGAGTTGTGCTCGCATTTAAGAACAGCGTGGTCAAACAGCACAAGATAAATAGTTGTCTTTCTGGCTTGTTGATGGGACGGCCCTCGGCCAGCGAGAACTGCTTGCTTGATGTGTTTTCCTCAAGGTTCTCCGAACACATTGTAAACACAAACAAGTCGGTCTCCAGGGTCTGCGGAACGGGGCGGGAAGGCGGGGGGAAGGGAGGTGGTCCTGCAGATTCTAGGACAGGCCGGGGTGCACAGGAACCCCCGTGGTCCTCCGCTGGCTCTCGGAGAAGCCGGAGATCCCAAGTACCCGGGAATCGCCCAATTACTCGGCCAAACTCACCCCAAGCCCGAGCCTAAACACACGGGGTCTACACACGACAGAAATGTTAGATCCGGGGCACAATTCACCCCAAAGCCATGCTTCTCGGGCACCAGGCTCCCTAAACTTCCCTAAACTGCCGTCCTTCCGCAAGGAAATGCCTGATGAGAGGTGGGGTCGAAAGATCTGTGGAGTCCCCGTTCGGCAGGGAAGTTATGTCTCCTTTCGTGGCTCCCTCACCCTGGCTAACTGTTCGGGCAAACTCTGTGGCAATTTTCGGCAAAGAAGCATGATCTCGTTCATGCCGGCTCTCAGCCTTTAGCGTCTCGCCCCGGGTCCTGGACTGTGTCCTGGGAGCAGCCCCGCTCACCAGCTGCAAGGGCCAGAGGTGTAACCTGCTATTCGGGGGGTGGCGGGGGGGGGGGGGTCCCTGGGACAGCTGCGGGCCCAACACGTTAAATCTTCCCCCAAAGGCCGTTTTAGCCGAGATTATGCAACGTCAGCGAGAGAGAGCACATCTGGACCTGGAGGGCTCTATGTGTTTGCTTCCCGGCAAGAGCATCGCCGAGAAGGTTCTGAGAAGCCACGCCGGCTTGGGATTCCCACGCAGCCCACACGGGGGGGGGGGGGGGGGTTCAGGACGTGAAGCTGAGTAGAGCTGGGTAATTCGGCAGAGACCTCAGAGGAAGGTCTCTAAGCAGAGAGGCCACATCTCAAAGCTCCGGCGGGCCCTCGAGTCCCGTCGTGTGACTGCACTCGGAAAGAGACAGGAAGAGGCTCGGAAAGCGACATAACCACGGAAGGAGAATAGTTCTTACCAAAGAAGCTTTGGTGATTTGCGATATTCGGTAAGACACATTCTTGTTTACTCGGATGTGTGTTTGAGAGACTGGCGTCGCGATGTTCTGAGTCCTTGGCAAGGAGGGAGGGGCAGGGCACCTTCAGTGGCTGCAGGATGTAGTTTTGCAGAAAACGTGACCGGAAGGGGTGGGGGGGGTGGGGGGGTGCTGCGTGGCTCAGTCGGTTAAGCATCTGACTCTGGGTTTCAGCTGGGGTCATGATCTCACGGTTTGTGAGATCGAGCCCCGTGTCGGGCTCTGTGCTGACAACACGGAGCCTGCTTGGGATTCTCTCTCCTCTTTCTCTGCCTCTCCCCTGCGCCCGTATGCGCGCGCGCTCTCTCTCTCAAAATAAACTAAAAAAAAAAAAGTAATTGGGAATCACGATGACCATACTGGGGTCACTAACTAGCAGTGGGACTAGTCACATCCCCTTCCTGGCCTTCAGTGTTCTGATTGCTTAGATAAAGTGCTAGACCCTTACGAGATGCCTAAGGCTGTCGAATATCCTCCGACTTCTAAAGACTGACCAAAGAGGCAGCCTTCTAAAGTGTGCTCGCCTTACAAGGAGCAGGCACACAGTGCGTGCCCAGGTGGCTGTCCTGGGCGGTGACAGTAAACTCCCTGGTCCCAGGTCCTGGCAGGAGCCCCTCTCCCCACAGAGGCCAGGTCTGGCCAGGACAGGACGGGAAGCTCCGAAACTCGGACGGGAAGCTTCAAGGTGGGGTGTTGAACACGCAGGTTCCTTTCATCCCTCGTGAGACCCCCGAGAGAATAAGAGCAAAGGAACAGAGAGAGGTTCTGCGCTCATGAAGACGATGGGACGGACAGGGGATGCGAGGGGGTGAAAGATGCCACCCCGTTGGTGGCAGGGGCAGCACCGCTGGAGAGGAGGGCAGGGCAGAGGACCCGACCACCGCACACGGGCGGAGACATGCCACTGAGCTGTCACAGCTGCGGTCCTACTCCACAGGGGGATCGGAGGAGCTGCGACCCACGGACACCAGGCACAGGGAGGCAGGAGCAGTTCAATGAGTCCAAGTACAGACTGTGAAGAGACTGCCCGCTCGGGTCAGGACGCGAGCACGCGGGCGTGCGCTAGGATCTCCGGGTGCAGCCGTACAGTCTGAGCACTGCACAAAGGCGCTCGGCTGAGGGAACGACTGGGCGGTACAAATCTAGTCCTTGCTCTGCTCCTAAAGCCCTGCCCTCGCTCAGGTCTACATCTCGTTAGAGAAAGGGGCCAAAGATGCCATCTGCCAGCCAGGCCAAGTGCCTATGGGTGGCTTCTGCCCAGCGGAGGCATCTTTCTTGAAGCCATTCACCCGGAGGGAATGCCTTTTTTAGAAACTGTAAGAGGACACTTCATAGCAGCTCTAGTATGTTCCTCTTTCCCAGGCAGGAGAGAAGTGAAAATATCTGTAAAGAAACAATTAGCCCCAGAGAAAAGACCTACAATCGATATGGGGGCCTTCTCATGAAGACGTCAGGTGCCAACTGGGTGCCCCTACAGAAAAGCCCGCCGGTTGACAAAAGTCTTCCAGCCTGTTTTCGGATGTGTCACTCTCCAGTACGAATGGATCCACAGAACCACCAGATATTTGAAGAAAGCCCGTGATGTGAAAGACGGAGCCCGAGACTAACCAAGAGAAAGGGGACTTCGAGAAAACAGAGCCAATACAGGGAGCAGGAAAGAACTTCCCCAGACCCGCTATCATGAACATCCCCAGACGGCGAAGATCTGCAGCCACGAACCAAGAACAGGACACTATGAAACAGAAACAGGAGAACAGCAACAAAATGTTCTGGAAATTAAGCATTCACCATATTCATCAGGCGTGTGAGAAGATGAGCTGAGTACCTTGCCCTGAAGCCAGATCCCCCCAAATAAAAAGACGACAAGTGGAAAAGAAAAAAAATATTAAAGGATTATGGCGCAGAAGGTCCCACGTTGGAATAACAGGTGGTCCAGAAAGAAAGGATGTGAACCACTATGAGAAGATTTAAGAAACTTCCCAAGAGAACCCAGCATGAGGTTCACACTGTAGAGGACACACCACCATCAGGACAGCTCGGACCACTAAGAAAGAAGGAAACTTGAATGCTTCCTGGGAGGTGGGGAGAAGCCCAAGTCTCACGTAGAGGCTTGGGCATCCAGATGGCGCCAGAAATGTCAACCACTGCCCTGAGGGAGGCGGGTAAGAGAGAGTTATTCTCCACCAGAAATCCTGCACCCAGTTATACTTGGGTACAGGCAGAATCAAGACGTGTTAAGGTATGCACAACCTCAAGGTAGTTAAATGTTGACTTCCCAGGTTACATTTCTCAGGAAGTTACTAAAGAATGTGCCACACCCAAAGCAACACACAAGCAAACACAAAGACACACAAAAAGATGATCAAACCGGGAGGGAGAATTTGGGCAAGAAAGGCCGTGTACCCACGGTTATGTACCACCTGGCCCAGGAGCAAACGGTTTTTATGCACCTACGCTGACTAAAAAACTATGAATATGTATTACTCGGGTAAGAATTAAAAATTGACTCTTAGAAAAGAAAAGAAAAGAAAAGAAAAGCCATGGGTGGTTTGTCTTGCGGGCTTCTGTATTCACCTTTTATATCCAACTTTCTCTTCCGTATAAGCCTATACTCAAATGGAGAATTTTTTTTTTTTTTTGCCTTTAAAGAAAAAATCTGTTTACAGCCAACCTGAATCAAACGATTTTTAGGCATCTCACCAGTGGGCGGTTTAAAAAAAAATGTTTTTTTAATGTTTTTATTTTTGAGACAGAGAGCACGAGCAAGGGAGGGGCAGAGAGAGAGGGAGACACGGAATCCGAAGCCGGCTCCGGGCTCCGAGCTGTCAGCACAGAGCCAGACGCGGGGCTTGCACCACGAACGGTGAGATCATGACCCGAGCCGAAGTCGGACGCTCGACCGACTGAGCCACCCAGGCACCCCATCCCCAGTGGGTGGTTTTGAACAATATTACACGTTGTAATGGGTGAGAGAAGAAACCTGCGGAGATTTTTTTTTTCTGAACGAGGTCTAGACCCGTAAGATTCGTGTTTGGATGGGCTCCTCCCCGGCCTTTCCAGCATCTAGTTTAGGCAAGGACCGCGTGGCGTCCAGGGTTACAAAATACCACACACGTATTCTTTACTATCTGTATCCTAGCTTTCAGAGATGCCAAAGAGCTCGTTAATTAGCTCATTTTCCATGGCACATTTGGCCTTCACGATGGCACCACTCCAAGCTCCCGGCAGCTTTCAGCTCGGAAGGCTCGGATTCGTTCTAAGAACTAAGGAGGAGACGAGGCAGGCTGTCACCGGAATGGGATCTTGGAATGTCGTTGACTAAAACGTGCTCTGTAAATTCTTTTGGCCGTGCTGGGATTCTGTAAACTTGAAACCCGTTCCCTGAAGTGAGCAAGCCTCTGGGCTTGCCAAGAGAGAACCGTGATCTCTGCAGGAGGAACGACGGCTGGCTTGTCACCTATCAAGCTATCCGAGCTATCAAGGGCACTCCAGAAGTCACGGGGGACGAGCGTGAAAGTGAATGCAGCTTCCTCCCGGGAAAAACACGAGAACAAGGCAAAGGTTGTGGCTGGCCCCACATTTTGGTTTTGTCTAAACGAGGACCTTTTTATCTAATCACCTCATCTTCTTTCCAGGATACTCCTGGGCCAGATACAAGGTTTGTCAAAGAGGGGACAGCTCTGGACCCGGCATCAGGGGGCACGAGTGTGCTTACAAGTCTGCTCCTGGCTGCTGTGTGACCTCGGTCCACCCGCTCTGCCTCTCTGGGTTCAGCAGACAACAGGCTGTCTGAGGGCCTCTCCTGACCTAAGAGTCTGTGATTTTTATGAGTCCTGCTTGGAGAGGGGAGGACCACGGGGCGGGGGAGGACGCAAAACCGAGTCACCAGGACCTACATCTTGGCAGGAAACGGGGGTGGAGGGTGGTGCAGGGCTGAAGGAAGATGGGAGGGTGGGGGGAGGTCTCCTCACAAACTGCCTGTTCCGGTCTACTTGTTCGGGTACCTTCCGGAAAGTCTTTTCGAGAATCCCATTATGACCGACCAGTAAGGATGCCTGTGCCGAGACTGGTGTGCACAAGGGGCAGGAGCCTGCCGGACCCCTTGTAGCTCTGACGTCAGCCGGGACTGATTCTGAGCCCAGCCGTTCCTGCACTCCTCCTGGGGCTTTTAAAGAGCTCTCTGCAGTGCCCTGTGGGGCCTTGGAGATCGGCCCGGAGGCCTCAGGAGCTGTCGTGGATGCTGGGGACGCTGCCCAGGCAAAGCGGGAGGGATCCCAGGTCCGGCCCTGTGTCGGCTGAGCTCAGCTTTTAATGCACCAGCTAGACCCTCCCCTGCTAGGAATTCATCTGAAAGAGGGTGCTGTTGGCGAAAACTCTTTGAAAATCACAGCTTTAACCTTAATTCAATCAATACAAAACTGAATTTACATCTCTGTCCCCCCGCCAAAAAAAAAAAAAAAAAAAAAAAAGACCAGCCTACCACCAGCCCTCACTCTCCTCCTTGGGTTTGCCGCTCGCAGATGGACGGTCCCGGAGACGGCCAGACCCCGACAGGTGCACGGACACCCAGCACCTTCACTCGAAGCCCACCTCTGGGAGGAACACGGGGAAGTTTTCCTCCCAATGGAGGCTCTGCGCGTGGGGCACCCCCCCCACCCGCCGCCTCCCATCAGGACGACCCTCCTCTCAGAGGCAAGTAACTCAAAGCCATCAACACCTGCACGCAGGACGAGCTATGACCCGAGCTATGGCTAAATATTAGCAAGGACGCTTCATACCTGCCAAAGCAAGGCACGCAGGAACACGCTCCGCTTAGGGACTCCAGCCAGACAGACACCTGAGTTTTGAGGACGCGGCAGACGAGAAAAGCGTGCTTAGGACTTGCAGGAGAGAAGGGAACCCATGGAGACAGCAGGGAGAGGGACGCTGTTTCCTTGGAGGCCCTCGGCTGTCTGCAGAGTGGCCCATCCAAACCCCAATAAAAGGGAAGTGACAAGACTCCTGCCCCCCCCCCCCGCTCAGGAGCCTTTTTTTATTATGCAGACACACGCATCAGAGTCTGGTGACGTCCAGCTGTGGGAACAGCAGTAGGCAGTAAACCAGGAGCCAGAGGAAGAGAATAAAATACATCATATCCGGCTGCTGGACAAACTGGGTCAGAGAGTCGCTCTGTGAGCTCTGGCTCTCCTGGAACACGGCTTCGCCAGAGTCGTTGGCCTTCCTGCAGAAGGGAAGACACAGGCAAGGCAGTCACAAGCGGGTCCCCGGGGGGATGGGCCTCCCCTGCCTCCCCAGCCTGCAACCTCACTGCCCAACCGGAGAGTGGAGGGCGTCCCAGTGGGCCAGTCAAGTGGCCCCGAGGGGCGCGTGCAGAGACCCAAGAGGTGGCGCTTTCACGGGGCCTCCGTTCACGTGCACGACCCTAAGGGGGTAAAGCGGTCGGCCCCATTGCGAAGGCGGGCATGTTAAGACTCAGGGGCTTGCTCGGGGCCACACAACTACCACTCCCCCGTCCGGGACACCTTCCTTTATACCACAGTGCCCTTAACGCAAAGCTGGGGGCTGATGGCACTGCGCCATTAGTGTGTGACAGAGGGGATGTCTTTCGTAATCTAAAGGAATAGAGTTTCCTGATTATAGATCATTTAAAAACAGCCTTCAGAAACAAAGGCACGCCCTCCCTCCTTCTCCCCCCCCCCCCGCCCCGCCCCCACCAAGGTTTTGATTTTGGCTTTGGGACAGAACCTCGAAAATAATCACTAGATTTGCGTCTGGTCAGACTTGTCTTCCCTCTTTTCATTTACAGAAGGTGGGGTGAAAGTGACATTTTGCTTTTCCCTGGTGGCTAAAGCCCAGTTCTCCCTAAGGCAAGGGCTGGGGCCATCATCCGGTTGGAAAGGGGTTGGGGGTCTCTGCTTATAGAAGCCTAGAGCGTAAGCTTCTTAGGGTGGTCATTTGGGGCGTGCGGTGGAGATTATGAGCCGTGGAAACCAGCTCATCCCGGAACGATCTCCTGATACAGAAAAGCGAGGCCAACAGTGGGTTAAACGTTTGCCTTTTGGCCTCGAAACGGATTCACTCGTGACAATGGACAACGGACAGAATTTCTCTTTCTTAGAACCGTTTCTAGAAAAAATTTAAACTCCATTTTTTCTAATAATGCTCCAGAAACACGGAAAGCATGACTGCATTTCTCAACCTTCTAGTTTAAATTTTCGAGGTGCCTATCTCCTAAAAGCGAAGCGCACTCCTCTCCTCGGAGTACGTCATGCCTGGCGGGACGTGAGTTAAAATTCCCATCTTACGGCAGGGGAGGGAAACATGTCTTGCCTCTTTTTTAAAAGCCAGACGGGGTTAGCTTCTGAGGATTACACTCGTGGGTGTTGGATTCAGAGAGGCTTTCCATTTCAATAATCTAAGGCCTTCCCCGCCCATTGAAATCCGTGGCAAGTATTTAAAAAGAAGCAAATCAATGAAATTAAGTGATTCGATATCTTTAAGAGGGATAGGAGCATCTCAGAATTGTCAGAGTTTTCGAGATTGCTTGGGTTTCCTAGGTCCTAAGTGGGCGGTTTTACGCCAATTCGGCAATATCGGACAAGGCCATCTAGTTCTCGAACGGCAAGAAATACTTTCATAGACATCCTGGTATGTTTGCATTCCTTCTTCATATCTGCTCTGATGCCATAAAACTGTAATATCAGCTCAGTGAGCTTCTGAGTATTGTACCTGCAGGGGCGACACAGAAGGAATAGGTGGTCAGGCGCTACACGTGGGGCACACACCCAGCATCACATCACTACTGCCTGGCTCTAGCCCCGCATCTACGCAGCTGCGGGGCTCGTGACCCACACCCGGCGTTACACGGAAGCCCGTTTTCTGAGCCATTCCCCGCCCACCGACGTTCATCCGTTCCCACTTGCCCTCCTATGTATGTTCGGTTTACATTCGCTTGCTCTGCAGCAGGTGGTTTCCTGCGTGACCTCCGACTACGACTATCGCCATCAACAAAGCCTAGTCGTAGCCACGCCCCCAGGGGAGGCTGCACAATTAAAACAGGAAAGGAAAAAAAATCTTAAGCCCCGCAAAACTCGGACTGAAGCCACCAACCTGGTTAACATTCGGTTTCTTCTGTCATCCTGATCTGCCGCGTTCCTCAACTGAACATAGCTAAAGTGGTCCTACAGTGAAATTTATAAACAAAACCCCCGCAACCCAATTAGTAAAGATGAAATCTCTGAAACAGAAAATAAAACGATTTTAAACATACAAAGCCGAGCATGCCACGCTTTTTCTCAACGTCGCAAGCATTTAAGTTCCAAAATCAAACTGCTAACTGGTTTCTACTGGTGTTCTACCCTCTCCCCCAGCCCCCGGCTGGTGCCCCACTGCCCACAACCCGAATCGGGCTGCGGCCTCCCCGTGCTTTGGGCCCCAACACATCCAGGGCTAAGTAGCTGCAAAGGTAGACTGGAACCTCCACCTACACTGCGCTCTGTCTTTGAGGGTGGTCTTTCTGGGGGCGTGTGCGGGGCTGGGTGGCAGGTCTTGGATGCGTTTTTTACAACAAAGAGGACTTCGAGGTTTACAGTCAGCACTTTATTTACATCCCCTAGAACCCCAATTGGACATCCGGCGGGACTGTGCTCAACGACAAGGTGTGAATTTGCTCGTCTTCTATCCAAAAGTACATTTGTTGCACGTCAGTAATTTCAAAGCTCTGGGCCGGGAGGAGGAAGGACGGGAAGGGATTGGTTTAGCAGGGGCCACGCAGAAGAAGAAGAAATTCTCATACTAACCGATTCCAAAGACCTGTTAGTATGTCGTCGAATGTAAATGCTGGAGTCACTGTGACTAGTCCTGAAAAATAAACACACGTTTTGAACTGGTGCCACGGGGAGCTCTTCGGGTCCCCCTGTACGGCCACCCCCGCCCCAAGTCTTCCACACGTGGGTTTAGGCCAGCTATGACTTCAGGCCCAGCCACGGAAAGGAGCAACTGTATCCAACATGCCCACTTGGGTTGGAGTGTGCTTACAAACAGAAGGGTAGATATGAGAGAGACACATTGTGGCCTCATCCACAAGAAACAAACAAAAAAAAAAGCAACTGAGAATTTTAAATAGAAAGCAGACCACGTATTTTTAAAAGTCATAGGGTTTCAGGGAAGAAACAGAGGGCCTTCTCTGAGCATCCCAAGATCTGGGAATTGCCAAAGGTCCTCTGAACGTTCATGTCAGGCATGGGCTGAGACCTGCTATCCAGACTCCCTTTCTAGTGCTTTCTAGGCACAAGGCTGCTCTCTGTCCAGCTCTTGGGGGTCTGTACCTCTTTTTCTTTCATGCACGAGGAGGCCGATTTTCTGACCATATCTTTGAGGCTGATGGGGAACGTATCTCTGATCGTCTGCTGAAGTTGGTTCACCCAGGGCAGCGGCCGAAGATGCCCAGCCAGTGGCCTGGGCTGTATCCCGGCTCCTGATCGATTAACTGGCAACCTTAGCCAAGTGTTTTATGTTTCGGATCAGTTTCGCTCATCTGTAAAATGGATCATCATCCCCACCCCGACTACTTCACGGGGCTGCGGTATTGGTGGGAAGTACAGTATACACACCAGGTCCCGGTGGCCCTGTCTTGCCACTCAACAGGAGAACGAGGTGTTGGGGATCAGAGACAATCACTTCCATTTCCTCAAGGCAGACCTACTATGTGGCCATCCGGGGGTCCAAGAAAAAGGCATCTGACCCAAGAGCTTATTGCCAGGGAATTCATATCGGCAGCCTGGCTATTCCCGCCCACCGGACCCTCACCAACCTCTTCCCCTGCATCGGGCATGTTTCCAGCTAATAGGTATGAAGCACCTACCACATGCCAGGCACTGGGCCAGCCTAGGCGAGCGAGTATCACGGCACGGACACGACACAAAACGCACCACAAAGAGAAGAGACCGTCAGGTGCCTGGGCCCCAGCAATGTCCCATAAGTGTTGACTCAACTCACGGGAGTACCTGGAGACACAGGTAACTCCCACCTGCGGATCCTATTTTCTAGTAAAAGGCGGGTCAACATCAGGAAGGGCTCCTGCTCTTTCTTCTCCCGCTAGCTTTCGGCATACCTTCTTGCGGGTGGTTTCTGTGTTCTGGTACCATCCACAGGAGGCCGATTCAGGTTTGTCTCCCGAACTCCCTCCTCCCAGCAAGCATCATCAAGCGCCTACTGTGTGCCAGGCACTGGGCCGGGCGGCTGAGGGCCCTGCTCCTCAGGAGCCCGCCCTCCACAGACTAATAAGAGAGCAATGCATTTATTTATTCACATTCGCCCCCGAGAATGTTTATTAAAGGCCAGCTGCAGGCCCAGTGCGGTGCTAAGCTCTGGACCTCTGCTGGGTGCCCTCCCCAGCCTCCAGGGAGCTGCCTCACCGTCTAAGGTGAGAGCAGATGACAAATACATCCTTACACAAATAATTGGAGACATTCCTGTTTGGGTTCATGCGGTGAAGAAAAAGAGTAGAGACCGTGAGAACCTATAAAGGGGGATTAAAAGTAGCCCGGAGGAATCTAAGAAGGCGGCTTGGAGGAAGTGGTTTCAGGAGCTGAAACCCAGGAGCAAGACAGGGAACAGGCTGGGGACAGAGGGTCCTCAAAGGCAAAAGAGCTCGAGGGGCCATTCAAGGTTCTCAACTAAAGCCAAGGTGCTTGGCGGGCTGGGGAGGACGACAGAGGTGACCAAGAACGGACACAGATGAGAGCCGGGGGAGACCGGTCGGGAAGGCTCGGGAACAATGGCCCTTTCTGCCCAGAACAATGGGAAGCCCCAGTCAAGGTACAGCCAGGAAAACATGCTGTGTGTGCCTGGCAGGGAGGTGCCCGGGGGGCTCTGTCCAGTTCGAGAGCTTTGGGCGAGGCACTGACTTCTCCGAACTCACTTTCTCGGTCACGAAAGGGGGGTGGTGGTACCTGCCGGACTGCAGGTGAAACGGCTTGGCGCAGGGGAGGGGCGCAGGGGGCCTCACTCGTTCTCTCCACGAGCACACCCCTGCGCCCTCTCCGTGCGTTGGCAGGCGGCCTTCCCCGCGGCTGAAATGCGACGTAATAATTACAGCTTCGCCCGAGTGCGATGGGAAGCCGCCGCCGAGGGGACTGTTGTCTGCTCTACACAGAAGGACGCGCACATCGCTCAAACCTTCGCCGGGAAAAGTCAAGCGGGCCTCACTCCCACACACACCGACAGAACGTTGCCTTTTGAACATCCGCCCCCTCTGTCTCATCTCCTCTGGGACGGGTTTTGCTTGATGTCTGGCTGCAGCAGGTGTCCCAGATGATCGATCCCCCAGTGTTCCTTCCCCTGCTTCTCCCTGACCCCCTCACATCCGACCTGCACGTCCTGGGGTGGCTGCTGTGTGCCAGCTGGTTGCTCAGGCTCTTTCTCCCACCCGGGACGCCTTCTGTCCCTCTCCCAAGTCCAGATCCCACTATCCGTCTGTACCGAGCTCGAAGGACATCTCAGCCTGCAGGTGCCCCCGACCCTCTCTCCACCTGCCTCTGAGGTCCACAACGTGAAATCCGCGCGTGCCTCTTGGCACCTAAGGTGTTCCCCTCGGTTCCAGCACAGAAGAGGGGGCGCGCCTTCCCTCCTGCTTGCCTGAGCCCCCGGGGGGCTGGAGCCATGCCTGCATCTTCCCCTAGTGAAGAGGGACAGCCGTCTGGAAATGACCTGTGGCCCCTCCTCGAGCGAGCTGTGCTGGAGAAGATGGTCGCCTGGGCCACCTGCCCATGCGGGCCATCTGCACTTAGAGCCGGGTCCGGGCTGCACGCCAAGACAAGGATGTCTGCTGGACGGTCATGACCAGGTCTCTGCAGGGAGAGGGACTCCGGGGGTCATGGGCAAAGTGGGAACGCAGGGTTCCGCTGTGCCTTGCCCCTCCTCACCTGGGCCCCCCCACCTATTTTCCTTTCGTCCCCTGTAGCCCAGGAGCAGAAGCAAAGCAGAGGGGAGATGGAAGGCAGGACATCCGCCAACTCTTCCTTCTGGTTCTGTCTGCCCTGGCTTCTCCCCACTTCCTCCCCAAATGCTGATCTCAACAACTTCCCTTTCGCAGCCAGTGTGGCTCCCCCACCGCCGGCAATGAGGGGTCACGGAAAGAATGTGGGTCATGGAGCCTGACGGGTCTGAGTCCAAGACCCCAGCTCTGTCATCTCCGAGGCTGGGAGGTGTCCCCAGACCCCCTGCGCCCACGGTGATGAAGCACGGTCCCTCCTACCCGCCTAAGGCGCTGCTGTGAGAACTGATGAGGGACCGTATGCGAAATGCTGGAACACATTAGGGCAGGTTCAACAGTGGCCATGGTAGCGACGAGGGACGGCGGGGGGAAACCGGGATCTTCTGACATTTCGGCAGCTAAGTGTTCTCCCTGGGGCCAGTCCGGCTCACCCGGTGCCCTTGGAGTGACCGAGCAGATGGGCGCTCCGAGCTTCCTCCTCCCCCGGAGACGAGTCAACGGGTCTCACTTCCTGGGACCCAAACTCACAGGTGAAGCCACATCATTCACGTCCGGCTTCCATGTGACAGCCATGAAAGGTCCCCCCCCTGTGCCCATGGAGCACATTGCTTTGAATTCTGTGAGATGCTTATAAATGGCTAGGCTGGCTCACTCCCTAGCCCAGCCAGGGGGCATCCGGGGGCCGGGGCGTCCGCAGAGCCTCGAACACCGCACCGTCTCACACCCCACACCTACCCCGGTTCGGCCATCTTGCCGCCCGCTGCCGGTTTCCACCCAAAGGTACTCGGAGAGGGGAGAAGGCGGGCTTCGTGTCCGCCGGGCCCTGCTGCGTATGAGCGGGCCTGGTAACGGGGAGGCCGGGCAGGGCTGGGGAGCAGGGTGTAGATAAAGAGGACCGATCCGTTTCTGATTCTGGCAAATAAATGACCAACTGGCTGGATGAATTTTTGTACAAACCTGTGTTTCCCTTGCCGTCCGGTCCCGTCCTTGTGTTCCGCCCCCCCCCCCCACGGCCCCCCCCCCAAATCAGAAACCAAGAATGACATGAACTCAGGGAGTAACTCTCTAGCTCGGTCTCTGGGGGGAGAAGACAGTGATAAAATACCTGGAAAGGACTTTGTGGTCACCCGTGTCTCCTTCTAGGTCCTCTGAGGATCGGATGGTGCCGGGTGCTATAAATATTGAACTTTCTACGTGGTCCACGTGCTTCCTTTTTTCCTTTTTTTTACTGCTGATTGACTCTCCCGTTACCTTTTCTTCTAAAGAGTTTGCTAAGTTTCCCGAGTTTTCAGATTCCTGGGACTTAAGGACAAAGACAACCGAACACAAGTCAGCATTTGAGGCTGAGTGCTGAGTGCATGATACCCCCTACCCGCCCCCCCCCCCCCCCCCAGCGGCGCTCGGCTCCACCTGAATTCTAGGAAGCTAGCGCGCCCCCTCTCGGGGATTCCTTCCAGCACAGCCCGCCGTGGAAGAGAAGCCCACCCCTGGTTAGCGTGCCAAGGCCACAGACTGTAAAAAACAGCATGGGTTTCGGAGTCACTGAGATCTGGCTGTGTTAGTTACCTTAAGCAACCGGCTTTCTTCCTCTCTCTCCCTCACTTGCCTCATCCGTCAAATGGGTATAATAATTATCGATCTCTTCTCACGATACCACACCGTGTTTCCCATGAAGGATGTGCCATACAGTTGGGCGATGCTTGGGCCCTTCACACAACCATCACCCACTTAAAGAGAGGAGCCCGATCCTGGAAGCCAGTGGGCCAACAGGTGCAAAGGCGACCCCTGGGCTGGGAGAGGTGCACACACTGGCAAACAGACAGCTTGTGGGATGACATCTTCCCTGTGCCTTTGCTGGATCATAGTGCGACATCTCTGGCATTTATCTGACAAGGAAGTGGCTTCGACCACCGTCCACACCAGGCACTCTGAAACCCCGCGGCAACGTTCCCGAGTGAAATCGAGAAGCGTGGGGGTGGTCGGAGCCACCTCTCAAGAATCCCTTCGGGGGCCGTAAGACACTGCTCTGCAGGTGTCAGACTATGAGAATGAGAGTGGCCTGTCCCGTGCACCCCGGGAGAACAACGCTCCGTGCAGGAATTAAATCTGCTCCCAGCAGTGTGAATGCCCATCCCCCCTCCGTCATCCATGGGCCAATGCTACCTTCTCTGAAAGCCGAACTGAAAAGACTTTTTTTTAAAGACTAGAAGAAGAAATTTTCCATTTTCTCGTCTCATTGGGAGGTTTTTTTTTCCTTTAAAAAAATTTTTTTTTAATGTTTAGTTATTTTTGAGAGAGAGAGAGAGAGAGAGACAGCGCATGAATGGGGGAGGGGCAGAAAGAGAGAGAGTGAGGGAGACACAGAATCCGAAGCAGGGTCCAGCCTCTGAGCTGTCAGCAGAGCCCGATGTGGGGCTCGAATCCACAAACTGGGAGATCATGACCTGAGCCGAAGTCGGACGCTTGACCGACTGAGCCACCCAGGCACCCCGTTTTTTGTTTTTGGTTTTTTTTTTCCTTTTTGAAAGAAGGGCCAGGTATCAGAGAAATGCTTCTGTGTTGTCTTGTCTGCCAGACAGACCTCACCTGTCATCCCGGGCGACCAGCCCTCCTTGCACTCACTTGGGTGCACTCCTTGGTCTCACTTGGGACAAGTGGGGGCCTGCTCACCGGATGGGGGGCAGCCAGAGGAGGCAGCTCAGAGCCCAGAGAGGCAGACGGTGGCAAACCATAGCCAGGAACGGAAGCTCTCCCCAGGGCTCACGCTTAGTTCAGCGTAAGGTGGATTGAAATCTACATCTCGCGGTATCATTCCCAGCCCAGGACCCCTTCAGCCCCACCCCAAATCACCTGTCCGCATGCCGGGCACACACACCTTGCACGACCTGCTCTTGGCAAATGGCCTTCCTCTTCGCAAAGCAGAAGAGAATGAAGCGGCCTGTGTGCAGGCCGCATTCAGTGGGTCCGGGGAGAGGAACTGAGCTGCTAATAAGCCATTTTAAATAGCACGGAGGGGCAGAGATGCCACTTAGGCTTATCTCCCTGCCACCCACTCGGTCCCCTTTCTTTCGTCCCGAAAGATCTGCTGCCCAGAAAATCGCCACAGTTGCTGTCATGGTCCCCCAACCTGGCGACTCTAAGACGTGATGTCACTGAGGGCCATATCCACCCCGCTGAATCTTGGGGTCCCCTGCTGGAAGGGCCTGCTCGGCCGGGCTGGCTTCCAAGAAGACAGCAGGTGGGAGGGGGTGGGGGCCGGGGACTGGGTTCCTCTCCCTGCGGGCAGAAGCGGCAGCTGGCAGGTGGGTCCTGGCACCTGTGGGACCGCCCCCCTCTCTTCTCCATCCAAAGGCAGACCCGGCACGGGTGGCCCTGCTACGCTTGCCTCTAGGCTGTTCGTCACTGAGAATTCTGCTCTGCCCAGCGCATCGTCTGGGTTGGGCGAACAAGACCAAGCCACCGCTTCCGGTCCATCTAGACCCTAAATGTCTCTTAAGGCCACTGATACTGTCCCTTGCTCTTGCAGCCCTCCAGGTGCAAGGATTTCTCATTCCTCGGAGCATCTTTCCGCCCCTCACTCAGCCTAGACTCTCCCCTGCCGTTAGCCAGAACATCACCATTTATCTTGGTGTTTAATTTACCCCGTGTCCACCTTACGCCCCCAAACCAGCCTGCAACCCACCTTTGTTTCCTTTCCACTGCAAGCCCTGCCAGGCTCTCTCCAGAATCCGAACATTAATACCTCAATGCTCACTCTCTCCTGGGAGGGAAAATCACAACCAGACTAGTGGCAGAGAGCTGTCCCGTGTCACTGGCTATAGATGAGAAGCAAGGGCCTCCGGGGGAGAAGCTGGGAAGGCTCCTAGGAGGAGGTGTCATTAGCATTGGGCTTCGAAGAGGAATGGGTACTTGCCACGTGTAGCATGGGGGGAGGGGCAGAGCAGAGTGTGGCGTGCCCGGGAGGTAGGGGGGAGGCTGGCTTGGCTGGAGGGGAGGGAAGGGAGCGGACCAAGAGGAGGAGCAGGTCAGGGTCCCCTGCACCCTCTCACTGCCCCCTCCGGTGGCCCCTCGAGCTGCTGGGCCAGCTGAAACGGGAATACCAAATGGCGTGTGCCCAGCCGCTAAAACTCAGACGTGCGTGCCCCCCGCTTCTAAGCCCAGGATAACTGTGCCACCAAAAATCAAGGCCGGAGTCAGATATGAGGTCCCACTTGGTTTTCTCAGGCTGCAGGAGGCGGGGGCTAAGGTTTGCTAAGTGCTTTGATCGCCGTTTCCAAGTATCACCGCTACGATGCTGGGCCCTCCATCACAGCCTCTTTCTATATCCTCTTGGCGGCCTCGTGGGCAGGCGCAGGGCTCCTGGAGGCCAGGGAGGCCCCCCCAGGCTCAAAATCTCAGGAGAGCTCCTCTCGGGGGCCAGCCCTGCCCGTGCCCGAGCCTGAGTGAGTGAGCGCCTCCTTAAACTGGCCGAACCGCCTGCGATGGACGCGTCCGCTTCCCCGTTTTGTGGAGGCTGAAGCTGCGGCAACAGCAGAATCCCTGTGCAGGGCTCCGGGTCCCCGCATCGGCGACCACCTACCTGATGGCTCTCCACAGGGCCGCTCTCTTCGGCCTCCGCTGGCTGGTGGCCTTCTGGAGGGGCTGGGGGTGCGGGCTCCAAGGCTGGTCTGGTGCCCTCTGCACCCTTGTCGGTACTCGGGGCCGGGATGCCGGCCTCAGGGCCCTCCTCGTCCGGCCCCGAGAAGCTACAGCTGTTCCAAGAGACCTCGGCCTCCTCGGCCTCCTCGGCCTCGGCCCCGGCCCCCAGGTCATGCAGATAGTCCTCCGGCTCCTCCAGATCCAGGTCTCGGTGTTTCAGGTCCTCTGAGCCTTCCGCATAAGCCTCCAGAACCGCAGCCAGGGGCACCTCGTAGTGCGGGTAGTAGAAAAGGTCGTGGGGAATGACGGAGACCTTGGACAGCGGCGGGGAGGGCTTGAAGTCCAGGCCTTCCTGGCTGCGGCTGTGCAGGGTCTCCAGGCTGAGGCTGCCACTCGGAGGGTCGGAGGGCAGCTCGCCGTCCGGCCCCTGCGGCCCCGCAGCCTCCCCCTCGTCCTCGCCCCGACGGCGCCGCGCGGACTTGCGCTTGGGCTTCTCGTACGCCTCCGGCTTTTTTTCCACCGGTGCCTCCTCGGGGGCCAAAGAATAGCCTGGGTCCTCTCGCCCAGGGTCCTCGTGGGGCTCCTGCTTGTCCGGCCTCTCTGGGGACTCGTCCGAGTCTTTGCGCTGGTGCGCGGATTTGCTTCTCCTCTTTCCCAGTTTCTCAGCGTGATCCTCCGGAACCTCTTCCTCGACAGGTCTCTTCTCACGAGGCGGAGGAACCTCGTTGAAGGCCTGGCTGGTTGAGGCAAAATCTATTAGGTCGCTGTTGAACTTAGAGGCTTTTAAAGGTGTGCTTTCAAAATAGTCTTCCTCAGCCATAGCTTCTACGGTCAGCAGCTGGACCTTGATCTCCAAGGAATCGGCCATAACCGCGTTGTCCCCGAGGGGTGAAAGGGGACGGCTCTCCTTCCCCCCACCGGCCGCACCCTCTGGCGCCCCGTTCCAGGAGGGACAACTCTCCGAAGTCTGCGAATGATTGATCTTCCTGTCCACCAAAGACTCGACCCCCGGTGACTCATCAGAGGCCGCTTCCGGAATCTTGGGGGCTTCCTGCTTCGGCTTTTCCTCGGCAATCTCAGCTGCCAGGACGTCCCCATCCTGCTTCAGCGAGTCCTTTGTCCCTCTCGGGCTCCCCTCAAAGCGAAGGTCTGGACTGTAGAAAGGGTCTTTACTGCAGGAAGCCTCCTTGTAGGTGTCAGCCTCAAAATGCACGGTCTTCTTGATTGGCAAAGAGTTGGACCTCCGGTTGTCCTTTCTGGAGGATAAAATGGAAGATTCCGGAGATGGCTCACCGGTGCTGCTGGCCTTCCCCGGGACCTCTTGGAGGGCCTGGTCGATGATCTGGTGCATGAAGTCAGTGGAGCTGTCTGAGAGTGCCTGGCTGGGCATGACACTCAGGTAGCATTCTTTCGCGCTCTCGGACTTGTCACAGACAAAGACTTTGGAGGGCGGCGGGTGGCTGGCTTCGTGGTTGACGGTGTAAGCTTGCTCCCCATTCTCCGTCAGAAGGAAGATGGTGCTCTCCTGTTCAGAAGGGGTTTCTTTGATGTGGACAAAGGTGGATTCAATAGGGGCTTCTTTATCCGAATCCACGAGATCCTCCTGTGAAGGAACACAGGGCAGCATGAAATCAGAGGAGTGTTTGAGTGCAACGTCTATCCACCCCCCCCCCCATAAAACAGAAACCAGTGTGGACAAAGCCATTTCAGAATTAACGCAAGAAGTGCTCTAATTAAGAGATGTGGCTGGTTGCTCCTGCTGAAATGTGAAAACACCAGATATGTCAAAAAAAAATAATAATGTGTTTTTAAAAGCTATGGATGCAAAGAAATCTCAATGAATGGAACTCTAGGGAAGGATGAGCCCTTCCTAAGTGACTGTCAGCTCCTTCAGACTGGTGGACTCCTGCCCAGTCTGAGCAGGGACAGGAGAGTGAACTGACCCAAGATAAGGAAAGATTAGCCAAATCTTTACTGACTGCATGGGCCAGTGTGAGGGATCAAACACAGAAGGGCCCCAAATGCAAAACCAATTCTCGTCATATACAAATTCTCGACACACGGGGACTTTTGTTAAGAAACAGCTGAGAGTGAGAGCAGGGCTGGAGAACACAGAGCAGTCTTGGTGGTATTGTAGTGCTTGGCTCCCAGCGTGCTGGTGGAGAGTTGGCTGACCCCATCCTCAAATCATTTGAAACCAGAGAGCTGACATTAAATAAACCTGCAGTGTCGCTGTTACTGACTCCTGAGAAGGTCAACACAGTCAGCTCCTCAGTCAGGTCCTTGTTTGGGAACAGGCTACCTTCTCTGGGGGAAAAAGATGGCAGGTCCTCAATCTCTACTCTTTTAAAAATTTTTTCTTTTAACATTTATTTATTTTTGAGACAGAGAGAGACAGAGCATGAACGGGGGAGGGGCGGAGAGAGAGGGAGACACAGAATCGGAAGCAGACTCCAGGCTCCGAGCCATCAGCCCAGAGCCCGACGCGGGGCTCGAACTCGCGGACCGCGAGATCGTGACCTGAGCCGAAGTCGGCCGCTCAACCGACTGAGCCACCCAGGCGCCCCATCTCAATCTCTACTCTTATAGACCAAGCCTGGCATAAAACAAGAAGTTGTAAGACACGGAGAAGCAGGAGAATGAGACCCACAATCAAGAGAAATAACCATCATTAGAAGTAGACTCAAATATGACCCAGCGTTAGTAAAGGAGAGAGTCCTTCAAATCGGTCATGATTTGAAGACCGCAAGAAATACAAAGGAAAGTGGTTCTGCGGGCTGAAGTGACCACAGATGGAAGCTCGGGTCTGAAGGGGGGAATGAAAAGTACCTGATATGGAAACTATGTGGTCGATACCGAAGGCCATTTAAACGCTTTTCTTAAAAAGTCTCCTGACTGTTGGAAGCAGTAGTAACAAAGCACTGGCCATTAAAACATATGCAGGAGTAAAGTAAACGACAGTGACAGCACCAGGGAATAGGGAAGTGAAGGGAATTACACTGTTACGTAAAAATACATAAAATACATGTTTTACCTTAAGTGGTATAATAGTAATTCAAGGTAGACTAAAGTGGGTTCAAGATGAGTTTTATAATCCCTGGAGAAACTACTGCAAAGATAAAACGAGAAGATGTGGCCAAAAAGCCAACAGAGGAGATAAAATAGAAACCAAAAAATAATCAAATAATCCAAAAAAAGTTAGGAAGGACAAAAGAGCATAGCACGGACAGGACCAATGAAATCGATAATCAGGATGGTAGGTTAAATCTATGTAAATAGTTGAGAAATTCACTAATAAGGTGACACACTAATTTTTGTCAGAAGAGTTAAGGAATAAGGCCTAACTGTATACTATTTACAAGAGATATGCTTTTTTTAAAAAATTTTTTTTTAACATTTATTTATTTTTGAGACAGAGAGAGACAGAGCATGAACGGGGGAGGGGCAGAGAGAGAGGGAGACACAGAATGGGAAGCAGGCTCCAGGCTCTGAGCCATCAGCCCAGAGCCCGACGCGGGGCTCGAACTCGCGGACCGCGAGATCGTGACCTGAGCTGAAGTCGGACGCTTAACCGACTGAGCCACCCAGGCGCCCCAAGAGATATGCTTTAACTATAAGCACACATACACTGTAAGGAAAAGAGAAAGAGATACACCACGTGTATACTAATTTTAAGAAAGCTGGTATGGCTATCTTCCTATCAGACAAAGCAGACTTCCAGGCAAAGATCGAAATTGCGGGAAAATACAACGATCGAGCCATCAGGAAGATACAACCGTCTTAAATGTGCATGATAGCATAGCGTCGACACCATAAAGCAAAAACGAACAACCGAGAAACAATCCCACAACCACAAGTTGGAGATTTTTAACCTTTTTCCCTCACACTACTTGATAGGAAATGTAGGAAAAACATCCGTATGTGTGCAGAATATTAGAAGAGCATATTAACCAACTCAATCTAATTGGTATTTAAAGAATGTCAATTCTTTTTTTCCTTTTATTTATTTATTTGAGAGAGAGAGAGACAGAATGTGTCACTACCTAAGACGCATTCTTTCGAAGCACATATGATATATTTACCCAAATAAACCGTACGTTGGGCCATAAAGCTAGGTGCAGGGTCTGGTTACATGGCTGACCAGGGCTTAGCAGAGATTTATTAAAACGAACTAAACTTGGGGCACCTGGGTGACTCAGTCAGTTAAGCACCTGACTCTTGACTTCAGTTCAGGTCACGATCTCGCGGTTCACGAGATCGAGCCCTGCATCAGGCTCTGCGCTGACTGCACAGCCCGCTTGGGATTCTCTCTCTCCCTCTGCCCCTCCTCTGCGTGCTCTCTCTCAAAATAAACAAATAAACGCTTAAAATAAGTAAGTACAATGGGCTAAACTCAGCTGAGTTGTTAAGGAAGAGTTCAGTGGGTGTCTAGATTAGCTGGGACGGCCCATCTGGATTCCCTTGGGGGCAAGGACACAGCCAGTGCCACAGTGGTACATGGTGTTTTGTGAATCGGGACCGCTTTCTCCAGGGGTCATATTTCCTTCAGCCTCTCTCGTCCCAGCCCCAGCCTCTGACCCCAGCAGTGGGGGAGATCCAAGGGTTAGATTTGCTGAAGCCTGGCGGTGACCTTAACTCACACAGACATGGTAAGTTTCAGCCAGTTCCAAACTCTGCCTACAGCTTAAGAGCTCGGGGCTAATAAAAGCCCTGGTGTCTAGTATTTCCAAATTTCGCAAGGGCCTAGGAAAACTGAATTACAAAAACGGTGACAGTCACCACCATTTGCTGAGCGTTGACTGTTGTCGCAGGCACAAGACTGCATACTCCACATCGTCTATTTGCTCTTGACACAACTCTGAAGCGTGGGTAAGAGTTTCATTTCACTGCGGACACCTCTCACAGACGTGTATCAGAGACGTTAAGTAAGCAGCTCAAGGTCACACAGCTTCAAGCGGCAGAACTGCCGTTTCCAGCCCATGGAATTCCTGCTTCTAAAGCACCCTGGGAAGTGATCTGTGGTGCAGGGACAGACAGGACACACGCACGCAGAAAGGCAATGGAACCAAAGGCGTGGCCTCAGACTAGCTCTTCGGAGCTGCACAAAATGGGGCCTGGGTTGCAGCCAGGGGTTGTAAGGAACCCAAGAGCCAGAAGCGTGTATCACAGAGAGCTGTGGTTTGACCCCAGCTCTCTACTTGGTAGCCGTGATCCTGGGGAGGCCCGCAGGCTTCCTCGACCATCTGTATTCTCATCTACAACACGAGGATCGTGACACAAAGCCACGTCTGGACGTAGGGGGCAGTCAGCCCAGATGCATGCAGGGCGCTTACCTGACCAGCCTCCAGCTCAAAGTGCAGCCCTGTCCCCCCGTGGCTTGGCTCTTCATGCTAATTTGGTTCTGGCTAGTACCTCCCATTACCCCAAATTCTGTGTTTGCTCACTTGTCGACTCTTTGGGCTATGAGAGCGAAGCCGTACGAGGTCAGGGACCTCATCCATCCAGCTTACTGCTGAGTCGCCCTGAGCGAGCCCAGTAAATTACCAAGGATTTCAATAAAGGTCTATCGTCACATTGTTGCTGTCACTATTACCATCTCAAGGTTGGGCACGGGGTGGGTGGAGGTTCAATGGAGCCACGCTAACTTCTGAAAGGTCTGATTCTGTTCCAAGTATAGTCTGGGATTCTGAAAATAAGAAGGCATGCCTTTTTTTTTTTTTTTTTTTTTAAAGAAGACATGCTTTTGAAATGTCATTGTCCTCCATATTTTTTCACATTCGGATAAAATCTGGTAAACCGCTAGAATGTTCCATCCGACGGCTAACGTATCAGGCGGCCAACCCACATCACAAGGGAACATCTTTTACAGTCTTAGCAAAGTTTGGTTTGGGAAGACGTTGGCAAGAGGGACGGCTGCCCAACTTCCCATCCCGCTTCTGAGTGTAAATCATTTACAGTGATTTGTAGTCAGGTAAGCAGCTGACTCCGGATTTCAGCTCAGGTCGCGATCTCACGGTTTGTGGGTTCAAGCCCTGAGTCGGACTCTCTGCTGATGGTGTGCGGTGTGGAACCTGCTTGGGATTCTGTCTCCCTCTCTCTCTGCCCCTCCCCTGCTCACACGTGCTCTCTCTCTCTCTCTCTCTCTCAAAAATAAAATAAACCTTTAAAACTAATTAAAAAAATAAATGTAAAGCATCTTATCCATGATTCGGAAATTAAAATGTGCCAAGGCAACACTTGAGGGACTTGAGACCCAGTTTTGACTATTACTGCTCATTTAACCAGCGCTTTGTCTGACGGCCGGCGGGTGGAATTAAAGGTAAGGAAACAAACATACAGCTTCCAACTCCGGGAAGTGTTCCAGGAACTGTGCCACGTAAGTCACGATGGACTGCTCGTCTGGCGTGTCAACCATGATGTCTGTTAAGAGAGAAGCAGGAGTTAGTAGGACGATCAACACGTGATTTTTTTTTTTTTTTAACATTTATTTAGTTTTGAGACAGAGAGAGACAGAGCATGAACAGGGGAGGGGCTAAACAGGATCGAGGGACACTTGTCGCTGAAGAGTCCTGCAGACCATTGAGGTTTTTTTCCTCTTTATTTTATGCTTGAGAAATTTACGCCCAGGGAGGATGAATCATTTGGCTAAAGTCTCACATCCGGCTGATGAAGAGAAGGGGCGGGATGTGGAACCCAGGATTCCTCATTCCCAAGGCTGTCCATTATTCCCTGCGGTCTGAATTCCCCCACTGGGAGCAGCCAACTCTCAGCTGGCCCCATCCGCGAGTCTGGTGAGCCATGACCCTTACTCACTGCTGCAGGGAGTCCCAAATCCGCCCAACTCATGTGGAAATCAATCTGACAGACAGCCAAGCGCCTTGGAAAGGCATGTACTTTCCAACTCCGGTATTCCGCGGATGGGATCTGGGCCCGAAGGAAATAATCTTGAGATGCACACTGAGCTCTATTCAGTAAGAGGCCTGCCGCATGTTGTATAGAAACGTGACTCTTTTCGAAACGACCTCAATGTCCACCAGTGGTAGACCTAAGTAAATTTGGGGACGCCCACTAGAAGGACCGTTGTGCAGCCATTAAAAAGACATAACAAAGGGGCGCCTGGGTGGCGCAGTCGGTTAAGCGTCCAACTTCAGCCAGGTCACGATCTCGCGGTCCGGGAGTTCGAGCCCCGCGTCGGGCTCTGGGCTGATGGCTCAGAGCCTGGAGCCTGTTTCTGATTCTGTGTCTCCCTCTCTCTCTGCCCCTCCCCCGTTCATGCTCTGTCTCTCTCTGTCCCAAAAATAAAATAAAACGTTGAAAAAAAAAATTTTTTAAAAATAAAAATAAAAATAATTAAAAAAAATACATAACAAAGACATGATAGCAACGGGCAAAGGGCTTATGTCATCATTAACGACTTAATTCATTAATTAATCAATTTACTCAATGGTGAGTAGAAACAAGTAAGCTACAAATACGTGATGGGGATGACGAGTACACTTATCATGATGACCACGGAGCAACGTATAGAGTTGTGGAACCCCTATACGGCACTCCTAAAACGAAGATAACACCGTGTGTTAACTCTACTGGAATTAAAATTTTAAAAATTTAGTAAAAAGTCGTAGATGCACAACTACAGCTGACTCTTGAGCAGCACGGGTTTGAATTGTGTGGGTCCGCTTACGTGCATTTTTTGGGATCAGTTCAGTACAGTCCCGTAAATGTATTTTCTCCTCCTCATGATTTTCTTAGTAACGTTTCCTTTTCTCTAGCTTATGTGTATAACACGTGTCACATAGAGAACGTGTGTGTATCACATAGAGAACGTGTGTTAGTTAACTGTTCGCGCTATTGGTATTCCTTCCAGTCAACAGTAGGCTATTAGAAACTAAATTTCTGGGGGGCCAGATGTTATACGTGGATTTTCTTTTTTTTAATGTTTATTTATTTTTGAGAGAGAGAGAGAGAGCACGTGTGAGTGGAGGAGGGGAAGAGAGACAGAGACAGAGGATTCGAGGCGGGCTCTGTGCTGACAGCAGCGAGGCTGACGGGGGGCTTGAACTCACGATCTGCGAGATCATGACCTGAGCTGGAGTCAGAGGCTCCATCGACTGAACTACCCAAGTCTGCTATACATGCATGTTAAACCGTGGGCAGGGGGCAGTCAGCACCCCTAACACCCGTGTCGTTTAAGGGTCAACTATATACATATACTGAACGATCTCAACTCTGTAAAAAAGACTATAACGAGATGCATCGAAAAATACTGAGGGGTGGAAGTACAGGAAACATAACAATGTCTTCATTCGATTTTCCTGTCTTTTCCCAATTTTTCTCCACGGACGGCGTGTGTTGCAGCTGTAATACAAGTAATTCAAAAGACAGAAAGAGAAAGGGAGGGAACCAGAGTCACCTTCTGGCTCCAGGAGCCTGGGAATGTGAAGGGCCTCGTGCGCCACGCGGAAGGCCTTCTCCAGGTTTTCCCGCATGGAGTCTTCCAGAGCCTGCTTCATGTCAACCAGGCTGGGGTCGATGGCCTTGATCACGGCCAGGAAAGCCATCCCACTTCTCCAGCTGCCCGCGAAGTCCTGCACCGCCACGCCATACCTGAAGGAGAGGGGCCGCGGTGGCCGCGACGCAGGTCAGGAGGTGAATCCCCTGAGAGGTCACACGCGGCAGCCTCGAGGGTCCTCCGAGCGGGGCCAGGAGCTGCGGGCTCGCCAGGGGCGCCTCAGGCCCTGAGTCCCGGGACAGCTGTACGCAGCACTCCCCCTCCGTTCCCAGAGACACAGAACAGAAAGGTGTACGTTACCCACACCAGCAAAACGGGACCTTGTGTTCCCAGATTCCCAGACACGTAAGGAGCAATTCCACACGCTGCTCACTCTTCGGTGGCAGGCAAACCAGCAAATAAGGGTGTGCGATAAAAGTGGAGCCGGAAAGGCCCAAGTCCACCTCCCGGCCGTCCCGCCCCCGCCCCGCGTGTTCCCAGCGCGATGGCCTCGGGCCAGTCACCTCGCTCTGGCCCTCAGACTCCTCCGTTGTAACACGGGGACCCCGTCTGGCTGCGACCGCTTGGCAGCTGTTGTGGCAAAGCGTTAGATCTTACCCGTCAGAACGGCCATGGCACGAGGTCAACCTCACGTGTGATGCGGGGTAGCACACGGAAGCCACCAACGATCCCATGTCACAGAACTAACGTCAACAACTTAAAAGTGAGGGACAAAGAGAGACAATCCTGCCGGGCGCCAACTTCCTTTGAATCTATCCTGAGACCCCGCCCATCTTCCAACGGTGGCCACTGAACTCTCTTAGAAAAAACATGTGTATTTAGCAATCAGCTGGGATTCCTAAGAAGCTGTAAGAGAGGTACAGAGCTCTCCTCTACCGTCCATC
This sequence comes from Prionailurus viverrinus, assembly GCF_022837055.1. Taxonomy (NCBI): domain Eukaryota; kingdom Metazoa; phylum Chordata; class Mammalia; order Carnivora; family Felidae; genus Prionailurus; species Prionailurus viverrinus. The sequence goes on from NC_062566.1 coordinate 133,650,504, forward strand.
TGGCCTCCCTCGGGGCACCTCACATCACCAAGTGCAACATCAAAGGCAGGACGCTGACGGTGCTACGAGCCATTGAGCCACAGGCCTTGTCTGGATCGGTCCAGCGTCACTCCCACGGGGGTGGTATATAACCCAGGCCACTTTGTCAAGGACAGACCCTGTGGCCGCCACCGCCACGATGGAGATCCAGGACTGGTCCGTCACCCCCACGGAACACGTCCTCTCCTTGACGGTCACCCTACCTCCTGGCAACGAGCCCTCTTCGGGTTGATTTATTTTTAAGCCTCATCTAACAGATGTTTACGTTAATCAACCCTTCCATGCTTGACCCCTCAGTCAAAACCCAAGGATCCAACTGTCTTCTTTTTCTTTTTTCTTTCATGGTTTATTTCCGTATACACCCGGGAGAGAGGACCCGACGCGTGAGGGAGTGCTTAATAAGTGCTGGTAAAGCGCAAGGCGCTTTCGCGAGCTGCCTCCGCGTCGTCCTAACTGTCCTGCAAGGCAGGCAGTGATAAGTGGCCATCTCGCAGATGTGGCTGTGATGCACCAGGAAGGCCCCCGGTCTGTGCGTGGCAGGGCCGGGGGGCCCCAGGTCGGGTGTGGCTCTCCCCGCGCGTGGCCTAGCTTTCCAGCTGTCCCCGCCACCGCCCAGGGTCCCAGGGTCCCGGGGGCTGTCGACTGGCTGCATAAGACCCTGATACAGCACTGCTGAGAGCCCCGGCCTGCTGGTGCGGGGGTCACAGCATGTCACAGCCTTCACTGTTATTAGAGTTTAGTAGGTACAGACTCTGAAAGTCACCCCGAAGCTTAACAACGAATATGTACGTGTTATGAGGATCCAAGAGCCCTTCCCACTTTGGGATTAAATGGGGGCAAAGCCCTTTCGATCTCGTGTTCAAATCCCCCTGTCACTTTTCTGCAAACCAAACGTTCTGCGAAGACAGCTCTGGGCGTGCAGAAACTGAAAATGCACAGCGCTCCCGGCTCTCGGAGTCTGTATGAAGTGACAGGCACATAACCTAATACATGCTAGTGCCCCCAACCTCTGCCCTCTCCCAGGGGGACCCCCCCCCTCTGCCTGACAACAGCATGGAGGGGGGAGGGAGTGACGGCTTACTTCCTCGTCTTCCTCTGCACCCACGCCAGCAGGGTCCTGATAGCCTTCCTCTGATCTTTCACAGATATGGCCACGCTCCTCTCCGCGGTGGGCGTGGGTGGGAAGGAAGAGTCTGAGTCTGTGCCCCCCGAGCCAGGTGACAGGCTGGAAGACGGCGAGTTTCTGCTGAGATTGCCCGTGAGCTCCTTAATCTGGAAAGAAAATGGCATTTCAGACCCCCCGAGACGGACTTAGCGCAAATCCTCGTCTGACCCCGGGCCACGGGGAGCCTGGCTGGAGGGACCAGCGCACGTGCAACTGGGTCTCCGCGTGGGCAGAAGATGCTTCCGGTTTTATGTGACTCGTGGTGCCTACCGACACCTCATAGGAAAGCTCACCTCTTTCTGGAATCTCTCTCTTTGGTGCTTTGGCCACGCACACACACCAGTCTTCCTGACCAGATTCCACCTACCCCTTTCCTCTCCTGCCTATCGCTCTCAGAATGCATGATGCTGCTTCAAGGCCCATGCCTATGTGCATCCTGGTCCCGCTGTCTGGATGTCCCTTCCCTCCATCACCAAATCCCCGGCTACTCAAAACGTAGCTCCTAACATGCGGCTCTTGTGAGAAATGCGGAGTCCCAGGCCCTGCCCCTGCCCCACAGCATCGGAAGCTGCATGTCAACACCACTCCCAAGGAACCCGTACGCACAGCAAAGTCCGCGAACTCGTCTAACGCACGCCTGCTCGTCCTTCAAAACCCGGCTCTGATGTCACTTCCTCCAGGAAGTCTTCCTCACTCCCCTCCCTACTCTGGGACAGTCGCCCCTGCTGAACATTCTTACAGCACTCTGCTCATAGCTTGATCACAACCTGCACCACGGGGTTCTATGCTATGGGACTGCCCTCTGTGATCCCAGAGAGTCAGGAGGGCAGGACTTTGTGTGTGCAGAGCCTGACACACAGGAGAAACTCAGACATTTACCGAATGAGTGGACGGATGGATATCTGGGCCGGAGTTAAGGCCTTGCCTTTTCACACAGCAGGTTTCCAGAATCTATACAAGAGTTTAATAACAAACATTGGCCGCTGAAGCCTGTGTATAACACGGTACGGTTGACAGAGGGCTTTCCCACAGAGCTGACCACTGCTCCCATTTCACAGATATGGAAACTGAGGCTCGGAGAGACAGCCTTCGGCGTGTTAAGTTCAAGGCTCCCATAGAACTGAGTCTGCTGTCCCTGAACCTTGTTTGCACACATTCCCCTCAGCAACACAAGCAAGGAGACCAAAGCTCGAGCGAATCACCTTCCGGCAGGTCATTTTTACTCTTAGGAGGGCAGCTAAATAAGGAGCCATGATTTTCTATTTCAGAAGAGGGCATTTCAGAAGCTGAAACATCAGCTTACTCTCTCCTATTCCGGGATAAAAACTCGTCAGCACAGAGCCCGACGCGGGGCTCGGGCTCACAGACCGCAAGATCACGACCTGAGCCAAAGTCTGACCGTCAACTGACTGAGCCACCCAGGCGCCCTGAGACTTGGGCAGTTTTAAACGCCACCTTCAAACTCCAGCCACAGATCCTGTGTTTCCCTATAGAGTCTGCGTCTCCAAACAGAGGCTGGAGTTGGCCAAGGACAGAGAGCACACCACAGACGCCTCTTCCTCCTGCTTTCAGTCCGGCTCTTTAATCACATCTGCCGCGCACGCATCGGTTTAGGAAAGTAACTGCAAGTTCGATTTTTGATCACAAGCATTTCCCAGTTTTTGTGACACTTCAGAACAAAATTATTTTCTGAAGCAAATATTTAACTCTTTAAGTCCCAAGAGGATGGCTAGACTCTTCTGGAGAACAGAGCTCGCCCACTGTTAAAATCACAGGGACTCTGGCAGCCGGGTCTCTCTGGTTCTTTCTCAAGAAACGGAGAAGTCAAAATATATCAGGAGCAGGATCTCCCAGCCTCCCTCGATCTGGCCCCGCTCTGTTCTGTTGGCACTAAGCGGGCTCCAGGAGATCATTACCGCGCGTTACGGAGAGGAAATTACTTTACCTGGAAGAAGAGAATTATGTTCCATATCAGCCCAAGAACCAAAGAGGGGTTGCCGTCTGCTATTTCCGCTGCGTCGATGCTAACCAGTTTGACCTGGGGAGAAGCAATTTATGAGCTTAACACGGGGTGTAACCTGTTGTTTTCCGATGCCCTCGTGGACCTGTTTCTCCTTCTCGTCTGTATCGTTCAGTGCTGCCCGAGGCCACCTCTGGGACCCCAGCGTGCAAAGCGAACGTGATTGTATTTAATAAACACGTGTATTGCGTTTACCACGCGCAGACCCTAGCCTCGGCTCCTTGTAAGGATGAACCCGGTTCGACCCACAAGAAGCCCACAACGCAGGTGCTTCTCTTATCCCTCCATCTCAGGGGAGGAAGTTTCACAGAGGCCACGTGTAATGTGGCTGGGACACACAGCCAGGAAAGGTCTGAGTCGCTCTTTTCAGGGAGGGCTGGGCACGTGTCCACCGGGTCTGTCTGTATGCTACCCTAACAACACCAAACCTCCACATTCAACGCATTTTTGGACAAACGCACAACACCAACATCAGCCATCGTGGACCGCGATGGATAATTCTCCATTGCTCATTACAAATAGCGTATCGGGATAAGGCTTCTACCCCGAACTTCTGCATCGTTCCAAAATATCCCGGTTAAAATGCATCTATTATAGGGGCGCCTGGGTGGCTCAGTCGGCTAAGCGTCCGACTTCGGCTCAGGTCATGATCTCCCAGTTCGTGAGTTCGAGCCCCGCGTCGGGCTCCGGGCTGACAGCTCGGAGCCTGGAGCCAGCTTCAAATTCTATGTCTCCCTCTCTCTCTGCTCCTCCCCTGCTCACGCGCGGTCTCTCTCTCCTTCAAAAATAAATAAAAACATTAAAAAAAATGCATCTATTATAGAAACCCTCAGGGGATTACCTATTTATTTAACTATGTCCTGACCATAGGATGATGCTTTGGTGAATCCCGAAGGCGCTAGTTCTCAAACTATGCTCCCCGGGCCAGGGGTAACAGCACTGCCTGGGATTTGGTTAGATGGCAAATTCTCTCCTAGTCCTACTGAATCAGGAAGTCCCAGAGTAGGGCCCAGGCACCTGCATTTGAACCTGCATTTGATTTTTTTTTTAGTATGAAATTTATTGTCCAATTGGTTTCCATACGACACTCCGTGCTCATCCCAAGAGGTGCCCTCCTACATGCCCATCACCCACCCTCCCCTCCCTCCCACCCCCCATCCACCCTCAGTTTATTCTCAGGTTTTTTTTTAAATTTTGTTTTAAAGTTTATTTATTTTTGAGACAGAGAGAGACAGAGCATGAACGGGGGAGGGGCAGAGAGAGAGGGAGACACAGAATCTGAAACAGGCTCCAGGCTCCGAGCTGTCAGCACAGAGCCTGACGTAGGGCTTGAACTCACGGACCGTGAGATCATGACCTGAGCCGAAGTCAGACGCTTAACCGACCAAGCCACCCAGGCACCCCTATTCTCAGTTTTTAAGAGTCTCTTATGGTCTGGCTCCCTCCCTCTCTAACTTTTTTTCCTTCCCCTCCCCCATGATCTTCTGTTAAGTTTCTCAGGATCCACATGAGTGAAACCATATGGTGTCTGTCTTTCTCTGTATGACTTATTTCACTCAGCATCACCCTCTCCAGTTCCATCCACGTTGCGACAAGAGGCCATATTTCAGTCTTTCTCATTGCCAAGTAGTATTCCATTGTATATATAAACCACATTCCTTATCCATTCATCCGTGGATGGACATTTAGGCTCTTCCCATAATTTATCGCATTCACCATTGCACCAAGAATCATAAAATACCTAGGAATAAACCTAACCAAAGATGTAAAAGATCTGTATGCTGAAAACAATAGAAAGCTTATGAAGGAAATTGAAGAAGACACAAAGAAATGGAAAAACATGCCGTGCTCGTGGATCGGAAGAATAAATATCGTTAAAATGGCAATACTACCCAAAGCTATCTACACATTCAATGCAATCCCAATCAAAATTGCACCAGCATTCTTCTCGAAGCTAGAACAAGCAATCCTAAAGTTTGTATGGAACCACAAAAGACCCTGATTCTGATATACACGCTCAGGTTCAAGGGCCTCTGGCCACGTCATCATTTTCTCCTGCAAACAGAATCTGAGTACACAGATCAGGCGTGTGCACACTTCTTCTGTAAAGGGCTGGGGAACACATGCTTAAGAGCTCGCGGGCCACCGCAGCCTTTATCACGCTCGCTGCTTCTTCCTTCACAAGTCCTTCACAAAAGCGAGAAACCATTCTTTGGTGGGGAGAGAGGAGAATTCAGAGTAAGTCAGGGTATGCTCTCAAACCCACCCTGCGAAATTCTGCCAGCAGATTCCGGGAAGCAAGCACGGGGACAGCGTCTCGCACAAATACTCCTTTCTCCCTTTCCCTCGGGACTTTTACAAATGTTCCACACTGCTCTCCTATCCTATCAGCTCGCCAGGGACTTCTGACAACCCCGATCAGCAGGGCTGGGCTTTCCTAGGCAGGGGGTAGAGACTCCCGAGCTCCCTGGCTGAGGTCAGTCTCGCAGAGTTTATAACTCGGGCAGCGGGAATTCATCACCGGCAGGCCGGGGCGAGTTGTCAATATCGCGAATAACACGGCTGATCAAATTCAGGTCCAGCGTTTCCTCCGCACACGTCAGCGGTGTCCCACGTGAACGTCACTGTCCCATGTGATGACTCATACGCGGCCTGCTGTCTCCTGACCCCCAGGCTCTGACAGCCCCCTCCATTCGGTGGCTCACTGCACTCTTCCAATGTGGGGCGATCAAAGCGCTCGACGTGATTGTCCCGGACTTTGCTCCTACTGGGAGGAAGCCACGCGTGGCCCTCGGAGCTGAGCTTCGGGGGAAACGTTCCGAAGTGAGGAAATGACAGAGCTGCCGTGTAGGCAGACACTGAGTAGGACGGTGGGCCAGCCCCCGGCAGGTGACAGAGGCCAGGCTTTCCTGAGCTAGCTGTGGGCTTCCCCAGGGCCACACCCGGGCGGGTGCCAGTCCTGCCCGTGCTGCCCGCCGCCCTAACCTGCCGGCCACCGGTTTCCGCCCCTAAGGGCTCACTGCTGCCCTGTGTGCCCCTGGTGTGACAGCACACGCAGCATCCTGTCCACGGGAGGCCTCTTCCACCAGGCTCAAAGCTCCTTAAACGTGCAGATGTGCTTCTAACGCAGTTATGTGTCCCCAACGTGGAGCACACCCCTGGCCCCGCAGAAGACACTTGCTCAATGTGTCCTGAAGGGCCGTTGGAAGCAAGCCCACCATCTACACGGGTGGTTCTGACAGATGCAGTGGGAGAGTGCTGCCCACATTCTAGGCCCATCAAGACGAGGCGGCTGATAGGGCAGGGAAGCCCTTAGGGGTTGACCAGCCGGAAGAGCGAGGACCACCCCCGGCAGCTGTTCCAAGGCCCTACGTTGTCACAGAAACAAAGCTCCTTGGGATGGAGGGGAGGCGCTGCTTAGAAGAGCCATGCCCAGAGCCCCCTCCCCACAGCAGAGGTGCAGGGGGCAGGGAGGTGGTCAGAGCAGGTGCTAACAGAGCCCTCGTCCCGGGCCGAGGCGCTTGGCTGAAGGCCATCCGGCCGGACACCCTCAACCCTCAACGATGCTCGGAGGCGTGCTACAGTTTCTCACTTCCATTTTACAGATGAGGGAACCAAGGCTCGGGGAGTCTGCCTAATTCTCCCAGGTTGGAAGTAGCAGCCCCATGAGCTCGGAGGAGGCCAAGGTGAGGCCAACTCCACAGACAGGCCAGCCGTTTTCACAAATATGTGATGTGCTTTTTTTTTTTTTTTTGCAACAGCTTTATTGAGCTGCAACTCACGTTCCCTTCACCCATTTAAGACACAGCAGTCAATAGTTTTCAGCATATTCACAGAGGTACGCGCCCACCGCCACAATTTCAGAACATCTTCATCACCTCCATAAGCGACCCCCTACCCTTTAACTATCACCCCCGCCAGTCCCTAAGCAGGCACAACTCTATTTTCTGAGTCCAGATTTCCCACTGCCGGACTCTTCACAGGAATGGAATCAAAGAATAAGTGGTCCTTTGTGTCTGGCTTCCTTCACTCGACGTTAACATTTTCAAGATTCAGCCATGCAGGAGCCCGTGTCAGTACCCCATCCTTTTTCACAGCTGAGTAATATTCCACGACGTTGACAGACGCCATATTGTTCACCCACTCATCCACCGATGGACACCTGGGTTGCCTCCACCTTTTGGCTACCGTGAATGATGCTGCTACGAACTGCAAAATGCTCTTTGGCTGCCACCGTCGGAACGCCCTCCTGCGTCTGGGGCTTTCCCCACAGTATGGGAGACGGTGCCCACCTCCTTCTTCAAAAGCCGGAAGTGCTTTCTCTCCCCCATGGCAGCAGCAGGGGTGTGCGTGGGATCCAGGCATGGCAGCCCAGGCCTTCGAATCTGAATGTGTGACGCTGAGAGCTCCTTCCCGGGCGGGGGCAGTGACGTTCTTCTCCCAGAGGCAGCGGGGACAACGGCAGTGGCTGTGCGCTGGGGGGAGGCGGGTCTGCAGCGGTCCTGGCACCGTGAATTCCTGGGCCCCTTCCCCGACTCCGCAGTCTATTAGGGCATTCTGTGCACTACTGGGCAGCCTTTTAACAAATTCCTTTTCTGCTGACGTCAGCCAAGGTCAGCTGCTGTTGCTCACCATCAGGAACCCCAAGTGGATCACACCTGCTGAAGTCTTACTGCACGTGCCGATGCATCGGGCAAGCCGAGAGGGCCTTTTACCCGGGTTAACAGGTGAAACTTAATGAAAAAGGAGTTCTGGAAATTTCTCCCCTCTAGACCATCCCTGCTCGTTTGTGAAGGACACGAAACAGAGCCAAAAGCACAGAGAGAACCAATTTAAATGTAGAGAGTTCTACCCAAGAAAGAAGACATGTTGGGATTCTCCCCCCGTCTCCTTTAGCCCCGCTTTGCTCCTGCTTCTCAGTCTGTGTTCTAAGAGAGAGTCGCCCAAGGTGGCGTGCCCACGGTCCTACTATTCAAAGGGATAAAGCAGCAAACGTCAGCTGCTAAGGGCCAGCGAGCCAGTCAGTGCCCTGGGCCGCCCTTTCCAGGCTGGGCATCCGTCCGAGTCGGCGTCTAGGTGATCAGAGAGGGGCGGGCAGGGAGGCCAGGACCATCTCTCCAGCTGAAGGATTACCTGAGTGAGTCCCGTCAGGTTGAAACTTAGTTTCATTCTGCCATTTTCGCAGGGTCCCCTTTCACCCTTTCTCCCGCGACCGGCACTGAACTTCAAATTATGTCCCTTTCGTCCCAAGAAAAGCATGTGTGTTTCGAATACTTACATTGCTATCTTCCAAAAACTTAAGTGCTTTCGCTATGTTGTTCAACCGGAAAATACGATGGGATGAGGACTTGTACTCATGCAGCTGCAACACAGAACAGAGCAAAGGAGAAGTGAGCCCCACGAGACTCTCAATGCCCGGTGGTGCTGGGGGGGTGGCGGTGTGCCTTTCTTTGTCTTTACCGTGTTCGCATTAATCTCAAGAGACAGTTAGGGGCTCGCAGCTGAAATCCAGCTTATTTATGGTTCTGGGGACTTAACTCACTTGAGTCTGTGCGGGAAGGGGGTGCCCAGGCAGGTTAAAGAGGGGACAGATTTGTCAAATTTTTCTCTCTGACCCGGCTCCTGGCTTTGACATTCCTCCTTCTCCGGAGACCTCCAGGGATGTGTTCTCCTCGCTGCTCTGACGGTTTTGTCAGGCAGGGAGCATCGGCCGGGGCGTCCCCGCAGCTGCTAAATCACCCGGCAGGTCCCTCCTAGAGGTGGCAGATGTTTCAGTTTTCCGGCCGAGAGCTTTGTGGACACTTATCCCAGGTCAGAGAGAGAAACAGACAGACAGAGACAGCCAGGCAGAGACAGACAGACAGGCAGAGATACTGAGACAGAGAAACAGAGATGGAGACACAGAGAGAGAGAGACAGAGACAGAGACAGAGAGAGAGGGGAGAAATGCAGACAGAAACAGAGAGATGGAGAGAGACAAGAGGCAGACACACCCAGAGACAGAAAGCCAGGCAGGGAGAGACAGAGAGAAGAGAGAGAAATACAGAAACAGGTGGAGAGAGAGACAGATGAGACAGAGAGAGACAGACAGGCAGAGAGAGAGGAGAGAGAAATACAGACAGAAACAGAGGGGTGGAGAGAGAGACAGACAAGAGAGACAGAGAGAGAGACAGGCAGACAGAGGGAGATAGAGGAGAGAGAACTATAGACAGAAACAGAAAGATAGAAAGAGACAGAGAGCTAGGAGGCAAATACAGAGAGGAAGAGAGGTGCTTGCAGAAGCTAAAATTTAAAATTTTAACAACAGCAGCTGAATATCCCAAGGAAACTCTGCCACCCTGAAGCTCACCGAAGCACCTCCAGACGAGTGGCCGACAAGGCAAACCAGTGGGGACCAGCTGCACCAGCTGTGAGCTGCCAGCCAAGCTCATGGGTAAGCAGAGGCCTATTCTCAGCCGGGCCCCAGAACCGAAGGCCCCCAACACAGGCCCAGCAAGGACATGGCATCTGTCAGCCAGTGGCCCGGCAGCAAAGTGGGAGCTTGTGTTGCTGGGAACACAGAGCAAGGAACTGGATACGCTTTCTCAGGGAGCTCTGTGGGGACTGTGCTGTTGGCTCATTGCGGGACCTGCTGAGACACCAACACGGTTTTTACCTCCATGAGTCCACCCTTGGTGAGAGTTCACGACGTGACTCTGCACAGCCCCCCGGAGCTGCTAACAGGTGTCTCCCGTTTTGCTTTTGGGAGGGTGAAGACAGGAAGAGTTAAGGGGTGTGATGAGAGTCTAGCTACATTAGATCTGAAAACAGGAGGGGCTCTTGACTTCAAGCCTGTAGCCAGAACTGGATCTGGGCAGCGGGCTGGTAGAGTTGGGACCCGCATTAGCCACAACTGGCTCACGGATGCCACGTCAAACGCTAGACTCTAAAGAAGGGTTTCTCGACATCACCACCACTGGCATTTGGGCCGGGTCATCGTTCCCTCTCCGTGGACATCTGGCAGTAGTATCTAGTGACATTTTTGGCTGTCACACCTGGGGGTGCTCCTGGCACCCAGGGGGTAGAGACCACGAATGCAGTGCCCAGGACTGCAAATGTCGGACCCAAAATGTCAACAGCATTGAGGCTGAGCACCCCCGCTCGGGGAATGGGAGAGAGATAACCAACCCACACCCAGAAGACATAAGCAACATGGACATGTATGGTGAGGGTCCCAAGTGCAATGAACCTCAAGACGGGCTGGTTCAATTCAATGTGGCTTATACAGCGGCCCCTCCTTACTCGTGTTTTCACTTTCACCAGTCTGTCACCCGCGGTCAACCGCGGCCCGGAAGCAGATGATCCTCCTTCCGACGAGTGGTCAGAGGGTCAACAGTGGCCTCATGCTATGTCACAGAGCCCACGTCACTCACCTCATCACATGGGCCTTTTATCACCTCCCATTGTCACAAGAAGGGCGAGTACAGTACGTTGAGAGAGACCATATTCAAATAGCTTTTATTACAGTGAATTGGTGTAATTCTTCTAATTTATTATTGTTAATCTCTTCATGTGCCTAATTTAATTTTTTTCAATGTTTCTTTATTTTTGAGAGAGAGAGAGAGAGACAGTGTAAGCAGGGAAGGGGCAGAGAGAGAGAGGGAGACACAGAATGTGAAGCAGGCTCCAGGCTCCGAGCTGTCAGCACAGAGCCCGACGTGGGGCTCGAACCCACCGACCGTGAGATCATGACCTGAGCCGAAGTCTGCCACTTAACCAACTGAGCCCCCCAGGTGCTTCTTAATGTGCCTAATTTATAAATTGAACTTAATCAGAGGGATGTATGTATAGGAAAAAACAGTATATATGGGGCTTAGTACTGTCCGCAGTTTCAGGCATCCACTGGGGGTCGTGGAATGTATCCTCTGCAGATAAGGGGAATGATTACACTACTGAGAAGGTTCTAGAAGCCAGCAGTTGTAATGGAATTCAGTTGGTAAGATGACTTTCTCCTCAATCTTCCAGATCCTTCCTATCCTTCATGTTAATACAATGGCTGAAGAGCTAAAGTTTAACGATCTAGTTCCAATCTTTACCCTTCAAAGACTTACAGAAAACACTGGGCATTTATTTATTTACTTACTAAAGTATATTTACTTAAAAAAAAAAAAAAAAGGAAGACACTGCTTCGTTACACATGATTGTATCACTCTTGGTCACTGGGAAAGGAATGTCACCCTTCCTAAGTTTCTTGTCACAGGACCACGCATGGCCAGGTGGGTGCACCTACGTACAGTTCTGTGCTGCAAAGAAACCTTGATCAGTGTTTGCCTTCGCCTTTTATTTCTCCCTGACCCTTTCGTGACATACGTACCAGATTCCGCCCAGACAGGACTTCTAACAAAGCCATTAGGATTTTGCCATCTTGGATATCAATGAATAAATCTTTAACTTCTAGGGGTGGGTCGCACTGTGGAAGAAGGGGGAGAGGAAGCTGATTAGTGACCCGTATAATCCCCAAAACTGTTCCCAAGCTTCAATTCTCCCCCCAAGGGAAGACGTCCGGACCTCCAGATCTGTCTGCGGGCAGCCCCTGGGGGTGAGAGGGTGCCGGCAAATCAAGGAGGAGACTCAGCACCAGAGCGCAGCTCAAACAAGTGACCTGGAGGGCGTTGGGACCCTGAGATCTGAGACCCCCCCCCCCCCAAGGGCCATTGTATCCACGCTTCTCTTTAAGGGGAGAAGGAAATGGCATGTCTTGATGACAGGCCTCCAAAGAATAAAATAATGCCAGTAAGACTCACGTGAAATTACCTGGTGTAAGCCCTTTGCTTTAGATTTGGGGACACTGAGGCTCAAAGAGGCTAGGTGACATGCCCAGTGTTTGGGCAAATCGGCTCTTTGTACAGTCAGTCCTGTTTCTTCATCGGGACTCACTGGCTGCGGACAGGCGGTGCCCAGATCCCCACCACGATGGCATGACCCTGGGTCAGTGACCCTCTGGGCCTCGGTACAGACGTCAGCAGGGCTCCCCCTCCCACGCCCCCCCATCTCCGATACTGCTTCGTCTCTGTATGTGCATCTTCTTGAGGTGCCAGCTGACACGTCAAAATTCAGTCTAACTCCAGAGGTGGTGGGACCCTCGGCAGAGGAAGCCAGGAAGGTCGCTAGTGTGTGTGACTCAGCTGGGGGCAGTGGGGGCCGGGTTGACAGACTGCTGGCCTCCCGAGTGGCTGGACGGTTGGCGGGGGGGGGGGGGGGGGACCCTTCGTCCCCACCAAATGTGTAGGCCTGTTCAGAAGTCAAAGGTTGGGAGGCTGATTTATCTGTAGATGTTCTTGTCTATTTATATGTTTAGATACAAAAATAATACATTCTTACAGATCAAACTAACTAAAATCATACTAAAAAGTTAATCAGCATTTTTATTTTAATTTTAGAGATAGAGGTGGGGGAAGAGGGTCAGAGGAGAGAGAGAGAGAGAGAGAGAGAGAGAGAGAGAGAGAGAATCTTAAGCAGGCTCCACGCTCAGCACAGAGCCCAACACGTGGCTGGATCCCATGACCCTGGGATCATGACCTGAGCTGAAATCAAGAGTGGGACGCTCAATCGACTGAGCCACCCAGGAGCCCCTTAAAAAGTTCATCAGCATTCTGAATGCCACTGTCTCTGTTCCTCCACAAAACTGGCTTCTTAAGTAAACCAATGTTATCTCAGGACGAACTTCTTACCTGCTCCACTGAGAAGCAAGGGAGTCAGACACACCTGAGTTCAAGTCCAGGATCTACCCTCAACAGGGACTCGGGCATCTTCCTGACCCTCCCTGGGCCTTAGAGGCCTGTTCTGCAAGATCTCAGAGCACAGGGGCTAAAATGAAACGAGATCCTGTAGGGACAGTGCCTGGCACAGCTCCTGCCTTCCCAGACGAATGAGTCAGGAAAACCAGCGTGTTAAGTGGCTTCTTTCCCGCAGAGTGTCGGGGTGTTCTCTGCAATGAGGCATTTCATCCAGGGGGTGCATGTCTCATGGCTATAAGTGGGAAAAAGGAGATGATCCTTGGCTGGAACCCCTCCACAGGGAACGGCCCTGCATCTCCCTCTCTCCGCCCCCTGGCTTCTCTTTCTGGGTTTACCGGGTTCGCCCAAGTTCCGGCCTCTCGCTGGGGGCAGAGGCAACTGTGCTCACATGAACTGGAGCGTGAAGGGGGCCTGGGTGGGAAAAGCCGGAGAGGTCCACTGTCTAGGGGAACTGGCACCATGCTGTGTCCACCAAGAGTCTGGCTGGACGTGTGGCCTGGAGCTCCCGGGGCTGCCTGGAACTTGCCGGTCAGACGCTCCAGCACCGGAATTTGCAAATGTGTTTCCTGGAACCCTAGACTTTACTGGAGCAGCTTCAGGGTCCCCTGTGGGGACCGAGGGGTGCCGAGAAAGAGTCTGACCCGCTGCACCCCCTTCGATCAGAGAGGCTCCGTTCTTACTGGCCTTTCTTTAGGGTTCCGAGTAACACTTTGCTTGAAGAAAGGTTCCTATTGACTGAACCAGTTTGATAATACCTCCTTCAATGCAGTATGATTAGAACTTACTGTACAGAATCTCAGGGAACGGGGGTTCCAGAAATGTGTATTTTTTTAATGTTTATTTAATTTTTGAGAGAGAGAGAGAGAGAGTGAGAGAGCAGGAGAGGGGAAGAGAGAGAGGGAGACACAGAATCCGAAGCAGGCTCCAGGCTCCGAGCTGTCAGCACAGAGCCTGACACAGGGCTCGAACTCATGAACCGCGAGATCATGACCTGAGCCGAGGTCGGACGCTCAACCGACTGAGCCACCCAGGCGCCCCAGAAATGTGTATTTTTAATAAGCCCCACCCCCAGCATGATTCTCTGTTTCCCTTTTGGTAGTGGGGTTTTTGGCACCATTAGAACAGCTGGGCAGGGCCCTCGCTCTCTGTGCTCCTGGGTACATGAATGAGGTGTTCACACAGGAGACACGATCTCTGTAACCGGCCAGAGACCCAGGGGTGAGGGAAGTCTCAGAAACATGGAGGAGTTTTGGTCTGGGCACCTTTTCCCTCCCGGGAAGGCTTCCTTCCCGTGACAGCTTTGGAGAATTCCTGTTTTTGTTTTTTGTTTTTTGTTTTTTTATTTTAAATTAAAAAATTTTTTTTTATTAAGGAAGGTGGCATTTCCTTACCCCTTATACAAGCCCCTTGACCCCCAGTTTGTCCAAATACAGGGCGATTCCTCCCACAGGTGCACAGAAGAGGGACTTGCTTCAAGGGCAACAGCGACTTTGAACCAAGAGGCAAATTATTTTCTTTGCAAACTCCCACAGATCCTTGGGCACATTCCACACGGAACATGACGGCGTCGGGTTACGGAGACTCTCACGGAAATGTTATTCCTGCTAATGCGAGGCAGAAAACGTGACGCCCGAACAGAACACCCCCTGATAGATGGACTAACAAAATTTCCAGTTACCAGCCCCGGCCGTGGCCAAGCCTTGCTTTTGAGTTGAATCTGGAGGGTAATTTCCACTGACAGTGTCTGTAAGAGCCTCGGCGGCAGCAAATGGGGCCTTGGCCAGAGTCCATCCTGCGAGATGGCAGAAGTAGAAATTGAATCTGTTCCAGCGAAAACACTGCTCGGGCCCCAAACTTTCCACGGGCTTCATGAGATCGGTATGGCCGAGTAAACAGCACCCCCAGGGCTTTCTTCATGATCTAACTCCTTCGGTAAATTAAGGAATTTTTCCAGAAGCCCGAGACTCAGTAAATATTTCTAACGGCCTTCAAATTGCAGTTAAACCCAACTCCCCGAGGGGTTCCCGGGTTTCCTTTACATGAAAGGTTGGCCTTGAAAGTCTCAAGGTTGGAAACATGGCTGTTAATTTTGCCCTGTTTATTAGGCATCGGTTTCAGGTGCTATCTGATTTATCCTCAGAGCGGGGCTCCCCACCTGCCCCGGAAAAGGGACAGGAGCGTGGCCACGGAGGCAGTCCCCGATAGGAGGATGCTCACAGAGGCTCGCCGAGGGCGGTGAGTGAGTGCGTGGGTATTTGGGGCCTTACCCTCTGTCCTTTTCTGTATTTATTTTTCAATAAGAAAGAAAGAAAGAAAGAAAGAAAGAAAGAGAAAAAATAAAGAAAGAAAGAAAAAGAAAGAAAGAGAGAAAGAAAGAGAAAGAAAAAAAGAAAGAGAAAGAAAGAAAGAACAAAAGAGAGAAAGAAAAAAAGAAAGAAAGAAAAAGAGAAAGAAAGAAAGAAAGTAAGAAAGAAAAAGGGAAAGAAAGAAAGAAAGAAAGAAGAAAGAAAAAGAAAGAAAGAAAAAAAGAAAGAAAAAGAGAAAGAAAGAAAGAGAGAAAGAAAAAAGAGAGAAAGAAAAAAAGAAAGAAAGAAAAAGAGAAAGAAAGAAAGAAAGAAAGAAAGAAAGAAAGAAAGAAAAAGAAATATGCCATAGCCACACTCCACCCGCCAGGAGGAATTTCCAGCTATCCTGACGCACATCAGGCATTAATTTAGGAGTTCGGCGAACTCAGATCGGGGGAACGGGTTTCCTTTTTTTCCAAAAATAACACTTCGCTTTAGGAGCACTGCCGAAAAGGTACCAATAGTCAAAACAAGTGGCAAATGATTTACGGTGCTTCGTCCCAAGGAGGTCGGGAGTCCTCCTGGGTCAAGGGGAACCCATCGTCTAGGTGCCGAGTAGAGGTGTGGGTGGTCAAGGGCTGCTCGGGAAATATTACGGGTCTAAAGGTAAACTACACGAATTAGAATTTTGGTCAAGCGCCGCGCTTCCGAGAAGCCACCGTTCTTTTCTCGGGGATCTAATCATTTCAGCGATTTCCTCCATGAACTTTTCTTTGGGGTTACCTCCACGGGCAGTCAATACTTGCTCTTGTACCTTTCAGGTGGAGAGAAGAAAATCCACACGCCTAACCTCACTGAGAACGCTACCAGCTCTACAAGGAGAGGAGGCGACGGGGCTGCGTCTATTTGGAGAAGCAGATCGTGGAGTTTAAGAAGAAACGACAGGAGTGAAATGAATCCTGAAAACTCAGCTGTCTCATGAAGAGAAAAAGAATCCCTCCTTCCCCAGCCGGGGGATGAGGGTCGTCATGGGGATAGAAGGAGATGTGTGCTGCACTAAGCGGGGGGGCCTGATGCACCAAACGGGGCAGGTCACACTGTTGATCGAAAGCAACATTATGTGATTAACCAGGGGATCTGGCTTTGTTACAAGGTGTCGAGTCCTTGCATACATCAATCCGGACACCTACAAATGGCTCTGAGAGTCCCCTGCCATCCCCCCAGTACGGGAAGCCCAGCCCTGTCCCCACCCCAGTCCCTGTGTCCAGGAAAGCCCTTGGGGTGTTCAGTAATAGATGTCTTCTAACATTTGTTCATTGATTCCTATTTAAAGAGAGACCCTCTCCTTCCCCAACTGGGCTGACAACCCCATGATGGCAGAACCACGTTCCCAGCACTGAGCTTGACACTTGGTGGTTAAAGGTACTCAAGCAGACGTTTCAACGAACGGGCGCGGGAAACGACAGCCGGACATACAGAGCCACCCTTTCCCCCGCTACCCGCACTACGGGGCTGTGCGCTCGGTGGCGGATGAATCTGTCACTTAACAAAAACCCACGCGCCCCGCTTACCTTCTCTAGATGGAGATTTACCCATCGAGTAAAGGTTCTCTTCTGCACATTTTCCCTCTCAACTGAAAACAAAGAAAAGCCATTAGCTGGGTATAAAGAACTGTGTGCAAAACGCTTGAAACCCTGCTCATCCCCAGCCCAACCCCACAGCATCTTCACTAGAATAAATAACCATGAATTCAGGGGCGCCTGGGTGGCTCAGTCAATCATCTGACTTCGGCTCAGGTCTCGATCTCACGGTTTGTGAGTTCGAGCCCCGCCTTGGGCTCTGTGCTGACGGCTCAGAGCCTGGAGCCTGCTTCTTCGGATTCTGTGGCTCCCCCTCTCTCTCTCTCTCTCTCTGCCCCTTCCCTGCTCACATTCCGTCTGTTCTGTCTGTCTGTCTCTCTCTCAAAAATAAACATTCCAACAATGGTTTTTAAATAGCCATGAATTCAGGCACACGGAACAAAACTGTCACACAATTAGTAAGGTTACTCGCATTTTACAGATTAAGAAACGGAGGATTAAATAGCTTAAATACAGCCAAGTTGGGACCCGGACCTGGATCCTGTGTGTGGCATTGGCCGGCTGGCTGCCCAGGACCCGGACCCTGGGTAAGGGGGCTAGCTAGCGCCTAGGTCTGGGTGCTCGGCCGGACACAGAAGCAGCCTCCGCAGCCCAGGCTGCTAGGCCACTCTGGAAGCTTCCTTGAAATGTCTGAGCCAGATGACTCCTGAATCACTCAGCTCTGGATTTCAACATTTTGGAAGAACGCGTCGCGTATGCTTAAAACCATTTCACGTTTCTTCAGCAATAAGAAAATGGGAGGCAATTTATCTCCCGGGGGAGAAAAAGGGCTACGGTTTTCTGTAATGGCTATGGTTCTTTTTTCCTCTCGGCCTCATTATTAGGTAGATAGCGGTGCCCATAAATCAAATTTTAATATTGTGGCTTTCAATCTTTTTAATTGAAGATCCGGCAGACAGTACTTAGGCGCGTAACTGCTTTTCTCTCGTTTTTCCTCCTTTGCTGTAAGAAAGGGTCACTTAGCAAGTCGGTGTAAGAACTCAAGAGCTAATCCCAGTAAACTGTGTTTCGTGGGCAGAAGAGGAAGAAGGGAAAAGAGGTGGGTAGAAACGGGGTTGCAGGGGGGGGAGCATTTGCTGAGGGCCATGAGCTACAGAGTCTCGGAGCTTTCCAGAAGACTGGAGAGTGCCCTGCCCCCAGCCCCACTTGAGACCTTTCTGCCTGTGTATCATTGGCTATGGCGTGGCTGTTCCAGAGCTTAGCGGCCGTCCCTCGGTTGATGGCACTTAGCTCTTTCCACTTTCTCACTGTTACGGGCCGTGGTGCAGCCAGCACGACTGCACAAGTGCCCTGCTGCCCGGTTCTTTGTGCACAAGCAGACGAATCTATGTCTCAGGCCTGACAGCTAAAAGCGGGGCTGCAGGGTCTTAGTGGTGGGCACATTTACAATTTTAATAGCTACTTCCAAATTGCCCTCCCCAAAGGCTGCCCCGGTGTATACTTTCACCCCCACCTGTCTTTAAACAAGTTTATGGGATTGTAAAGTATTTACACACACATTCAAACCCTCAGGCTGGTTTCTCCATATGGCTTCAGGGAGAGCGAAGGACGTCCCCTGAAACAGAAGTGCATTCAGTGAAAGCCTGAGAGAACCTCGTTTGGACGGCTGGTTTAACTGTGTGGAAGGAAGTGTGGAACTGTGTGGAAGACCCACCCCATCTGTCTGTCCATCCATCCATCCAACCAAGTATCCTTCCTTCCTTCCTTCCTTCCTTCCTTCCATGTATCCAGCCAGCCAGCCAGCCAACCATGTACCCATCCAACGTTCCTTCTTTCCTTCCTTCCTTCCTTCCTTCCTTCCTTCCTTCCTTTTCTTCCTTCCTTCAATCCATTCATCCATCCATCCATCCATCCATCTATCTATCCAACCATGTATCCTTCCTTCCTTCCTTCCTTCCTTCCTTCCTTCCATGTATCCAGCCAGCCAGCCAGCCAACCATGTACCCATCCAACGTTCCTTCTTTCCTTCCTTCCTTCCTTCCTTCCTTCCTTCCTTCCTTTTCTTCCTTCCTTCAATCCATTCATCCATCCATCCATCCATCCATCTATCCATCCAACCATGTATCCTTCCTTCCTTCCTTCCTTCCTTCCTTCCTTCCTTCCTTCAACCCATCCATCCATCCATCCATCCATCCATCCTTCCATTCTCCCAGCTGATACTTAGTCCATAACCATTACATGCCAGGAACTACACCAGACCCTGTGGGCAAAATCAGAGAATAAAAAAAAAATGCTTGGAATCTGTACTCCAAGAATTCACAGCCAAGTAGGAGAGAAAACATGGATGCTACAGGGCACATATGCAAGGGGAAATAAGAAATTTCCAGGGCTGATGGGGAGGAGGGGAGGTGATTTCAGACCCCAGGGGGTACTCCTCCGGGGGCCCTATGAGGATCTCACAGTAGAAGTGGGACACGGAGGGGCTCCTGTAGGCAAGGGCAGTGTCCCAGCCCCGCCCTGGTCCACAGTCAACCTGTGGGAGGCCTCATTTCCATTCCAGCCACAGCCTGGGGGGCGGCGGGGGGGCGGGAATCTAAGCACAGATTAGCTTCGACAGCAAAGCTGACCCTCGGGAGGGGAACGTGATGACTGAAGATACCAGGGGACCGTGAAACGAAATCACAAATAACAGATGAGTCCCAAACTGAAATAGGGAATGGAGACCATAATTTCTGAACCTGAAACTGGGACACATCGCTCAATACACAGGGGAGAGAGAGACGGTGAGAATTTGGGTTGCCTCAGAACACCCAGCTGAGAGCCACACACGCCACTAGCTGTGCAACCTTGGGCAAGTTCCTGACTTTCAAAATCCCTTTGCCTCAGTCTCCCCTCCACAGAAGGGGGAAAGCTGTGCCTTCCTCACGGGCATGCGGTGAAGATTCCAGGGCATCACCCCAAAAGGCAGCCCCGGTGGCTGACCTCACAGCCACCCCGCAAGCCCTGGAATCGCAGTATTTTGTTCGGTGTCTCACCACAAAGGTCTGATCGTGACCTTCTCCATTTCGAAATGCCCACCCCCATACTGCAGGCTCTTTCTACTTCTGGCCTGCCAAGACTCCGTAAACTTTATATAGTTTCCATAAATCCAGTGGCCCCTTTCTTTCCGCCGCACCTATCACGTTGTAAAGGTGCAGGGAACCATTTTTCTGGAAGGGTCTGGCCTTCTCACGGAGTGTTTGTGGGGCCCGGTGCGGGTTTGCTGGGCAACGGCGAGGCAGTAACAGGGTTGTCAAATCGCCATCACCGGGTCTGCCTGGCTGGCCGGGGCGCGTCCAGGTGCCCGGGCAGCGTGGAACGGGAGGAGCTGGCTGGACAGGGGCCCCGAGAGACAAGAGACAGAGAGGGAGGCACAGCCGTCTGGCTCAAGGCCACCGTCCCAAATCCCCTCGTGTGACTCGGGCCCCTGCTTTACCAAGAACAGATAATTTCAAAATGTGACCTTCCTCCCTTCTCCAGGCCACCACTGGTGGCCAGCTCAGGACTTGGGAGCCACGGAGTGGGAGACGCTGACTTGGGAGTTAAAACAGATTCATTGACACTGTGCCCTTTTGTCCCTATGTCCACGCTTCCGCTAAACCTCTTTCCTAGGTAATATTTCCTCTATAATATTTCTGCCCTTCCCCACCCACGAGAAAGGGTTGATGGCTTATCTGTTTGTAAACATATGCTCATGATAAAAAATTAAAACAAGACAGGGTAAAGAGACATATCTAAAATCTGTTGAAATCACATTACACTCACAGATCACCACTATTGATATTTTACTGATTCCTTTCAGAAACACACACACACACACACACACACACACACACAGCTAAAGCACCAAGATATTCACGTACACGATTCAGTGTGATCAGCTAATGCCGTGGCATTTTTCGAAGTCTGGTCCACGGATCGCTAACATCAAGAGGTTCTGGGGTGACAGTTAAAATGCTAATCCCTGGACCCTATCCAAGACCTGCTGACTCACGCTCTCTGGCCCCAAGGCCTGAGAACCTGCATTCAACCAGCTTGTGGGCGAGATACTGCACACTTTGAAAACCTGGTCTTACTGGGAAGAGACAAGTGGCACAATTTCTTGGCCACCTTCAGGCAGGGTGGAGGATGCGACTGGCGTGCCACCTGGCATAGAAGGAGCAGGCGGCCTGGAGCCAGGTACACAAGCCCCACCGCAGACGGAAAAGGGGGGACACACATATGTCTCCCGGGCTTGCCTACTGGCAACGGGCAAGACAAACGTCATTTCTTTTTCCTTCGTCGTCCAAAGGGCTCTTCCCGACTAAAAGGCCTTTAGTCACTGAATTCATACAGTTTGGGGGGGGGGGGTCTCTGACTCCCCTGCGAGATGAACCAGAACTGACGAGGAGGACTGCAGACCAGAATTCCCGCAGGGGACGCTCATTCTGTGACGTCCATTCAGGCAGGCCAGCTGGGAGCAGTTCTTTCCAGCTTCAGCCACCCAGCCTGGCGAGAGGCAGGAGGCAGATGGGACGGGCTGTGGCCTCATCGCTCTCCTCCTCGGCCAGGCTGGTGGTCTCAGTGCCCCAAAGCCACCTCCGGGAAGTCCTCCGGCTTTCCCGCTGCCCTCGCCCCACTCCCCATGTTGGGAGCACCCTGGAAAGGCTGGAGCATCCCCAGCGGTGCTCAAGCAGAGGTGCCTCGGCCCCTGGGGACATCTGGTGGCATCTGGAGAATTTTTGACTGTCACGACCAAGCGTAAGGGTTCGGACCGGCATCTAGGTGGGTTGAGGCCAGGGATGCTGTTGAACGGCCCCCTACCACAAAACAGATTTTTCCGGCCCAGGGTGTCAGCGGCACCCAGGGTGAGAAGCCCTGGAGGGCCTAAGGGACCACCCAGGCTGCTCCAGTGTCAGCCTTCCCTGCCGCAGAATACGGGGAAAAGCTTCAGCAAACGAGAGGTCTGCCAGTACCGTCCCCGAGTGCCTCTGTTTACCCATCTACACAGTGGGTCATAGTCCCCGCATCATGGGGTTGTGAGGGTCGGATGCACCTGAGCTGGCCTTACCCCACCACGGAAGCGCCTCCCCGCGGTGCGGGGAGGGCACCATGCGCTAAAGTTATCCGGCAGGTCACCCGGCAGCGCGACAGGTGTGTGTCACGGCTCAGGAGCCAGACCTGCCTGTCCTCACAGTTCGTGGCCCGCCACGGGCACAGGCATGGCCCTGCAGATGGCTTTCCTTAACTCCTCACGGGGATGGGCTCCTTTCGGGCGGGTCGGTGCTCGGGAGGCGGCAGCAAGGAAGGGGGGCCGGGGGTCACACACACAGGACTGGGACAGCGAGGTCATCCGGGGCAGGGGCTACGGCTGGTGGGTTCTGCCCGTCCCCAGTGGGAGGGGCGCTGAGGGCCAAGGCTTCACCCACCCATCTCCATCCAGGAGGGAGGGTGGGGGCAGGCCGGGGGGTGGGAGGCCCGACACCTTCCCACCTCTGCTTCTGTTTTGTGCAGGGGCAGGGCCCCGGCCTGCACCCGCTCCCAGCCCCCAGGCACTGTTTGCCGTGAAGCGTGGCACTATACGGAGGCCATCTCAGCCCCGGGGGACAGCCACAGCCCCCGCCTGTGACGATCTCTAAGGGGTTCCTCCTCTGGCAAGCTCTTGCCCAACCTTACGTCAGCGGCCCCCTGAGATGCTCACAGAGACTCTCCCACTCTTGCCAAACGCTCTTCTTCTCCGTGGCTCAGACCCTCTCTCATTCGAAGAGTCCTCCTCGGCCCCCTTCAGCCAGGCCACCCTCCTCCATCGGCTGGGGCTGGCCCCGGGGGTCTTTAAACAGAGATGGAGAGGCCGCTCCCTCCGGCCGGTCGCCAGGTGGACCGCCACCAGACCACGCGAGGGCACCTCTGGCCCCACAGAAGCCGGCACCCAGGGAGGCCAGCGCCCGGGGAAGCCCCCACCGGCCCCCTCCAGCCCCGGGGCTGCTGGACCCCCCCCCCCCCCCCCGGGAACCCTCGGCCACCCCATCTGGACGCGGTGTTTGCTCTTTCCCCGTCTTTCAACACCTCCCAGAAACACAACCTCATTACGTGGCCCCACGCTGGTTCACTTGAGACATAAAACTCAGAAACAAATTAAACGGCAATTGCTTTTTAAACAGGAGAGGGGCCAGGCTTCAGGCATACCAGGCCAACGTCCCTTTGGTTCCGACTCCTGGGGGCCACTTCCCCCCACCGGCTCTGGTGGTATTAAGGCCAAGGCCTCCACGTGGCTTGCACCAGCAGCGATTCTGCGTTTAATTTCCTTTGTTTTTCCTCCCCGCATGTTTGCTCTGACCTGCGTCCCTTTTATCAAGACTCTGGTAATAAAATGCAAAACCCTCGCCGCGACCGGAGGCCGAGCGGCGCGAGCCCTACTACAGACAAGCGTACAGAGAAGCGGCAGGCCAGAGCCGCCAGAGCTCTGTCACCCTCTCTGTGACTCCCACGCTGCCTGCTCTCCTCCGTCCCCCGTGCACGTCGCGGATGCGCCCAGGGGCATCGGGATGGAGCCCGGGTACCTGCTTGAGCCGCCGGTGCAGACTGGTGGTCTCCCCAGTATGTACCCGGGGAGACTCCAAGAAAGCTGCCAGGCGCATTCTAACTGGGGACTTAAATCCAATTCTCTCACGGGTCCCAGAGGCCACCAATTAACATAGCACGTCCTGCCCCGCCGTGCCCTTGCTTCTCGGCTGCTCCAAAACCCATAACCCAGGGCTCCAAAGAACCAGTCCCAATTACACAGCAAATTAAGTTTTAAGCTATATATACATATATATTTAGGCTGGTGCCTGTAACAGAAATAAAAAAAAAAAAATAATAAACCCGCTCTAGTTTCTCTGTGAGTGATTCTGTCTAACCTCAGTGCTAAATCTCAGTCCACTTTTATGATGACGGATGACGCCAGCCGGCCATAAAAACCCAAGCTTAGGAAAAGGGATTTTTAACATCCACCCAGATGGGAAGACCGGGTCGGCTGCCCCGACGTGTCCAGCTGAAATCGAGACGGGGATTTAAGTGGCACAGGACAGATCATTCCCATGCGCATCCAGGGAGGCGATAATGATGACGATGCTCAGCCACGGATAATAAGACGTGGACCCCTGTCCTGACAGGTCCCACGAGGAAGGATGGAGAGAGGGAGAGGAGGAGGGAGGGAAGAGAAGAAGAAGGAAGGAAAGGCAGAAAAGTATTCTCTTCACCTACCGCGGAGGCTCACCGCATGGACCCTTGACACCGAGATCCTTGCGGGACTTAACTCTCCATCACGGACCACAAATGTTGGGGATGTTTTTTTACACCAGTGTTTTCGTGAAAGTGTTCTGCCTTCTGAATTCTGAGTAACTTCTAAAGCAGTGTTTTCTGGAGCACATTCTGTAGACTGCTAGTTCTCAAAGGCCTCTCTCCAAAGAGGAGTCCAATAAGTCTGAGAAATAGCGGTATAGTAAAAGCCCTGATAAGTCCTGCAATAAAGAGATTCCTTTATTTTGAAGATCACTGGAAGCCAGACCCCTTTCCTGTGTAAAATTAACCACGACTTCCTGTAGGAGCCTACTTTGGAAACACAGAGATGTTCATTAACGGGGGATGTCTCTACCGGGTCCTGCCGGCCAATGAATTAGGCGGCTACACGTCCCGTGACAGAGGCTATCATGTGTTTGCCAAACCCGGTTTCCTTCTCCTCTTGGGCACACAGCCAAACTACATTTCCCAGCCCCCCTGGCTGGTGGTGGGGGCCTCGCCACGGAGTCCCGGCCGACGGAAGGTAAGCGGGTCTGAGGTACGCCACTTTCAGACGAGGCCTGTACGATCCTCGGTGCTTTGTGCCCACCCCCACGGGGACAGTTCCAAGGACACAGAGGATGACGGAGTCACAACAGGGAAGGAGACTGGACTCCTGAGCCTCCCCTTTGGGCAAGGATCACCCAGCAGCGGCACCCGATGATGAATATCACTGTTGGACCCCAGTGAGTCAGAAATATGTGGTCACTGAGTGAAGACACAGGCATCTTGGGGTTGTCGCTGGGGCAGCTGCCTACCCTAGTGGACGCTTGCCTTTTTGACATTTTTTTACGTTCTATCTATTTATTTTGAGAGAGACGGAGACGGTGTGAGTGGGGGAGAGGCAGAGAGACAGGGAGAGAGAGAAACCCAAGCAGCCTCCCCACTGTCAGCGCAGAGCCCGATGTGGGGCTCAAACTCACACACCATGAGGTCATGACCTGAGCCGAAACCGAGAGGTGGATGCTTAACCGACTGAGTCACCCAGGTGCCCCTAACATCTGTCTTGAGTGAGAACCAGGCCCCCCAGGAAGGAAGGGAAGAAGTCAACGCTAAGCCTCTTCCTGACACAGTGAGAATCACCAGATGTCCGCCATTGAATTCTCCCGGCCACCTGCGGAGGTGGCCGAGGGCGCCGAGCCTCAGCCAGGACACGTGACTTGCCCCAGTCTAGGCGGTACAGCTGGGAGAAGACCCTAGCCCGGTCACCGTAAGCCAAAACTCTCCCCGTGGCACCGGGCTGGTCGAACCCCTTCAGAGCTAACATCTTACTGAAGGACCTTCATGAAGATTCTGTTTCATGCCCAGGTTGTCCAACTGAAGGATAAAGGCTGACCTGGTGTTTTATCCACAAAACAGGCCTCATAAGAATCAGCTCAAGCTCTGGGTTCAGCTACTTATTCTTAAAAAAACTTCACACAAATGACCTTAATTTGCATTTTTAAAATATTTTTTAACGTTTATATATTTTTGAGACAGAGAGAGAGCGAGGGAGGGGCAAACACAGAATCCAAAGCAGGCTCCCGGCTCTGAGCTGTCAGCACAGAGCCCTACATGAGGATCGAACCCACAGACCGTGAGATCACGGCCTAAGCAGAAGTCAGACACTCAGCGGACCGAGCCACTCGGGTGTCCCTTAATTTGCATTTTTAAGCACATCTGTCTTCAACAAACCCCACACATGACCTGAAATACCAACGTTTTCAAGTACGAACAAAGGCAAACCCATTGCGAGAATCCCAAGTATCAGGGTGACCAGCTGTCCCGTTTCGCCGAGGGAGACTGAGGGTGTCCTGGGACGCGGTGCGTTCAGTGCTAAAAACTAGGGAAAGGCCCTGGCAAACCGGGACGAGTTGGTTATTCTGGCTGGTGGACACGGTTCTGCCTCCAGAAAGAGCAGGCCCCAAGGGGACAGCGGCTGGGAGGGCAGAAGGCACTGGGCTCCACATGGGAGACACAGACCGCGGAAGGCAAGGTGGTTAATATTTGCTTTAAATGCGAAGGATAAAGCAAACTGTGAAATTCCCATTTACAACTCTCGGCTGCCAACAAAAAGTGACACCAGTGCGACTTTAAATTCCTACCCTGAGCAAGAGACGTAGGGCTGGAAACCTGCGATGGGGGAAGGCAAGAGGTGTCAGGTTCTCCTCCAGCTGGAAGTGTCACCAACATTTCACGTTAATTAGCAGGAGAGAGGACCAGCTGCCTGGGCTGGGGCCCTGGGACCGAGCTGTGCCGAGGTGACAATTATGAACGCTGTCACGAAACGCTGGTTCCTTTTGTTTTTTTAAAGTTTAGTTATTTATTTTGGAAAGAGAGAGAGAGAGAGAGAGAGAGCAAGTGAGGAAGGGGTAGAAGAGAGAGGGAGAGAGAGAGAATCCTAACTCCGCACTGTCAGCGTAGTGCCCGACGCAGGGCTCGAACCTACCAACCATGAGATCGTGACCTGAGCCGAAACCAGGAGTCAAACGCTTAGCGTACCGAGCCACCCAGGCGCCCCAACACGGGTTCCTTCTCGAGACGCATTCGTTCGAAAACGGACAACAGTTACCTACCTACACGAGCCACCCTGCTGCGTGTCCCCGTGTGTGTGCAGGCGTGCATGTGGGCAGACACGGCCCCTCACCGTAACGCGGCTCACCTCCAACCCTCTTCAGGCACATTAAGTCCCCGGGGTCACTGTAGGGATTTTATCATCAGAGGTCTCCCTCAGGCAATAGACAGGTGGCTCAGACCTAAGGGCTGCACTCTGACATCGAGGTCAAGGTTGGATCATTGTCCTTGGGTAGAAATCCTGGAGAATGGCAAATCCCAGTTCTATAATCTTAAAAAAAAAAAACAAAAAAACAAAAAACAAAAACCCACTGAGACTAAACATGTGATTCTCAACTTTGGCTGCAAAGGACAGTCACCTGGGGAAACTAAAATGTAGGGATGCCTGGGCTCCACTCCAGACTAATTGAATCCAAACCCCTGGGGGCGGGGCCCAGGCATCTGCATTTTTTAAAGCTCCCCAGGTGATTCTGACACTGAACCAGGGCCGAGAGTCACCGCTCTTGACCAGGAGTTGGCAATTTTTCCCGTCAAGGGCCAGACGGTAAACGTTTTAGACTTCGCAGGCCACATGGTCTCCAGCGACTTGTCAACTCTGCGGTCCTGGTGGGAAAGCAGCCAAGACAATACGTAAATGGGCATGGCTGTGTTCCAATAAAACTTTATTTATATGAACAGGCAGTGGGCTGCGGTCGGCCAAGCCCTGCTCTAGACTGCACAGGCTCCACCGCCCGATTTAAGCGGCCGTCCTACGACTTCCTGGTGGCCGGACCTCACAGCCCAACTTTTAAAATTCACTTTGGGGCTTCAAGAGCCGTGGTGGGGTGGGGGTGGGGGGTGGCAGGCATGTGGGAAATGAAAGAAGCAGACAAGTTGAGTGTGTTAAGCATCAACTTTGGCTCGGGTCGTGTTCTCATGGTTCGTGAGTTCGAGCCCCGTGTCGGGCTCTGTGCTGACAGCTCAGAGCCTGGAGCCTGCTTCGGATTCCGTGTCTCCCTCTCTCTCTGCCCCTCCCCTGCTCACGCTCTGTCTCTCAAAAATAAAGAAACGTTAAAAAGTTAAAAAAAAAAAAAAAGAAAAAAGAAAAAGAACATTTGGGAAACCAGACTTGGACGTGCCTCTTGCCTTTGCTTTCCTTCTTCAGCAACCAGCCTCCTCCAAGACCATCATGGCGGCTGCTCCTCCCTTCCCTCACCCCTACTGAAGGCCTCCTTTGTCTGAGGAACCCAAGGAAGCAAGAAGAAAAACGGCCCCAAAAAATCATCGCTGATTTTTTTTCCCTCCTCTTCTGTAAAGTTTAAATGGAAACAGGTAAAAACAAAACAAAAAAAAGTTAATCAAATAGGCTACCTCCACCTTGTAGGTAAAGTTTCTCAGTAGATGAAGCTTTGTTCAAGGACCGTAATCTTCTCTCCCATGTTCTGAGCACCACGAGGAATCCAGGGTTACTCCGTTCCTCAGGGCAGTCTAGTGTTCCGGTTGGAGAGGTCCTTAAATAAGCTTACTGAAGGTTGCCTCTCATCCAACCCTGTCGTTAAGGCTGTCATCCAGAGTGTACTGGAATGCCTCTCAGGACGAGGTGCTCAGCACCTCTCCAAAAGCAGGCTTCCACGAGCTCAAAGCTATCTTTTGGAAAAAGGGGCAAGTCCAGCAGGTACAACAGTGAGGAAACAGAGAACAAAATAGACAGCCTTCAGTTTGACATCAGGAAGGCAGGCCATCGGAGGTGACCAACAGTGCAAGGGCCACCAGCAGAGGCCAAACGTTTCCAGGCTTTCTTTTATTACTATTATTTATTTATTTTGGGGAGGGCACAAGCCAGGGAGGGACGGAGAGGGGGGAGGGGGACAGAGCATCCGAAGGGCTCTGTGCTGACAGGCTGACAGCGGTGAGCCTGTTGTGGGGCTCGAACTCCCGAACTCACACACTCCAAGGGCTCCCAGCTGAGCTGAAGTCAGATGCCCAACCTACCGAGCCACCCAGGTGCCCCTCCAGTCTTTCAAATCTTAGCGTTGTAGAAAGAAACTAAAAGCACACAGATACTCTATAGCAGCTGATTGGATAGAAAGCCTGGTAGATGGTTTTCAGGCTGCTGAAACACCTAGTGAGCGACGAGGTTGACAAGGTTTTGCTGCTTCTGAAAACAATTACGATTCTTCCATCCAGACAGGGAGGATTTCTTAGGGGGCACAGGTTGGTCGCAGGTTTCTTGCCACCGGATTCTCAGGGGCAAATTTTTCTTTGAAAATGAAGCTGTGCATTTTCGCAGCAGATGAAAACACAGGAATCCACCAAAAGAAGGGACAGGTCCTATCGCCAACGGCTCCTGGAACAGCTTCTCATCCAAGGTGCAGAGGCTGCTGCAAATATTCAGGTTTTCCTCGTTGGGGGCAACCCAAATCTCACAGCCAGGTATATTTCCTTTTATTTGCTTTGCTGTTAAGAGATTCTTTTTTTTTTTTTAATTTTATTTCTTTTGAGAGAGCGCGAGCGAATGCAAATGGACGAGGGGCAGAGAGAGAGAGGGAGACAGAGAATCCCAAGCAGGCTCCGCATCGTCAGCGCAGAGCCCAACGCGGGGCTCGAACTCACAAAACCACGAGATCGCGACCTGAACCCAAACCAAGAGTTGGATGCTTAACTGACTGAGCCAACCACGCGCCCCTTGTTGATTTTCCTTTTGTTTTATGGATCAGGTAAGCCACCTTACATGTTTTTGTTCAAGAAGGTAGGGTTGGGGTGCCTGGGTGGCTCAGTCGGTTAAGTGTCCGACTTCAGCTCAGGTCATGATCTCACAGTCCGTGAGTTCGAGCCCCGCGTCGGGCTCTGTGCTGACAGCTCAGAGCCTGGAGCCTGCTTGGGATTCTGTGTCCCCTTCTCTCCCTGCCCCTCCCCTGCTTATGCTCTGTCAATAATTAAACGTTAAAAAAACTTGAAAAAAAAGAAGGTAGGGTACACTCAATGAATGAACACGTGAATGAGTAAATCCGTTAATAGAAAGATTTTCGTACATTACTGTTGCCCCTGCCCCCTACTCCACCATGCCCCAGTGCCTGGCACATGAGTATAGATGTTGTTCAATGAGTGGAAAACCCATCTACCAGTCTTCTCATTGCACTTGGCCTCCAAAACCACCACACCCGTTCTGATATAGCCTGGATCACTCACGTTCTGGCTGCAACCTTGACCTCAAATCTGTCCATCTACCCTCACCTGCGTGGCTCTAGGAACACAATCTGGGTCTTCGCCCTGTTTGCACCTGCTCCCTGCAGCTCCCAGCTCCCAGCACTGTTCAGGCCATTCCTGTGAGCCAGAGCCTCAGGTGGACCCAACGGGCTGGAACCAAGAGAGCCCGGGTGAGGATACCCAGGAATCAGTGAGGAGGCCAGCCCTGCGGTGTGCTGGCCCTGGAAGGGTAGGTCACTAAGGCTCTACCAACGGGAGCCTGAGCTGGAGTCTAAGTCCACGCGGTTGTTGGAGACACCGAGCTGCCACGAAGGGATTTCTCCCAGGCCGGCATGTTTTGCACACCCATTCAAGACCCAAGAGGATGAGCCTGACTGCGTAACACCCACATGCACAGCGGCCGAGGGCCACGACTGGCCCACATTAGCACTGGGCACTTGGCTTAACTGAACGGCCAATTAAGAAGCTGCGTCTGACTGGCTCTCAGGAAGTAGGGCGCCGGGCCGCGTAGCACCCTTGCCCTTGAAGTGAACTTCATGATTCTCGAGAGGTTTTGGTGGTCTGGTTTTTCATGGCTAACAGTGCCGTGTATTCTGGGCTCACTAAGCGCCCCACACCGTGCATGTCTCGTCTCTTTTCTCTGACCCAGTGGCCCCACGAGACGGGTACGATCATTGTGCTGTGTAGACCCTGAGTGCTCTGCCGTCGATTCAGGGGCTAAGGGCAGTGGAGGGTTGGAGGCCAATGACACGGCCACTGGATCAAAGCACCTTCTTGGGAATCCAGACTGGGGTTGAAGCCAGCCTCTGTCTGGCTGCTCCCCTGAATGGAGCGGGGGTATGGAAGCCATCTGCTGCCACGCAGACTGGAGGGCAAAAAGAACAGTCAGGAGAAAGACAGAGTGGGGCAAAGTGTGCAAAGGACGGTTCTGTTCTGGCTTTTTCCTCAGGCTCTGCTACACCCTGGCCTTTGGATTCGGTGGGACCTCTGCCTTTCTCTTAAAGGCAATTTTTCTTAGCTCTCATGCTCTCGTGGGTTTCCGTTGGCTACAGTTCAAAGCATCCTCACTCATTTCTTCCACGAGCAAACTACAAAGAAGAAAGAGATGAGAGAACGCCTATGGATGAAGAAAGGCTTAAAGGCTTAAGAGACACCAGCCAAATGCAACGTTTGGCCCCTTATGCGGATCCCGATTCAAACAAACGTTTAAAAACAAAACAAAAAAATTGTGTTTTCAAAGTTCAAAAACATAACTAAAATAGATTCCTGGAAAAACACAGAATGTCAAAATGAGGGCAAGAAGAAATAGGGAATTTACATAAATCAACGGATGCCGAAACAACCACCACAACAAAGAGTCTTTGCTGTGAACATCCCTGATTCCCATTTGATGCACGAACCAAGGCAGAGACAGGTTGGGTCACCCCATCTGGTAAAAAAAAAAAAAATATGGAGCCAGGTTTCACACCCAGGCCTGGCCCCAAAGCCTGTGGTCCTAACTATGACACTGCCTCCTGACCTTGCCCATGACCGACTCAGACTTCCCGGTAAACCGGGACAGAAATCATTAACGAAACTATTCCAAGTCCTTGCAATTTAGGTCACCGCCTCCTGCCACACTGCCCGCCACCTTGGCGGGTCCCTCTGCGGATGGATGCGTATTTGCGGGGGGCGGGGGGTTGCTATGAGCAACTTCACATATTTTACTCAGTTCTTCCACACAGAACCACAGCCTGGGCAAGAGAAGAACCCTATCTCAAATTTTTTAAACACGTTTGTTTTCGAGAGAGAGAGAGAGAGAGAGAGGGAGGGAGAGAGAGCATGAGTGTGAGTGGGGAAAGGGCAGAGAGAGGGGGAGACACAGAACCCGAAGCAGGCTCCAGGCTCCGAGCTGTCAGCCCAGAGCCTGACGCGGGGCTCGAACTCACAAACTGTGAGATCATGACCTGAGCTGAAGTCGGACGCTCAACCGACTGAGCCACCCAGGCGCCCCAAACCCTATCTTAAAAGTCTAAGAGCTGTAAAAGGGCTTCCCGACGGGAACAGGCCAGAAGGTGGGGAGAGCGGGTGGAGAAGGCTACAGCTTTCATTATAAGCGCATCTGTATATTTCAGCTTTTTAACCACATGCCTCCGTCTGGTAGAAATTTTAAGTTTGGGGCGCCTGGGTGGCTTAGTCAGTTAGGCATCTATCTGACTCTCGATTTCGGCTCAAGTCATGATGTCACAGTCCCTGCTTGGGATTCTTCTCTCCCTCTCTCTGCCCCTCCCCTGCTCTCTCTCTCTCGCTCTCTCTTTCTCTCTGAGAATAAACATAATAAAAAAGAATACAGAAATGTTATGTTTTACTTTAAAAAAACTGCTATGTGCTCAACCCCGTGCGGAGCACGACGTCCTATTCTTCTGTCCTCAATACCGCCGGGGTGAAACGTTTACGAATGTGATATTCGACAGAAGGCTCTTCTGTTCGTAAAATAAATACCCGTAACAGACAAAAATTGGAAAAGTCAATAACATGAATTATTCTAAGACCGCTTATTTCCTTCCATTTTTCCTTCTACGGGGTTTTTATGTTCGCTTGCTTGTTTGAACATAATTTCGACCGTATCACGCCTGCAGCGTGGTATTCTGTGTGGCCTCGCCAGTAGCTCTTCTCACCTTCCCTGAATGGTAGTCATTGTTGCCGCTATTATTTATCCCGCTCCTTCTCTCCATCACTGTCCACTGGCTGCGTTAGGGGAAGCAGGCCGATAACCTGTCTTTTCGCTTATAGGCACAAGGAACCAGATGCGTTCAAACCCGGCGTGGAAATTGCCACAGCTCTTCCCGGTCCTGGATCTTGACCCCTGACTGCAACAGCAGGATGAAACTTTGTGGCTCTCCCCTTGGAGGAAGGTGAATGAGTTCTGACAGGGCGAGAAGCTGTGTACGGATGATGGGCAGCTTAGGGAGGGCTACAGCAAACACTATTAGGTGCCTCCCCAGTAACCATTTTCCTCTTCTCGACCAACAGGATCCTAACTCTGAGCCAGCAATCTGCCTAGTTTAAAAAAATTTTGTTAACATTTTATTTTAGTTTTTGAGAGACAGAGAGGGACAGAGCATGAGCAGGGGAGGGCCAGAGAGAGAGAGGGAGACACAGAATCCGAAGCAGGCTCCGGGCTCCGAGCCATCAGCACAGAGCCCGACGCGGGGCTCGAACCCACGGACCTGAGCCGAAGCCGGACGCTCAACCGACTGAGCCGCCCAGGCACCTGTCCCTGCCTAGTTTAAAAACGATCATTTCCCCACCTCCCTGGTCAGGGGTCGTCCTGGGACAAGGCCTGGCCAACAGAGCGGAAGTGGAGGTTAGGCTGGGGTTTCCAGGAGTGCCCGACAGAAGGTCAGCGGAGGACACTGGAGTGTGCCCTCTTTGCCTCTTTCCTAACCCTCTGGCTGCCCGTCACGGAGCCATGGAGCCAGAAACACAAGAGCCAGAGCTCTTGGTGAAGCAGCGGCCAGACGTGGACCTGCTGGGTGGCAGGCTGGTGTCTCTGGGCTTCCTCTTGCACGAGATAGACAGATCCTCTTGGATGAAGTCGCCGCACGTTGGGTTTTTGCCACTTGCGGACCAACACGGCCCGAACTGGCGCAATATGCGTTCTCTCGCTTTCGCGAGCCCGTCGGAAACCCATCAGGGCTGACTCACCCGCGCCCCTCTCGTTGGCAGGGAGGCCAGTCCCACTGTCTTGGGCTGCTAAAAACTAACCCTCAGGAATAAGCACCGTCACGAGGAGCACTCGTGGGCCCTTACACGCTTCTACGGGCCTGCAAAACTCTTACACACCTTCCCCGTCCTCGGTGGGGAAGCCAGGGGAAGATGATTCAGGACAGAATGGCTCAGCGACCAGATGACAGGCAGCGGGTTCCCCATGATGTCTTTTCTCTCCTTGATGTCGCCCCCCCCCCGCCCCCCGCACATCCGAGTTGTGCTCAAAAAGCCATCCAACTTCCACGCGTCCACGCGAGACACGAGAAACAGTTACAGACGGTGAAGAGCTGGGGACACGTCGTCTAGGTTTGAACCCCTGCGGATTGGCCCTACGGGAGGCCGGCCCGAGAAGCCAGGAAGCCTGTGTCTCTCCACAGGGTGCAAAGAACGAATGAATGAATGCAAGAGCTTGAGACATAAGGAAAGATTCAAAAGGACTGTATATTGCCTCGGACCTCTGAACAACACGGGGCAGGGTGGGGGGTGGGGGGGGCTGGACAAAAGCCTCGGAGCTGATGAGCCAATTGGTTCTGCGTGTTGAGGGGTGAGCGGGTGGAGTAGGGGGGAAATTGGGAAGGACAAGTATTAGAGAAGGTGGCAAAGACCGTGAGATCTTGAAAAGGCATTAGGCTTTTAACGACAATACAGGAAATCTGGTCGGGGGACCACCTGGAACCAAACATCACCCCCTCTAACCTCTGGGTTTCCCGCGTGCACTTTTTATTCCCCATGTGGTATACGCGCTCGGCATCTGCCCGAAGTGATCCCACGTGTGTGGGGGGAAGGGGACCGGTGGGGGGGGGGTGTTGAAGAGCCAGAGGCAACGTCCACCTTCTTGGTTCTTCGACGGTGACCACAGGACCGCCACCCGCCGTCTTGCATCCTGGTGCAGCTGATGTTCGTTTTGGGAACGCGATCCAGTCACCCTGGCTGGAAGATGCACCCCGTATCCTCAGGAACTGACCCCATAAAACCAGAGACTCATCTCCCAGTCGAGGGGTCTTTGCGTCTTTCAGCCGCCTCGCTTCCCTACCTGCGCCACTCCGAACGTCTTCAGTTTTAGAAACAGAACTCACGTGCCACAGAACGAGGAGGGCCTGGCGTCGAGATCACAAGCATCATCTGTTCCCCTCTGTCGTGGAAACCAGAAACCTCAGTTTATTAAGGTGCATGCACTGTGCTGGGTGCATGCATTTTGCAGAGGAGGAAACCGAGGCTGAGCCAGGTCAGGGAAGGTAGTGCTCAGGGTCACAGAGGGAGGAAGAGAAATTCTCAACGTGGGGAGCAAATTCGCTCTGATTCCACAGCGGTGGAATCGCGGAGAGTGGTTGGTGGGGCCTTCGTGGGAAAACAGCCCCTCCTCCCGCATTCAATCTTTTCTTCCAGAAGGAGCAGCTGGGGCTCCTCCGGCCTGGTGGTCTTCTGAGACACATTCCTGCACTGCCGCTGTTCTCAAAGCTGCAGGCCCTTGTTCCACACGCGGGTCCGAGGGCCCGAGCCAGGCCTGGGGTCTCTTCACGCAGAGAAGAGTTTTCTGCCCTTGGCCCCCGCAGAAGGGAAGGATTAGCGCAGCAAAGCCCAACTTGATTGAAAAATAACTTCCCTCCAGGCTGCTTTATGGCTTTGCACCTCTTCCAGCTCTCGCTGAGTCTGGCCCCAAGACTGGAGGACTCAGGGTGGTCCTTCCCTCTCCAAGGGGCCGGAAATTACCCAAGGAACGCCAGGGGGTGCTGAACAGGCCATCTGAAGGAGGCCAGCAACTTATTAATGTTTTTTTAAAAGTTTTAAAACTAATAGCCAACTGGAAGGGGTCAAAGCATTCTGGCTAGTTCTGCGATGGGGGGCAAGGCGCCTCCCTCCCCTCGCTGACCCCATCTGTAGCGTGTGTGTGTGGAGGGGACTCGTCTACGGCCCCGTGCGGCTGGCGTGGAGGATGAAATGATTGCCGAAGTTCACAGAGGGCCGAGAACTGCCACATGGCAGTGACCACGGACGGTTCGGCCCCAGCCCTCCGCACTTACATTCACCAGACCAGCCAAAGCCAGTTCCCGCCGGGACGCTGCTGAACAGCACAGGATTTGGCCTTGGCCAAAGAGAGGTCTGGCGTGCGCCCTGGGCTTCTGGGAGGTGATCTCGGTGTATGTGACAGGAGTGTGTCTGGTTAGGGCAGGGGCTGACCACACCGGATCCCAGTGTGGGGCTGGCCGTGCCAGAAAGACCAACCGTGGGACAGAGGGGGGCCACACGGTATCGGCTGGCCTGGACACTGAGTTCACCAATGAGGGCGATCCGTCAGTCAATCAATCACTCAATCAGTCGTGCCTCGATCAAGAGCCTGGGCACCACAGCTCAGCGAGCTTCCCTAACGGGCAATGCTCCGCGTGTCGGTCACACATCGGTGTCAGAGGGTAACGTGAGTGCGGGAGCTTTCAGCGAGTGCTGTTCTAACGAATGATCACACCGGAGGCTGGTTCTCGGAACCCCTTGAACTTGCGATTGGTGTCGGGAATGAGGGCAGTCTTATGGGGAGACCGCTCCCTCAACCTCAGCAGTCCGCCGACCCCGGGAATCTTCTACAACACAAGCCTCCTGAGTTCCATGCCCGCTGTCACTCCCAACCACCCAAACTGGGAAGGATGGGGCTGGGGGGGGGGGGGGCGTGCAGGGAGGGTGCCGAGGGAGCTCATGCCAGCACTAAGTGAAGCGCTTTCCAGAGGCCAACTCATGGGTGCCTCAGTCTACGCATCTGTAACACGGGACCCACCGCGCCCACCTCTCCGGGCTGCTCACCTCTCCAGGCCTGAGGGCCCACAGCTAGGGAGCAAAGCATATGATTCACCTCGACGGCCGGAGCACTTAGCTTTAACCACCTCTGCTGGCTGAGGTCAGCTCGGGGGCGAGACAGGCCCACCCTCAGGAGCAGGTCTCACTCACATGGAAAATGCCGGCTCGTACATCTGAATCATCACGATTGCGAATATGGGCCAAGCGTCACCTCCACGCTGGGAGACGTAGGACAGCGTCCCCTAACACTGCCTGGTCGTGTCCTGACAGTCACCTGGGGGCTTGCCAGGCCCAGGCCCTGACAGGATCCAAACGGCAACAGAGGAGCCTGGGAAATCTGCAGGTTTAATATCCCCCGTGGGCTGGGTCTCTTGCAGGGGCAGATTTGAGAACTGCTGTCACGATCAGAGGGGCCTGGGTCCCCCGCAAACCCCCGACAGCACAACTGTTGGGCAGGCCTCAGGTCCTGGGCCTCTGTTTCCCCCTCGACGCAAATGGGGGTGGGAGTTATGGCTGCTCGTTCTCCCTTGTCCTACAGCAGCGAGGATGAGACGCTCGGGCCCTGCCAGCACCGTGGCCAGGAGCCACGGTCAGTCCCAAAGAGCAGCAGCACATAGCACTTGCCGTGCAGGACAGGGGGTACGGCCAGTCCCCATTTGACGCTCGCTAAAAAGGCGAATTCCTGCCAGCGCGATGGGTATGTTAGGGAACAGTTTAAGGATGACACGAATTTTGCATTTGCTGATGCAAACGTGTGTGTGTTATGCGTTCCTATGTGGCTCTATTTAGCTCCGATCGGTTAAATAGAGCCACGTGGGAATACACAACACACACACACACACACACACACACGCTCATGTGTGCACACCTCAAACATCTACTAGCTACCTTTTTCACTACCTGTGCTATGAGCCGCACGCATCCACATCTAATGTTACAAGTTGCTACGGGCTCACTAGTGTCCTCCCCAAATTCCTCTGCTGGAGTCCTAACCCCCAGGCCCTCGGCGTGTGACTGTATTTGGAAACGGGAGTCTTTTTTTTCTTCAAGTTTATTTATTTATTTTGAGAGTGGGGGTGGGGAAGGGGCAGAGAGAGAGAGAGAGAGAGAGAGGAGGAGAGAGAATCCCAAGCAGGCTCCGCCCTGTCAGTGCAAAGCCTGCCGCGGGGCTCGAACTCACGAACTGTGAGATCTTGACCTGAGCCGAAATCGAGAGTTGGATGCTTAACCGACTGAGCTACCCGGGCGCCCTGGAGATAGGAGTCTTTAAAAGAAGCGGTTTAATTAAAATGGGGCCGTTAGGATGGGCCCTGGTGTCCTTATACGAAGAGGCAATCCGGACACACAGACACCAGGGCAGGTGCATGTAAGACCGTGTGAGGACACAGCGAGAAGGCGGCGACCTGCAGGCCAACGGCAGGGTTTACCCCGTAGAAAGCGCTGTCTTTATGAACACGGTTTTGCTCCCCGAGAAGAGGCCACCATGGGGAGCACGCCGCACCTGCTGTGGCCAGGGGAGGGCGTTTGCCCTGTGCTCCCCGAGGGCTCCACACCTCTCTCCTCAACCATCTCTTAAACACTCACTCAAGACTCTTAAATGACCAGAGAACAGCGGGTGGCTTGGGGCTAGACGTCCCTTAGTTTATTTACTTCAAGATGAAACTGGACAAGGGCCTGGACCCAAACATGCATTGTTTGCTGGTCCGGGAGAAGAATTGCCACATACTGGGTCCCAGTCCACACCCTTCAGGGCAGGGACACTGGTAAACTGTGGATGGCAGGAGACGGGCTCTGCCGGGGGATGGGGCCACCAGCCTCAGGCACGTCCCAGGTGGAAAGTGAATTTGGAGCATGGACTTGGAGGTCCCGGGGGCCCTCAGCAGGTGGGGAAGTGGGGTAACAGTAATGATATAAACACTGAACGATGGGTTCTGAGACTCACTAAGCCTAGCTCCGTGGCAGGTAGGGGAGGAGGGACGCTGGGGGAGAGCCTCGAATGCCACCCAAGGGGTTCCTTCGGACCAAATATACAATGAGGCCATTCTTTATCTGGGTTCCTTAAATCAGAATGTGTGACCTTTCATTCTGGGTTGCAGATCACGCTAGTCAGAATTTGAGAAGTACGCCAAAGGCAAAAGAGGCAAGAGTCAATTAGACGATTTATATACATCGTTCATCCAATTAAACAATTGTCGAGTACCCGCTGCCAGCTGCGTCTAGACGAGGAGCGATTTGCTCCTGGTTTTATCCATTTTCTGTCTCCATCCTCTACCAAGAATGGGGGTTAAGTCATCCTCTGGGATGTGAAGGACGCCACACGTACATGAAGGTGTCTATTCACCGACAGAGACCCAGCACCGGCCATTGAAAATATTGTGTTAATAGAATAGCTATATGTTTTGATGTTAGAAATATTTCAACGGCACCTCATTAATTCAAATTAATCTCCTTCAATTCACTCGCATTCCATTAGGGGTGGGTGGGGGAGAAAGGAGCCGACATTTCCAGAGGCAGGCAGGGGGCTAAGGGTGCCCCTGAACACCTTTCATTTCATTCTTGCAGTGCTGGGTGAGCGAGCTCCCTCTTTCAGGCCACCTCCGTGTGGCTCTGAGGAATACGGAGCTACCATGTTTGAATTTTTTCTGAACATTTATTTATTTTGGGGAGACAGAGTGCAAGCGGGGGAGGGGCAGAGAGAGAGGGAGACACAGAATCCGAAGCGGGCTCCAGGCTCCGAGCTGTCAGCACAGAGCCCGACGCGGGGCCGGAACCCACAAAGCGCGGGATCGTGACCTGGGCCAACGTCGGACGCTTAACCAACTGAGCCACCCAGGCGCCCCAAGGAGCTGCCATGTTTTAAGGGGACCTCACATCCTAGGCCATGACCCTGCCCCATGTCAGAACCCGGTGCCTCTTGGTCACAGAGTGCCTTGGAGGACACGGGACCCCAGCTGAGCCAACCAACCAGTTTCCTGGGAGCTTAGGACTTGGGACTACGGAGACCACGAGAGATGTCTCCCATGACTGGGGCTGTGACGTGAACTTGGGGCTTAATGGCGGCCATATTTCCCACTTGGTGGCGAAAGCCGGTCTGGAGAATAAGAGGGAATTTGACCAAAGGCGGCGAGGAGGGAACAGCTGTCGATGTCGGAGTCGTGGTTTCCTTTACCC
The DNA here is from genome assembly GCF_022837055.1 of Prionailurus viverrinus. Lineage (NCBI taxonomy): Eukaryota > Metazoa > Chordata > Mammalia > Carnivora > Felidae > Prionailurus > Prionailurus viverrinus. The sequence continues at coordinate 133,690,150 of NC_062566.1, forward strand.
CTGGGGCCCAGCTACATCCCTGGCTTGCTAGTGGCCCAATCAGTATCTCCTCCTTGAAATCCATAACCAGACTTACTCCCTTCTGTGCTTAGGTGAGTTCCGGTTAGGTTTCTGTCCCTTCACATCAAGAATCCTAACGGGCAGGTATCATTAATTATCACCATCTCACCAGGGAAGAAGCGAGGCTTGGGAAGCTTGCCCGAGCCTCTGCTGCTAGAAAGTTCCAGAACCGGAATCTGACCCCTGAATCTCTTTCGTTTTTCAACATACCTTTGGGTACATCCAACAGAGAGAATAGTCTCCATGACTGACACCGGGGGTCATTCTGGTTGGAAGGGGGGGGAATCCCCGGAGCCAAGGAACTAAAGGCGGGGATGGGAGGCTTCAGCTCCAACCTTTCCCATCAAGTCCCCCCCCCCCAACCACCTGGGGAGCCTGGGTGACTCAGCCAGTTAAGTGTCCGACTTCAGCTCAGGCCACGATCTCACGGTCTGTGGGTTGGAGCCCCGCGTCGGGCTTTCTGCTGTCAGCATGGAGCCCTCTTCAGATTCTCTGTCCCCTTCTCTCTCTGCCTCTCCCCTGCTTGCATTCTCTCCCTCGCAAATAAATAAACATTTTTACAAAGTGCCCCCAACCCCAACCACTCCCCCAAAGCCCTTGCCGAGGTGGCCGCCGTTGAGTGTTGCTCTGGCCCTACACGGCCTTTGAGGTCTGGCAGAAGCTCGTCTTCTCCCAGCCCCGCCGCCCATCTCTGTGGTCAAGGGCAAACTCTCTACGACAGGCTGAATTACGTCCCCTCAATTAGCTGCTGAGCTAATTAAGCTGAAGCCTTAACCCCTAGCACCTCAGAACTGACCGCCCTGGAGATACGGTCTTTCCAGCGGGAATTAGGTTTAAAATGAGGTCACTTACGGGGGGCCCTCATCCAAGATGACTGGTGTCCTTAAACACGCACAGAAGGAAGAGCCTGTGGAGACACAGGGAGAAGACAGCCGTCTACAATCCAAGGAGAGAGGCCTGGAACGGATTCAGGCCTCCCGGCCCTCGGAAGGAACCAACCCCGACGGGACCTCCAGATCCGTGAGAAAATAAATGTCTCCTGTGAAAGCACGAGGCGCTCTGTGACTACTAGGCTCTCGGAGATGCCATCCTTTCTACCCGCGGGATCATGAAAGCAATACGTGTGGCCCCGTGGGGCGGGGGGTGTCGTGGGAAGAATTTAAAAGCAGACGTCAAGGCAACGGTAGCATCGGCGTGCCGTCGGCGGTGGCTGTTTCCGTTCTAACGACGCTGCCCAATGGGCCGCAGACGTTTCTCTGCCCTTTGCTAGTCCTTCTAGGAATCCCGTTGCTTCCTTGGTAGCAAGGTCTCAGGAGGTGACACCGGTCCCTCTCTCCTGAAGAGACTGCTCGGGTCCGGAGGGCTCTCGGTAGAGCCACCTGGGTCTCTGCGTACGAGGGACGGAAACGCCGCCAGGTGTTGGCTCGTCCCAAGAGAAGAGGGAACGGAAGGGTGCGTGGTTCACTGGCTGCCCCCAAAGAGCCCGGCGCGGAGGGGAGGGGTGACCTCAAACCCAAAGGGGGCGTCCACGTGGCTGACAGCAACAGGTACCGGCCAGAATCTTTAGGCGCCCCCTCTAAAGAGAGTGGGGAAAAGCACTGACAGGAAATACCTCTGAGGAAATAGGGAGCAGGTGGGCGTTGGCACTGTGGCCTCGGGTAACACTGCATCTCGTGTGTGTGTGTGTGTGTGTGTGTGTGCACATGCGTTCAGGGGCTGTTATGGGCCGGACACGGGAACAATGAGGGCGGGCCAACCAGGGCTGGGGAAGGAGAGGGAGCAGCTCACAGCGCCCCCTGTGGAGAGGAAGGGAGGGACATGATGCGTGTCCCCTTGGCTGTGACACAGGCCAAATCTGGAGAGCTCAACGGCTGGCTGGGCCCCCCCCCACCCCTGTCATCCACCGGTTCCCCAGGCACGGCGCAGGGGGGAAGTGCTGCATGGAAAAGCCCAGCAGGTGCCAGAACGGAGTGCTTCACAAGGACACGGAAAGACACCCCCCCCTCCCCCGGCCGGGGCCCTCCTGGGGTTTCAAGGAACATTTGAGAGGAAGCGAGATGGCGGCGGTTCCCACAGAGCCACTGGGAAAGGGCCGGAAAAACAAGATCTTGATCTGTTCGGGGATCCTGTTTTTAGGCCTCGCTGGCTGGGCTGGGAGAGAAGTTTGCGGCTCGCCCTCTCCTGGGTGTGAGCTCCGGGAGGGGGTCCGGGAGGAGGACCAGGAGGAGGACCAGGAGGAGGACCAGGAGGAGGACCAGGATGCCGTGTGCCCGTGGGCCCTCCCACCGGCCAGCACGGGACAGATACCTGCTCCGCATTGCGCACATGCGCTGCTGAGCTAATTAAGGACAAAAGTACCGTGTCCGACCGCAAACCACTGAGCGCTTAAACCCCTCAAAGGCTCTTGCTAACTCGGGACACACTCCCGTGCAAACACTCGGCCCCTGGGGCCCGGCCCCGCTGCTTGTGCAACTGCGTCACACTTTCCCCTCCCCACTCCCACCCCCGGACCTCATCCCCTTTGTCGCTGCGCATCTCTGAGGTCCCCTCACCATCTGCTGGTCACGCCTCTGGGCCTTTGCACGTGCTTGCTCATGCTGCTTGGCACGCGCTCCCCGCACTTCTCCACCCGCCGGTCCGATTTCCCAGGATGCCTTCTGTGCCCGTCCTTAGGTGGGAGGGCGCCTCCTCTCTGCTCTCCACTCTCGGCAGCACCCAAGATTCTGGGTATAATGGGTACCAGGCATTCAGGGAGCACATCATTCCTTCCCTCCTTCGTTCAGTCGGTCCCGCATGTGGTCCTTCGTTAAGAGGAATTGAACTCGCGACTCAAATTGATGAATCCAATATTCGCAGAAAGAATCAAACGATTCTAGTGCCTGCTACGAGTAGGGTCCAAAGAATTATAAAGGCCACGTTCCACATTCTCCTTCAGGGAGGGCATGCTACTGTCACACCATAGGAGAAATAAATGTATGGGGATAATGACTAATATCATGCAGTCTATGTCATGTGCCGAATCAATGATAAACGTGTGGTGGGGTGCAACAGGTTTGGGGAAAGATCTTTGGAGGCTCGAGAGACCATGGGAGGCTTCCCGGAGGAGGTGGCTTTCCATCAGGTCTTGAGTGACTACGTGACCCAGTTTATCCCTTTTGACTAAAGATAATACAGTTGAGTCTCATTATTCACAGGAGTGATGCTCCAGAAAGCCGCCCCGAACACTGAATTAGCAAATACCGAACGCTTGCTCCGGGCGAAATACAGCGTTGGGTTCCTGCAAACATCTAGTCACAACACTTTTGTCAACCGATCAATACCTAACATGGGTTTGAACCGCAGGGATCCATTTGTACACAGATTTTTGTCAATAAATCCAGCAGAGCACTGAAAACGTAGTTTCTCTTCCTTACAATTTTCTTAGTTACAAATTTCTTTTCTCTAGCTCATTTTATTTTAAGATTACGGTATAGGGGCGCCCGAGGAGCTCAGTCGGTTGAGCGGCCGGCTTCGGCTCAGGTCACCATCTCGCGGTCCGTGAGTTCGAGCCCCGCGTCGGGCTCTGTGCTGACCGCTCAGAGCCTGGAGCCTGTTTCCGATTCTGTGTCTCCCTCTCTATCTGCCCCTCCCCCGTTCAGGCTCTGTCTCTGTCTCAAAAATAAATAAACGTTAAAAAAAATTAAAAAAAAAAGATTACGGAATATAATACACATAACATACAAAACATGTGTTAGGTAACTGTTTATGTTATTGGGTAAGACTTCCGGTCAACAGTGGGCTATTAGCAGTTAAGTTGGGGGGTGGTCGAAACTCATACGTAAATCCCGACCGCGCGAGGCGCCAGCCCCCCGACTCCTGTGTTGTTCGAGGGTGAACTGTACATTGTTCACTTATTAACATTGAACTCGTGGCCAACAGCGTTATGACCGCAGCCTGAACGAAGCTGACATAACGCAAGTATTTTTTCCGTAAGGTATGTCACTGCCTTCTTGCACTTTAGCGCTGTGTGCGGGGTGGGAGGGACGTTGTCAACAGCAAAATCGCCAACAAAAAGCACAAAAATGCTAAAAATGCGACACTAGCTAGACCTCGAAGGAGACACTTGTTTACGGGCTGAGGGCTGAAACAAAAGACGGATTGTCGCTTTGTTCTGACTCGGCTGGGGCCACGTGCGTTAGATGACTCAAACGTTTTGCCACCGTGCCCGCCTGTGAATGGCCAAGAGAGCACCACGACTCTTCATCTTGGGGCTACCAATAATGTTAGCGAGGGAGCGAACGGCAAATACGGAATGAGCGAATAATGAGCGTCTCCCGGAATTAACGGCATCCCCCTGACCTTGGTCACCGAGGTCTCGGAGGCCCACGTCTCTGCACGGGGACCCAGCGAAGCACACGGTGGCTGTCCGTGGCCGCCCACAGGTGTGCTGGCTCCTCCCACACCCCTCCCCACCCCCTGGAAGGCCTGTCCCCCTACCGCCAGGACCTGGAAGCCGTCCCCCCACCCCCCTCTGCCCTGGCCTCCGAAGGAAGGCAAACATCGGCTTCATTCTGAGAAGGAACGAATCCTGACAACCTGCAGGTAACTCCCTGTCCCGGATGCCTTTTCTGGGACTTTCTCCTCCAGGCAACAGGTCAGCCCATGGCTCAGGAGGGCTAGCATCCAAACCCTGGGTGACAGGTGCCGAATCCGGGTCAGTGTCTGCGTTCCCAAACACCCCAGAGGATCACAGTGAACTCTCCACGTGTTCCCTGAGACGCGTGGGGCGTCCACGATCAAGTGTCATCGCCTGTTCTCAGAGTCGGGCTCTGGGGGACTCTCCGGAAGTCGACCTTGGTCAGGGCCCTGTACCTGGCCCGCGGTTAACCCAGTTTTTGGCCTGGCTACTGAGCATGTAGCTTTTCTCCAGCTGTTCCGCTCCCCAGAAGGCCAGCCCCCCCTCCCTCCGCAAAAGACAAACAATACATTCCAGTGACCAGAGGACAGCTCAGCGAGCTATGGCCTGAGAAATAATCTAGAACAAGCAGAGTGTCGGCCAAGAGGTATTTATTAAATGCCTAATACAAATAGATACCATTTCTCGAGGGCTTGCTGTGTGCACGCAGGCGCTGTGCTACGTGCTTTAGGGACATTACTTTGTCTGATCTTTTGCCAAGTTCGAGGTGGGTGATCCTCTTTTCTTCCTTTTCCGGATGGGGAGTTTGGGCCTAGAGAGTCTGGGGACGGGCCCCAGGCCACACAGCTTGCTCTTCTGGGACAAGGGATGCAAAGCCAGGGCTGGGTCCCCGAGTCCGGCCCTTAACAATCATGCGGTGGGTGCCACTCCCGCTTGGCTTGTGGCGGCTCAATCAGCAGCCCTGTGCACACGTGGCTCCTTGGGGCCAGGCACCCTGCAGGCCCGAGTGACCCGGATACCGACGGGAGAACGGTGCAGCCACACACATCCAGAACAAGGGCTCTGGTGCGGATGGAAGGTCTGCTCACTTCACCCCAAGTGCAGAATTTCAGTGATGAAGCCGTAACATTTTTACTTGCGAGGTGATCACACGTTTAGAATAATTGCATATTAGAGTTGGATGGGGGGGGGGGGAGGAGGGAGCGATGTTAAGGACTGAATGTCCCAGAATCACACGTTGAAACCTTCCCCCTAGTGGGATGGTGTTAGGAGGCGGGGCCTTTGGGGGGGTGAGTAGGTCACGTGCGGGTGGAGCCCTCACGAATGGGAGTAATGCCCTTATAAAAGGGATCCTGGAGAGCTTCCTTGTGAGGACATGGTGACAAGATGCCATCTAGGAGCCACGAGTGAGGCTCACCAGCCACTTGGATCACAGACTTCCAGCCTCTAGGACTATGAGACATGCATTTCTGTTGTTTGCAAGCCACCCCATCCGTGGCACTGTGTTATAGCCCGAGACAGGCAGGCTTTGCAGAGCCCGGCACGGCCACAGGCGAGGAGGCGGCCGTGCTGGGCGAAGACGGAGACTTCAAGTAAGTCACATAAGCTGAGCCTCAATTCCCTGCAAGATGAAGGTAATCGCTGCCCCCACCTCGTGGGGCTGCCAGGAAAACCAAGTGGGTCAGTGCCTGTAAGACCTTGCACAAACGGCCACCACGGCAAACGCCCGGGGAACATTGGTCGCCGTTGTCATCGTCACCTTCATCAGGTGGCCTTTCAAGTCCACCATTCCCGATGGGGCCTTTTGGAAAAGAAACCTATTCCTGATAGCGCCAGGCAGGTGCCAGCCTTGTGCTTGGTAGTCTAGGCACACACTCGCATCTGATTTAACTAGTCCTCACCCAGCCTGGTGCGTATCGGCGGGAAGACGGTGACCTCTGGGCCAGACCTGGCTTCCACACCCCACTCTTCCACTCTGAGCAATACAACGGCCGGGACGGTCCCTTAAGATGCCCTCTGCCTTTAAACCGGGGAAGAATCACGAATCCGCCACACTCGGGCTCCACCCACGGCCAGCATGTTCACAAAGCCGCCGAGGATCAGAGAGGTCAAAGTCACGTCCCTAGAAAATTCAAGCGGAGAGGTTCACAGCCCGGCTTCCCATCATCCGTGCACTTTGCAAGTCAGTTTGCTGCTTCTGTGAACACGGGTGGATTAAGCACACTGTGATGGTTAATTTCGTGCCCTGACTCGACCAGGCCTTGCCCCCAGGTATCTAGTCAAAGGTTATTCCGGATTCTTTTCTGCGAAGGTGCTTTCTGAATGAGATTAACATTTAAATTCGCAGGCTCTGAGGAAGGCAGATTACGCTTCACGATGCGGGTGGGCCTCGCCCAATCAGTTGAAGGCCTCAACGGAACAAACCCTGCACTCATCTGAGCAAGAAGGGCCCGTGCCTGCTGACGGCCTCTGGACTTGGCCTGCAGCTCTTTCCGGGTCCCCAGGCTGCCAGATGGCTCTGCAGAGTTTGGATTCACCTGCCTCCATAATCGTATGAGCCAATTCCTTAAAATAAATCTCTCTCTATATATGCCTTATTGGTTCTTTTGCTCTGGAGAACCCTAACGCACCCAGGTGGGAACTATGGCACGTATGAGTGGCAGGAAAGGGGTGGGGAAAGGCACTACCTGGGTTTCAGACCTCCTATCTGCAATAGTTTGCAACCCTCACGTCTCATTTCCATGTCTCGGTGAATCGTATTTCAAGCGGCTAGCTGGGAACAGAAGGAACAGAGCATTCTTTCCGACACAGCTCTGTTGAACCTACACCTTCCAATAGCCTGGGGGAGGCAGGAAGAGGAAGGGCCTCCCTGTGATATTCTCCAGCCCCGAGGAAAAAGAACATGCTGATTTAATGAATTTGACTTTGAATATAATCAGATTTTCTCTATAGCAACGGCCCCATAACACAAGCCTTCCGGGGGCCGCAAGCGACGAGCGGCCATCTCCTGGTGAAACACAGCACACGCAGGCCACAAGAGAAGCTGCCACCAGCACCTGAGACACCAGACCCCGGAACGGGACGGTCACATCCAGGCCTCAGCTGTAGACCAGCACGGAGGGGGGACAGGCCAGCTGCCACAGGCCTTGGGTTAGGCACCTGATAGGTGTTCACGTAAAAACACGCTTCCCCTCTGATTGGCAGACCTGAAAGGTGGACAGACGGTCGGACCCAAGTCAGAACCCAAAAGACGTTATCCTAGCTCACGACCCATGGTTAAGGTTATACTGCTTTGTGTTCCTATCTTGCTTTCCAATTCATCAAAGGGCTTATTCCCATGGTCCAGCTGGACAGTACTGTGCCCTCCTGACTGGCCCAAAGGCTCTGTGGACCTGACCCCCTGCCAGCCTCCCCACCTGGATCCGTAAACCTGGCTGCCTGCCCACAAAGGTTCACGCTTCCCCTCCAAAGCGTGGAGACATCCGCAGGAGGCAAGTATATCCCTGGCCGCTCTAGCTAGCTGGGTCACGTGACAGAGTTCTGATCAATGGAATGGGATGGAAGGATGTGTGTCACTCCCAGCCTGGCCATGACACCCCCCGCCGTGTGCTCTCCCGTCCCATATCCTGGCTGGAAGGTGGACTTTGCATGAGTAAGAAATGAACTTCTGCCAAGGCAGACTGCTGAACCGGAGACGATGTTCGCAAATGACGTGCCTGACCAGGGATTAGTATCCAAAATACGTAAAGAACTAAGCACCAAACAAAATAGATAATCTGATTAACGGTGGGCAGAAGACCTGAACAGACGTTTGTCCAAAGACATCCAGATGGCCAGCAGACACACGAAAAGATGTTCGGCATCACTAATCATCAGGGAGATGCAACTCAAAACCACGGTGAGATACCACACTTGTCACAACGGCCAATATCAAAAAGCCAAGGAATAACCGGTGTGGGCAGGGAAAAAAGGAAGCCTCGCACACTGTTGGTGGGAATGCAAACTGGTGCAGCCACTGTGGACGACAGGAGGGAGGTTCCTCAAAAAGTTAAAAATAGAACCACCACATGATCTAGTAATTTCACTGCCGGTGTTTACCCAAAGAAAACAAAAATACTAATTCGAAAAGACAAATGGGCTCCTATGTTTACTGCGGCAGTATTTACAATAAATAGCCAAGATACGGAAGCAACCCAAGTGTCCATACATACGTAAATGGATAAAGAGGATATGGTATATATACCCAGTGGAATATTAATCAGCCATAAAAAGACACGGGATCTTGCCATTTGTAACAACATGGATGGACCTAGAGAGCATTAGGCTAAGTGACGCAAGTCAGACAGAGAAAGACAAACACCGTATGATTTCACTCATGTGTGGAAGCTAAAACACGAAGCAAACAGAAACAGAGTCTTCCATTCAGAAGACGGGTGGTTGCCCCCAGGGGAAGTGGATGGGGGGGATGGAAGAAACAGACAAAAGGGATTAAGATTGACAGCTTTCCAGTTATAAAGTAAATAAGTCATGGGGATGAAAAGTACAGCACAGGGGAGAGAGTCGATAACGTGATAATGTCGTGCGGGGACAGGCGGTAGCTGCACCTGCCGCGGTGAGCCCTGAGTGATGCCCAGAACTGTCGGACCACGCTATGTTGTACACCCGAAACTAATTTCACATTGAACGTCGATTATACTTCAATAATAATAATAATAATAAAAACCCTAAGTGTTAACTTTTGCTGTATTAAACCACCGTGATGTGTAGGTTTCTCGGTTACGGCAGCTACTGTTCCCCTAACACAGGTTCCCATTTGGCGAATAAGCAGACAAAACCCAAGGAGGTAGGATGGCTGGGCCAGGGTCAAACAGCCAGCGAGGGGGAGGGAAGCCCAGGACGTAGGTCATCCGTGGGACCCCCACCTACGTGACATGCCACATCTCTTTGGCAAGCCACATGGTCCAGTGAGCACTATCTCTATTGACCCCCCTCATCACCTAATTCAGTGTTTTGGACGAAAAATAATTAGTTCCCGTTATGTCTGCAAAGTGCCTTATTCATTTTTTAAAAATATAACTCACGTGCGATTCCCTATCGAAAACACAGCTCAGTGGTCTTTAGTATATACACGGAGTCCTACAAACACGGCTACAATCTAATTTTAGAATACTCAACAAAAGAACTCTCATGCCCAGTAGCAGTCATTCCCCAATCCCCATCCCCTCCCCAGCCCCAGTGAGACACTATTATACTCTCTCCCTTGATTTAGGACGTTTCATTTAAATGGAGTCATAATATATGGCCTTTTGTGACTTGCTTTTTCATTCAGCATAACGTTTTCAAGATGCATCTCCGTTGTAGCATAAATCAGTGCTTCAGTCCTTGTTTTTAAGTTTATTTTGAGAGAGAGAGAGAGCACGCAAGCACGCGCACAAGTGGGCGAGGGGAAGAGAGAAGGAGAGACGGAATCCCAAGCAGGCTCCACGCCATGAACACGGAGCCCGAGGTGGGGCTCAAACTCACGAACTGTGAGATAGCAACCTGAGCCGAGATCAAGGGTCAGATGCTCGGTCAACCCACTGAGCCACCCAGGAGCCCCGGCTAGATGGTCTTCTGAAGCAGCCACACCACCCCACGTTCTCACCAGCAGTGCGTGAGGGCTCCATTGTTTTCTGCATTCTTGCCAAAACTTGTTATTTTGTCTTTTTGATTTTAGCCGTCTAGTGGGTGTGATGTGGTATTTCACTGTGGTTTCTATTTCATTTCCCTAATAACTAATGATAGTGAGCATCTTTTCACGTGCTTATTGGCTATTTGTACACCTCCTTTAGAGAAATATCTATTCAGATAAAACTTTTGCCCATTTGTGAAATTGTGTTGTTTGGTTGTTTTTTTTTTTTACTATTGAGTTACAAGAGTTCTTTATACATTCTGGATGCAAGTCCCTTTTCAGATATATGATTTGCAAATATCTTCTCCATTCTGAGTCGTTTTCACTCTCTTGATAGTGTCCCTTGGAGCACAAAAGTGTTTAATTTTGATGACACCTGTTTCATTTTTAAAAATATGTTTACTTATTTTCAAGGCGGGGGCGGGGGGGTGGGAAAGGGCAAAGAGAGGGAGACAGAGAATCCCAAGCAGACTTCATGCCGTCGGCGCAGAGCCGACACAGGGCTCGAACCCTCGAACCGCGAGATCACGACCTGAGCCGAAATCCAGGGTCAGACGCTGAGCCAACTGAGCCACCCCTCCGGTGCCCGTTTCATTTCATACGTTATTCCTGATGAACTAAATTCTTCGGAACAATTCAATCCCCAAACAATAAGGGACAGTCCTGCCCTGTCCGCCGAGGCCACGTCCTGTAAAAGCACAAAGACGACCTCCCGGGTATTGGGCGCCCTCTTACATCATTTCAAAACGGATGTTCTACTGGGAACAAAGCTGGTCTGAGGGTACAAATGACACGCACGTAACGGAATGCTACGCAGCCACAAGAATCGCGATGCAGGTCTACAGCATGGCAGAACGTTCCAAAAATGCAGTGCAAGCATCAGGGAGCAGAGCGGCTGTAAAACACAGGCTCTTCTTGATTTCCCCCAACGGAGGCGTAACTTGGTATAACAACACATGCAAAAGATAGCCGCACGAAATTTCACACACGTATGTATCTGTGCAACCGCGACCCAGATCAAGAATACACAATATTTTCATTACCCAGTAAGTTCTGTGTCCCTTCCCAGTCCCTCTGTACCTGGCCCAGGCCAAAGGTATGGATTCTTTGGACTTTTATCACCCTGGATTAAATTTGCTTATTCTCGAACTTCGTGTACATAGAATCGCACAGTATACGATCTCTATCTCTTTTGTTGTTGTTGTTCCGTGAATGTTTTCTACAGTCATCCAGGTTATTACGTGAACCGATACTGTGGTCTTTTAAAAATTATTATTGCTGTACATCCTTCCGTCGTAGAACTATTGCCCGATGTGTTTATCCGTTTTCCTGGGGATAGACGCTAATCCTGCCTTCTTTTAAAGAAAAATATGGGGGCGCCTGGGTGGCGCAGTCGGTTGAGCATCCTACTTCAGCCAGGTCACGATCTCGCGGTCCGTGAGTTCGAGCCCCGCGTCGGGCTCTGGGCTGATGGCTCGGAGCCTGGAGCCTGTTTCCGATTCTGTGTCTCCCTCTCTCTCGGCCCCTCCCCCGTTCATGCTCTGTCTCTCTCTGTCCCAAAAATAAATAAAAAACGTTGGAAAAAAAATTTAAAAAAAAAAAGAAAAATATGAATATTTTCGTGGATAGTGGCGTGGCAGGAGGGAGGAAGTACGGGCTGTGACGGGGGAGGGTCTGCCAGGTGACAGGTGGCTGGTGGCAGGGGAGGGGGAGGGCACCGTAGGCAGAGGGGGAGGTATTTTTTTTAATGTTTATTTATTTTGAGAGAGAGAGAGAGAGAGAAAGTGGAGGAGGGGCGGAGAGAGAGGGAGAGAGAGAATCCCAAGCAGGCTCCCACTCTCAGCACAGAGCCCGACTTGGGGCTCGAACCCACAAACTGTGAGATCATGACCTGAGTCGAAATCGCGAGCAGGACGCTTAACCGACTGAGCCACCCGGGCGCCCCGGAAGAGGGGGAGGCATTAAAGTATCGCTAGCTGCTGTAACACAGAAGCCCCAGCCTCAGTGGGGCCCGGGGACAGCAGTCAGCCATCCGTGCACCACCCAACAGATCTCTCCTGCCCACCTACTACGTGCCAGGCAGGAGTAAACTCATCAGACTCCGCGTGTTCCTCCACACCTGGGGCAGCATTCAGAGTGTGGAGTTTGGTGAGCACAAATTCAAGTTCACTACTACGATCATCAGCCCTATGTCCTGAGTCAGTTCATTCTTCCTTCCTTTTTTAATTTTTTTATGTTTATTTATTTTGAGATTTTGAGATTTTGAGAGAGAGAGAGAGAGAAAGCAGGGGAGCAGCACAGAGACAGAGACAGAGAATCCCAAGCAGCCTCCGTGGTGTTGGTGCACAGTCCAACGTGGGGCTCGATCTCACAGTCCGTGAGGTCATGACCTGAGCTGAAATCAAGAGTCGAGGGGCACCTGGGTGGCTCCGTCGGTTGAGCGTCCGACTTCGGTCACCATCTCCTCAGGTCACGATCCCACGGTTCGTCGGTTCGAGCCCCGCACCGGGCTCTGTGCTGACAGCTCGGAGCCTGGAGCCTGCTTCGGATTCTGTGTCTCCTTCTCTCTCTCTGTCCCTCCCCTGCTCATACTCTGTGTCTGTCTCTCTCCCTCTCAAAAATAAATAAACATTAACAAGAAAAAAAAAGTCAGCGCTGAACCGACTAAGCCACCCAGAAGCTCCAGTTCACTCTTTCTTAATTTACCAAACAGTTAAGTCAGGCTGTGTGCCCAGCCCTGTGGCTGATTCTAAAGAACCAGGTTGACACGGCCCTGCCTGTGTGGGGTTCATATTCTAGAGGGACAGATGAAAAGCCAAACTCAAGTTGAACAATAAAATAATTGTAAGTTGTTCATATGGCTCCAGAGGTAAAACCCTCTGGGGCCAAATTATCGAAAATCTTCCGTCACTGATGTTAATGTAAATCTGAATAAACATTCACACGGTTCAAAATCCAAAATGTATAACCACAGTGAATAAAAAAATAATAAATAATAATAAAACAATATAAGCGAGCTCCCTCTCTCCAGCCAACTTCCTTTCCCCAAAGCAAACAGTTTCGCTGTGGTTTGTATGATCTCTTCCAGAAATATTTTTGGCTTTTATAAACAAATGCATACATACACACACCCACCCTCCCTACCCCTCAATTTAGCATACTCTAAAGGAAGGACTCGACCCTGAAGGGGGAGGAGGAGTCATTCCTGCAGAGGGTAGTGGGAAGAACATTCCAGAAAGAGGGACCAGCGGGTGGAAAGCCCCAGAGGACATTCAGACCCTGCGGACGTCTGGGTGAGCTTATCCGTTACTCACCCCTGCTTGGGAGGGTTCATCATCTGGTATCGATTGGGCTGTGTGCTTATCAGCAAGGAGAAAGAGGTGGCATTTATGACACTATAGTTCACTTATAACCAGGAGCTGCCCGTGGCCCGCTCTGTCAACCTGAGGTTGGCTCACCCCTAAATAAATAATAATCCCAATGCAATGAGCCGCGTTCAGGAACAGCCCCGAGAGGCTCAGTGGTCTTTGCGACAGATCAATAACAATCACCCTCGTCCTGCACTCCCCATGCCCCTGGCTGCATCTCGGGAAGGTCATAACCTTGAAGGTCTCAGCCTGCCGCTGGGGGAGGTGGAGAAGGGAGGGCGGGTGTATGTGCAGGTGCATTTGATCTCTGGTTCTGCACGTACCTCCTCTGCCCTCACCTACCTCACCTCCACTCTGACTACGCACCTTAGGTCAACGGCAGTGATAACAGCTGCGATCTCTCGAGTCCTCACTATTTGCCACAGCCCGTCCTATGATGAAAGGACCATGTGAGTGACCCTCCCGAACCTCTCAAAGACCTGCCACCAGACCCACGTCTGCACTGAGTCTCACGACACCGGCTCGCTCTGAACTCAGCGACCCGGTCAACTTTCCAGGGCTACGTGGCACCCAGGACCACGAAGTCAGGCGACACTTTAACTGCCACCCCTGCCCAAACCTTGTCATCACGGCCTCGAGATTAGCCGTCATCGAGTCACCATGTGGTCAGTGGCACACTCACCCCTCCCCAGGGGTGGCTCCCGGGTGCATTTCCTGTCCGCTTCCTACCTGGGCACATGGCCGCGGCCACCGTCCAGAGCCCCCAGGGAGCCGGTCCCATTCAGCGCGTGGCCTCGGAAGGAAGTCTCCAAGCCTCCTCACAGGGGCGACTCTGACTGCCTCCTTCCTTCCACATGTGTCCTGCAGTGCCACTGAACAGTCCCTTGTTCGTTCAGCACTTACGATCCCTCCTATGGCCCAGCCGGTGACGGGGGAGACGCAAAGATGAGGATCGGACAGACGACACGGACAAAAGTCCCAGACGCGTGGCACTTACGGTCTAGGATGGAGAAGCCAATGATCCATTGCATAAGGATGTAAAACGTCTACTCTGTTAGCCGGGGATAAGGGATAAAGAGAACAATTTTAAACAGAAAGGAAGGGGGACAGAGATTAAGTACGGAGCCGGCAATGGGTGGAAAGTGGTGATTTTTCTTTTCCCCAATTCGCATTTAAATTGGTTCTCAATCTGAGCCGATTTTGCCCCCAGGGAACATTTGGCAAGGCCTAGACCTGTTGCTGATTGTCACAATTGAGGGGAGGGTGGTTACTGGCCTCCAGTTGTTGCTAAACATCCCACATTGCACCGGGCAGCCCCGCCCTGACCCCCCTCCCCATGACGTGGAATTATCCGGCAAACACGACCACAGCACTGAGGTCAAGAAACCCTGATTTAAATACGGTGGCTATTGAGGTGTCTGGGTGGCTCAGGCATGGAAGCATCCCATTCTTGATTTTGACTCAGGTCATGATCTCACGGTGCTGAGATCGAGCCCCGAGTTGGGCTCCGCACCGGGTGTAGAGCCTGCTTGGGATTCTTTCTCTCTCCTTCTGCCCCTCCCTTGCGTGCTCTCTCTCTCTCTCTCTCTCTCTCTCTCTCTCAGAAACTACATATATAATACATACATACAGCAGCTAGGGAGGGCCTTACTGAAAAGGTGGCATTTGGGTAAAGACTCAAGGGACACAAGGAGCACGTACCAGATTTTCATGATCACACACACGCGCACACACTCGTGCGTAAGCTCACACACGTACATACAGGTGAACAGATTCTGACAGGCATCAGGCACCTCACCTATGTGTTTTTTGTGAGACTCAGCTCTACCTCTTTGTGTTTAGCTCAGACCACACATGCTGGGGGGACATTCAGGATACAATAAAATCGGGACATATGGGTGGCTCTGCCGGTTAAGCGTCCGACTTCATCTCAGGTCAAGATCTCACAGGTTGTGGGTTCGAGCCCCGCGTCGGGCTCTATGCTGACCGCTCAGAGCCTGGAGCCTGCTTCGGATTCTGTGTCTCCCTCTCTCTCTGCCCCTCTCCCACTCTCACGATCTCGCTCTCAAAAATAAATAAACATTAAAAAAATTATTTAATAAAAAAGTATGCAATAAACACAGGAGTAAGGAGGCGCTTGTCATGTAAGGCAGGACACAGAAGCAGGAGGTCCAGGAGCTTGGGCGGGGCAGGGCAGGCACCCCGTCCCTCTAGACCCTCTGAGAATTTCCAAGCCCCTCCCTGCCCCCCGAAGCACTTCTAACTTACGACCTGGGAGACCGAGGAACCAAGTACAATGTGCAGCCCTTATCTGGATCCCCGCGTAAACAACAAAGGCAAGAAACACAACCAAAACCCAATCCTGAGGCAGAAGGGGGGGGTGGGGAGTCAAAACGCTGCTGGGTTTGGGTGATATTAAAGGGTTTCTGTTTGGTTTTCAGGTGTGATGATGTTGTGGCAGTTAAGTTTCAAAAGCGTTCCTCCTTTAGACTTTGCGCTCAAAGGTCTGTGGATAAAATGATATAATGTCTGAGATCAGCTTCCACATAACCAGGGCAGGCAGGCAGGTCACCGGTGGCACAGGGGTGGTCACAGCTCCATTACTGCTCAAGCGTGAAGGACGCAGGGACGTCACTGTCCTGTTCTAGGTTGGGGAACACTTGAGATATTCCGGAATCATGTTTTTAGAATTAATAGGAATTAAGCTATGCAGGAGCTCTAAGAAAAGTTCTTGGGGGTCAATTTTCTCATCCCCTCCCGGCAGGCAGAAGGGGGGGCGGGGAGGGAATCTCTCCTCTGGGGTCCCAAACCTGTCCTTCTGTGCCAGAAATACAGGGACACGGGAGGGAGTGGCTCGTCACAGCGCTGAGGCCCCTGTTGCTGGGACAACGCTGTTACCTTCCCTGAGGCCCCTGTTGCTGGGACAACTCTGTTGCTGGGACAACTCCGTTGCCTTCCCGGCTGAGCAAGGCCTTAGCCGGAGGCTGGCCTTTTGGGCGGGCCATCTCAAGGTGGCCCCACAATAAAATAGAGTTTGTGCCGAGAAGCTTCGCCAAGCGCCCTCGGTCCCCTGCCACGGTGAGCATCTCACAGACCGGGGACCCAGGCCTGGCCGAAGAAGAATAACCCAGCCTAGAAGTCAGACTCTCGATTGACTGACATTCTGGCAACGCGAGGGCGTCAGGGCGCTTAGGTGCAAGTTCACGTCCATCCTGCGCCGCCTCTGAATCATCTCGAGCAAACGGCACTTCCTGTAGGCGGCCACTGGGACAGAGAAGGCTCGAGATAACCAAGGCTGCATCTCCCGGTGATCCAAACAGACTTCTTCTGGCGGCCACCTTTGTAAACACGCTTAGTTCCCCTCTGCTGTTTCCGATATAAAGTGGCCGTCACTCTGGTGCAGCAGCTCAGGGCTGTGCTGAGAGGTGAAGCTCATGAAGAGAAGGGACCAGAAGTGAACCCCTGAAATAGGGAAATGAGGGCAAAACCCAGCGAAACAGGGGTGGGCTGGGGGAGGGGACAGCGAGGCGATCTCCCCTAAGTGCAGGATGATCGGTCAGGAAACAAACTCCGAGCACTAGCTCTGTGCCCAGCAGTGCGTTAGGCACAGGAAAGAGTGGATGCAAACACACCCTCCCCACACTCCGGGAGGTTCACGGACTGGAGGCGGATAAGCTCCAGCTACCAACTCTGGTGGCAGGAAGCTCCTCACCGCCTTGACTGGGGGTATCGGGGAAGGTTCCCTGAGGAGGTGATGGCTGGCGGAGCTGGGGACGCATACGTGCTCCCCAGGGCAGTGCTCTGGGGCAGTGTGACATCAGTAGGAGAGCCGTGGACCCAGGGATCCCTCAGCCAAGCAAAGGCAAAGTGTTCTCCCTACTCAGAGGGGCCCCGGGGGTGCGGGGGGGGGGGGGGAAATCAGGGGACAGGTATCTCATGCTCCACAGGTGCAATCCACCAGGACACGGGACCAGAATCAAGTGTGGGAAACGGTCCTGACACTCCTTGTCATCTGCTAAGGCCACAGTTCTTGCCTTGAGATGAAGGTAGTCCCATTCGATTGCATTCTTAGTTACAGATCTTTCTACGCATGGGACCTTGGAAGACAAGTTGGAGGAGTTCTGACTTGCCACCTCCCGTGAGCCTGTGTGACAGAGTGCTGTCCTTGCACGGGGGTGAGCCACTCCAACAATGGCAGATGAAGGGGGAGAGAGAAGCGGGCAGGTAGGTGCTCCACCCCTCGCCCCTCCCCCCTCCCCAGGGGGAACTCCCCCATGGGGAATGGCCAAGACTTAATTCTCATGAACGTTACCCTGGTGGCATATGGAGAGGAGACTGGAACACGAGCCACGAGTAGCCGTTTAGGAATCAACGTGAAACGAGACGCGACTGACGGGGTCTTGAAAGAGCAGGGGCTGGGGGGGAGGCGGGAAGGGTCAGATCTGAGGAAAGACCAATGATTCGTTCAGGGTTGACCACGAGGCAGCGCGGGGTGAGGTGTTGCAGGCTTAAACGGGTAGCTGTGTCCAGGATGCAGGCAGGCACCGGGCGGGAATCCCACCCCAGGGCAGAGTTAAGAGACCCAATTTCCAAGGCATTTCCCGCCTTGGCATTGGAAATTTTACATTCCTCCCAATCGAGGACAGCCAGCCACCAAGAAGACCAGACGGGGGCCCTGAAAGGAACAACAGTGGCCATTTCTAACCACCCCCCGGCTTTCTCTTTGCTTATTAAAGTCCTCTCTTCAGCAGGCCCAGCCTGTGCGTCGCTGGAGCGGGAGCAGAGCCATCAGAGGCTGAGCTGACGGAGGGATCGCGTCGCACGGAGGCCACGCCCTTTTTGTACACAGGGCAGCACAGGACCGGGGGAGGGAAAGTGACCCATCCGAGGTCACAGAGGGGAGCTGAGGGGCACCCATCCTCGAGGCTTCAGTTCCAGGGCTGTTTTCTGTCACGGGATGCTATAGCCTCAGAGTTTGATTTTGAACTGGATGGAAACTTAAAGCCTAAACCACCAGTCCTTAAGTGGTGCCTAAAATTATACCCATTAGACTCATTCTTTTGGGTCACTGAATTCTCTCCAGGAAACGAGAGCATGAAATTCAGGTGTGTGTGTGTGTGTGTGTGTGTGTGTGTGTGTGTGTGTGAGAGAGAGAGAGAGAGAGACAGAGAGACACAGAGACACAGAGAGACAGAGACAGAGACAGAGAGAATGAATCAGCCCAGGAAGGCAGGGCCCACGTCTGGATGCTGGGGCTTCTGGGAAACAATGCAGCTTCTTCTGTTCTGTTGTCACCGTGCTTGGTAAACACTGTGTGACTTGTAGACCATGTCTTTCTCCTCTGGAGACCAATGACAAGACCCACGAAGTCCAACAGAGGAAAAGATTAACGATGAGTGGTTGCACTTACCAGGTCCTTTTAGAAGAGCATACATCTGAGTTGGGTATTAAACAGGGAAAGATCTGGGGCAGGGGGGTAAGGGGGGAGCAGGTGGAATGTCACAGAAAGTGTATAGGTGACTGGAGTCCTGTATAAAGGCAGACTGTCTCTGGGACCTGTGGCCAAGGGGCAGGCTCCACCCATGCCCATGGCAGGCATCGCTAATCAACCACAGCACTCTTTCCCACTGATCCCAGGCTTGACTTCAAGATCGTTTTGTGCGGAGCACTCCAGACAGCCACTGACAATCGAGCCACAGGGGACCACGTGATAAAGTCTACACAAGATCTCCCATCTGTGGGAGGAGGAGGAGGAGAGAGGATGAGGAAGGCTTGAGTGTCAAGTGCCAGGCTGCAAAAACCTTTGGCCGTTTGGTGATATTCTGAACCCATCATTCATTGGTTTACGTGCGGCCACGCTTTCTAAAGAGTCCTTATCTTTTAAAGAAACATACTAAAATATCTGTGGATGGATGGGTGCAATGTCTGAAATGGATTTATTTTTATTTTAGAGAGAGAGAGAGAGAGAGAGCGTGAGCCGGGGAGAGGGGCAAAGGGAAAGAGAAAGAGAGAGAATCACCATGCTCGGCGTGGATCCCGACGCAGGGCTCCGTCCTATGACCCTGAGCCCCTCAGGCTCATGACCTGAGCTGAAATCAAGAGTCAGGTGCTTAGCCCCTGACATTTACTTTAAAATGCTAAGTCCCAGATAGTGAGGCAGGAGGATGGGGGAGAACATTATTTGTCCATAATGACCCATACTACAGCGTGGACGAACCCAGACCACATCGCGCAAAACGAAAACAGTCAGACACCGAGGCCACGCATCGTACGATTCCATTTATATTTAACACCCAGGGCAGGTAATTCCCTAGAGACGGAGAACAGATTTTAGGGGTCACGAGGATTGGGGTTGGGGGGGGGAGTCACGGGGAGGAACTGCTAAGGGGCGTGGGGCTCTCCTCTTAGGGTGATGAAAACGTTTTGGAACTAGGTGATGGCTGGACACACCGTCAGTATGCTAAACGCCCCTGGCTTGTACACTTTAAAGTGGCTGATTTTATGCACTTCATGAAAACAAGGCTCCCCCCCCCCCCCCCGGCCATGCTCCTTTTCTTTTTAAAAAAATTTTTTTTAACGTTTATTTATTTTGGGGACAGAGACAGAGCATGAACGGGGGAGGGGCAGAGAGAGAGGGAGACACAGAATCGGAAACAGGCTCCAGGCTCCGAGCCATCAGCCCAGAGCCCGACGCGGGGCTCGAACTCACGGACCGTGAGATCGTGACCTGAGCTGAAGTCGGATGCGCAACCGACTGAGCCACCCAGGCGCCCCTCTCCTTTTCCAAATAAAGAAAAACTCAGGAACAGCGGTGCCCAGAAACAAGGCGGGAACAGCGGCTGGGTGCGGCAAACTGCCTCTGAACCCCCAGCTACCGACGCTGTAGTCCCCAGGCGGGCTTAAGGTCCTCCCAGCCACCTGCTAGGCTCCAACCTGACCAAGCTCTTGCGTCCAGATGCGCATTTCATCCTCCCCCAAAGAATGAGAGTAATTAAAAGAGACACCGCCTTGCAACAGGCTTTAGCGGGCTGCAGAGCCCAGGAGCTGGTGTCCCTGGTTACCGATGAAACAGTCCCAAGTTGAGCGGGAGGCGAGCGCTTCCTGTCTGTCGGGGGCTCGGCTCGCCGTCCAGGAAACCACCTGCTGCCGCGCCCCTGCTAACTGGGTGCCCGGCAGCCTAGCGATGGCTCTGTAAACAGATTCCTCCTCCCGCCCACGCCAATCTGCGTCCTCCGGCTCCTGCCCTTCTCAGAGCTGCCTGACAACCGGGACTGGTGCTGCCCACGCCAAAAACACAAAACCCGGCCACCCACACCCTCCGTGGAAATGTCACTGGCCAGAGTAGCCGCCTCTCATCCCCAGAGGCTCCTGGTTACAGGCATGGCCGGGATTGATCACTCTGGCAAATAAACATTGACCCAACCGGAACGCCGGTGATGGGGGGAGAGGGAGGGGGAGGTGGCCCCAGCAGCTCCGGCTGGGGGGACGCGAAGTGTCGTCGCCCTTGTGAAAAGCAATCTGGTCTCTGTCCGGAGCCTCCGAAATAAATTCCCCTAGCCTGTGACCCGATACGTGTGCCTCTCGGGGTCTGTCCTAAAAGATCATCGGAACCGGGAATGGGAATCAGCGTGCAAGAGAATCCATCATCACAGGGTGGAAGGAAAAGGGTGAAAACGCAGAGCGATGAACTGTAAACGGAGGCTAAAGACAGCACAAGGAGAATTCTCACATGGCTACAGAGCGATGTTGACCCCACATTTCAGACCCGGGAAAATTCTGGGAGCATAATACGAAATGAGTATGGGTAGGGCCCCAAACTGTATTATCTGATGGACCGAGATCACTAATGGTGACTACGAGAGTTTATCACGAGCTCACTGGGTGCCCGGGCTGGGCTGGACGTGTATTCACACGACCTCATTCAGCCTTGCAGCGAGCCTGTGAGGAAGGCCCGACTTCAGGCCCATTTCACAGATGAAGGGGTCGAGGCACAGAGAGACTAAGTCATTAGCTCCACGTGGCTAGGCGCCAAGATCACTAAGCCGTGATATTGGGACCGGAATGCAGGTCCAGAATACAGCGTGTGAAGCCATTTAGGTTAAAACCATCAGCACCTTTCAGGAAACAAAAGCCGAAAGAGCAAATGTATCAAAACGTTAATAGGAGTCATTTCCCGGAGGTGCCGTGGTGGCGGGGGGGGGGGGGGGGGGGGGGGATGATTTTTATTTTCTTCTTTATATTTTGGGTATTTTCCATATTTTATCCAGTGGACATGGGCTATTTTAAAGCCAGAAACCAGGCTATTTTTAAAAGGCTCCAGAGATTTCATAACCTTCCCTAGATGGTTTAAATAACAACACCACAAACAAAGACCAGTAATGCGAGGAGATCTGCCCTCCCAGGACTCCCCCGACCCCACAGCCCTGGGCGGTGTGAGCAAAAGCTGTACTGTCTTACACATTGATTTTCCTTCCTGGGAGACCGTGCCCTTGACTTTAAATAGCTTCAGGTCAAGAAGCCTGAAAACAGCTCTCCCCTTCCGCGCTCTCAGGGGGCAGGCGGCACCCTCTGCACCTGCTCCCTGGATTCCCAGGCTGGCGGCAGGGCAGCGGCGGGAGGGGGGGCAGGGGGCGGTCACTGAGCTTGGCCCCCCACTAAAAACACCAGCTCTCCCGGGAGCCAGGACTTGCTGGGAGCCAGAGACAGATCATCAAGGATTAACCCAAACAAGCTTGGGAGGACACACGGGATGCTGGTGGGGGCGTGGGGACAGGAGGCCCCGAGTCTGTGCACCTCCAAGGACATGGCTAATTCAACCCAGTGCCCCCAACCAGCCATCGAACGCGATCAGAGGCAAGCAGGCAGCGGGAAAAAGAGGGAGGCAGGTGACACAGAGGAGAAGGCAGTTTTGCACGTAGCCTTTTGTGGCTGTGAGAACAAACATAAATGTATCTGAGAGATCATTAAAATACATAAGACAGCAATGATTATGTCAGAAGGAATGGGCTTGAAGACACCTTTCTTTCTCTACTCCCAAGTTTGCTCTCAATTGTTTGGAAATCAAATCAGACAAACATACATGTTTGCGTGGGAAGTCTGCCAGGCTCCAGTCTCTTCTCTGTCCCTTCTGGACCCAAGGCCAGGAGCGGTTTCCGGCTGACTCGGAGTGCCTGACCTCGCAGGCAGGAGTAAGCCAGCGCCGAAGGGGCAGAGCCAAGCAGGTGCATGGCCCTCGACGTGGCCCCGTCTGGTTCGTGAAATGAAAAACTGAATCCGTGGCAGCAACAAATCCCGTGGCTGAGCTTTTCCGGTGAGGCTGAGAGTGGGCTCCCTCCCTCCTTGGGGCCATCAGACAAACGTACCGTTCTCGCCTGAAACCGGGCCTGGTGTTCAAAACGGTAAGAAAGGAGGCAGCACAAAGAAAGGAAGGAAAAAGCCCACTCCTTCCTCGGTCTCTCGTCTAACGCTGCAGCTAAAGGCTTGCAGAATGCCAGCAGGGAGGGAGCCCGACCCAGCCTGGCTGGAGGGTGGGCATGGGCGGCACACAGAGGGAGCAGGTGCTGTCCACAGCCTCCTTGGGAATAGATCCATGAGATGCTGGGGGGGGGGGGGGTAACTCCCCAGGCAACCCCCTCCCCAAACCTCCAAGAGAGTAGCAGCCTGCCTGCTGAGGAATCTAAAATGAACAGGTAGGAGTCCATAAACCCTATTTCTAGAGGTATTTGCCAAGCACTTGCTATGTTCCAGGCACTGGAAGAGGCTACAATGACAGGCCAGATGCATGGCCCCTGCTTGCCATGGGGAAGCCGGTGTTAATCAAGAAACACAACCGTAGGGGCGCCCGGGTGGCTCGGTCGGTTAAGCGTCCGACTTCGGCTCAGGTCACGATCTCATGGTTCGTGAGTTCGAGCCCCGTGTCAGGCTCTGTGCTGACAGCTCGGAGCCCGGAGCCTGCTTTGGTTTCTGTGTGTGTGTGTGTGTGTGTGTGTGTGTGTGTGTCTGCCCCTCCCCCACTTGTACTCCGTCTTTCTCTAAAAAAAAAAAAAAAGAAACAACCACAGAATTACCAACTGTGATGGCTGCAATAAAGGAGAAGAAAGCTTGGCTCTTGGAGATCAAACCCCAGGATACCTCTGGAAGAAGAAGGGCCGAGGTGCTTGTCTGGCATGCACGGGGCAGGCCTTGCACACAGCCGGTGCTCAGGGACCTACGGGAAGTTGACCCAAGGCCACCAGCTTTTGGGTGGAAGGGTCACACAGAGCAGAAAGACCTTGGAGGCAGACCCGTGTCCACACCCCATCTCTCTCTCCCTCTCCCTCGCCTTCTAAGCCGTGTGAGCTTGTAAGTGACTTCGTGGTCTATAAAAACATGCAGAAAGAACACTCATTTCAAAGTGCCCTGTCGAGGAGTAGAATGTAAGTCCCTGCGCGGCTCCGTCTCCACTTGTACCTCCCCTCCCACCAATTCATCCTCGGTGCAGGAGGCTGATCGCTCCACAGGCTGCATCCCTGGGCATCCTTGTCCTCTGGCCACCTGCTAGGTTCTTCCGATGGGAGATACCGGCAGGACCACTGGGGGGCGGGGTCAGATGATTGATCCCATTGGTTTTGCCCAGGGCTGCATTCATCCACCTCGGCCCACGGCTCCTGCTGGGGGGACCCCTCACCAGGCAATGGCTTTCTGGGGTTCCTCCAGCTCCCTGCCTTCTCCGTGCCCACAACAGCCCCCCCACTGATGTGAGCCCCCTGAGTGCTGCACATTCCCTGCTGGGGGGGGGGCCTTTCTCCTGCCCCCACCTCTGGAAGGAACAGCCCTTCACCCACCCTGCACTCACTTCCCTGAGTCCCCTGCTGGGTTCTTGACTGATCAAGCCCCTGTGACAAGCTCAATCCTTTGGGTCATGATGGCAGGGTGGAGGACATCCATCCCCTCCCCCCCCCCCCCCCCCCAGGGAAAACGTGTTCGGGCTGCAACGCTTCCAAGCTGGTCCGCATAGGGGTGGTGGTCAGGAGAGGCTTCTCCGCAGAAGAGCCTCTCCGAACGCGTAGGAGAGTTTGCTGGGCTAAAGAGCGCTCAGGGCAGAGGGACAAACATGAGCACAGACGAGGAGGGGAGAGGCCTGGTGGGGCAAAAGTCAGCCTTCCCATGCCGTCCAAAGGACCTCGTCATTTAAAGCGACGGCTGGCCACAACCGAAGAGCGACCCACGAACATACCCTTGCCCCAGGAACTTTGCACTTGCCGTCTCCTCTTTCCAAAGCACTTTTCTCTGACAATCTTTGTACAGTGGCTCCTGCTCGTTGTCCACCTCAGAGGCTTCCCCTGATGGTGAATAGCTCCCTGGATGAGTTCCCTGTTGCTGCTGTAACGAAGCACCAAGCGTCGTGGCTGACGGCAACACAAGTTCTCCCAATTCCAGAGGTCACAAGTCTGAAACGAGTCCTACTGGGCCAAAACCAAGGGCTCTATTCTTTTTTGGATGTTCTGGGAAAAATGCATTTCCCTTTTCGGGTTCGTAGGGGCCACCCGCATCCTTCGGCTCACGGGTTCCGTCCAGCTGTAAAGCCGGCAACAGTTGGTCAAGGCTTTCTCAGGCTATGTCCCCGGCTCTGGCCTCCTTCACTTGGAAGCACCCTCGGGGCCTCATCGGCCCACCCGGATGACACAGGCTAATCTCCCCATTTAAGGTTCTTAACTTAATCACATCTGCAGAAGCCTCTGTGCCCGGGAAAGCCACCCTTGCAGCTTCTAGGCCTGAGAATGTGGACATGTTTGGAGGGCCGCTCCACCGACTACCACACTCCCCTTACCCTTCACCCACCACTTTCTCTCCCTTCCCCCCGCCCCTGATTTTCCTCCAAGCACTTCAAACACCCAGGTTCGGATTACTCATGCACTTGTTGATGGCTTGTCTCGCCCACGAGGATACAAAGCTCCAGACGGGTGGGGTCTTATCGGTCTTGCCCACCTTGTGTTCCCAGCACCTAGAACGACATCTGGTACGTAGTATATGCTCAATAAAGGGGCGCTGGAAGGGATGGAGGGCAGGCAAAGGAGAGCCGCCAGTCAAGCCTTGGCAAGTCCCCCCCCCCTGCCTCCCCCCCCCCCACCCTCCTTTCTGTCCTGGGAAGTAGCAGTTCTGAAAAGCCTGAACGTCACCTGGGTCTTGCCTCAGGTGGGCCATTGTCAGTGAATCCAACCTCCTCTTAAAGTTACCCAAGTTGGCGTCCTAGAACAGTCAGGCTCTGGGCCGAGGGAGGAGGGTTCACAGTCAGGGATCATTAGACAGAGGGAGGAGCCAGCCCAGCGGAGAGCCAGCAGACAAGGAGCCAGCTGGGTGAAAAACAGCTCGACCCAGACACAATGGACGGGCACCAAGGGCAAGATGGCAGAAGGAGAGTGGGGGGAGAGGGCATTATAAGGCTGGGGCCCAGGCATCTGTAGGCACCCAAGGGATGACCCTAAGCAAGCAGGAAGCAGGGCCTAGGGCCAGTCCTCTACTGGGCTTCAGGGAGCTCCTGTCTGAGGGCTTGGGGCAGGGAGCTCCCGGGAAGGAGAGACTCACTTCCGACTCTCAGCCAGGACACAATTATCATTCTGCACCGGACTTTACCAGTTAGGTGGCCAGCCCCGGGTACGGGTCATAGATAGACTGTCACAGAGATGACTGAGATGATCTAGCCCTGGGACAGTAACTCCTCCACTCTGTGTGAAATACTCCCCATCCAGCACCATGGCAGACATTGCTAATCAAACCCCGCACACCATCCTACTGAGCCCAGAGGGCCCCGCCCCTTACCTAGGCAGTCACAACCCATAGATGGGAGTCAGCAGCAAAATCCAACCCTCCACTTCTCCAGGGAAGGTCTCCAGGGAGACCTGCTGAAGACCCACAGAGCGGGCGGCTCCACCCTCTGGCTGGCTAACTTTTTAGGTTTCTCAGGCAGCCTCTGTCAAACAAGGACCTCAAACTCCAAAAGCAGATCGCCATCAAGCCAACACTCTTTTTGTAATGTGAATTATTCATGAGTTTTAAGAAGCTGCATTTGCATCTAGTAGGTTGAAACGGAGACAAAGACAACTCTAGTTGGGTGGATGTGTCTGCGGGGAAGGCAGGGCTGGGGGCAGGGCTGGAAAGAACGTCTGAGAGCCGCCCCTGCACCGGCAGAATGCTGGAAGCTCATTCTTGGAAAACCATTTTTTCTTATTAGTAAAACTCAACATACTGTTTATAGAAAAATTAGGGAACACACGAAGCGGAAAGAGGAAAACAGCAGGCGCCCACTGGTGTCTCTACCACCGGGAGAGAGCCACTGCCAGCGGCCTGGGGTCCATCCAGGGGGCTTTTAAATGCAGGGACCTGCTCCCCTCCCCTCTCCTGAGGGCAGGAATCACAAAAGGTGCCCGTGGCAATCAGATGTGACAGTGAGGGGCTCAGCCCCTCCTCCCACCCTGAGCACCTGGGCGCTGACCACCCACCTGGGTGCTGACCACTCAAACGTGGCAGCCTGGTTCAGAGGCAGGACAGAGGTCTTGCTCTACTCCGAAAGCAAAGAACACAGGGGGTCCTGACATTGAAGGAGGCCGGTCTGCGGAGCAGACCCTCAGCCTGGGTGCGCGGAGGTCACAGAGCCTGTGAGGGCCACGGTCACGACGGGTCCGGCCACTAATAGGTGCCAGGCGCTTTCTGGAGTGGGTATGTCCAGTCTTGTCAACCAGGCCTGGCATCAGGCCCACGACAGGAGGAAAAACAAAGCAGAAGCTCGGAGAGGTCTCACGGCTGGCGAGTGGCAGGGCTGGGGTTTGCATCACCCTGCAAAGTCAGTGTCAGCGACCACCCGGCGCCCTCCCCGCAGCTGTGCTACTTATTCAGAAAACCAACAGTTCAACGGCAAACGGAATAAACTGCCATGACCTCATCTAGGTCATTCCCGGGGGGCACAGCCCGCTCTCCACCTTCGCCAGCATCTCCCTCCGCCTGGCACGGGCCCCGGCCTCCACCTGCGTCCCCTTGCCCTGCCCTGCCGTGCACACTGTCTGTCCCTGCACCAAGCCGTGGGCACCTGCGGTACACCGAGGGAGCCCGCACCCTGCCCCACGCTCCCTGGGCTCAAATCCCAGCCCGCCTCTCGCTGATCATGCCAACCTTGGGCAAGTCTCTGGTCCCCTCGGTGCCTCAGGCCAAACAGGGATGACAACAGCATCACTTCAGGGCACAGAGAGGCACCGAGCTCCGTGCCTGCCATAGAGCAAGCTTGGAGCGATACCAGGGCGATACCAGGAAGCTAGCCGCTTGATCCTGTGGGTCTATCAGAGTTAACTGCTGCGTAAACACGGCTGGAGGGCTGGATCCTGGGTATCTTCAAAGTGCGGGTTCTTTTTATGGCATTCCCTGAAGTGCCCCCTTAAGGACCAGAGGCCACTTCGAGAAAACGCAGGTTACCATGGGGGAAACTGAGTGCCCCAGGGATGATATACACATCATCTTATTTAATTCCCGTAACAAGCAAGTACAGAAGGAGTTACTGTGCGCACTTTACGGACAGAAAAACTAAGACCTAAAGAGGTCAGACGCTGGTCCCGGGCCCCACAGCAAAACCGTGGCAGAGCTCAGAGAGGTCACCCCAAACAGCATTCATCCCTTGCTTGACCCTGATTTATTGTCCCTTCCTCCATCCCGCTGCCTGAGACACTAATGGTAATGGCTGGAGCTCTAGCAGCCATATCGGATCATGAGGTCAAGAGCCATACCAGGAGAAGGCAGTGCGATGAGCTAGAGGAAGCCCGGGTCCCTCAGATTTTGTGGCGCACAGCTGCCATACCAGCTTTGGACCATCCCTGCAGACATGCGCACCTGTTTGCGACACCGTTCCTTGGGACTTTCTGTAACCCACGGCCAAACCTAATCACGACTGTTCCAGCATCACCCCTAAGTCCATCTCTCTCGGGGGTGGAGAAGACAAAAGCAGGCCAGCCAGTGTGCTTCCAGGGAGGGCTCTGGGCTTGGTGCCTGCTGGGGGCCAGAGTGAAAGGGAGGTTGCCAGATTCCTACCTGTGCCTCTCTCTGCAGGTCTCACTTTCCTAGGCTTGAAAGAACTCTGTAAAGTCTCATTTACAAGGTAAATCTATGCCTGGGGCTCCACGGGGTTCCTGTGGCTTTTATGAGGAAGAGATTTCAAAGATCAGTTTAGAAAGCGCTTACCTACATCAATGGTCACAGAACCAAGAAAGGCCACTTTTGTGCAGCGTCCCGTTTAAACGGACACGCCAGCATCATGAAAACACCTACGATAAGGAGACTCTCAGCTTGTTAATGGTCTCTCTCTCTCTCTCCCTACCCCCCCCCCATTTCAAGTCAGGTTTATTGAGGCATAGCTTACATATAGCAAAATGCACCCTTTCGTGCATACAGTTCCACGAGCCCTGATGAGTCAAGTTGTGTAACCGCCATACAGAATATTCTATCACCCCCAACAAGTTCCTTTGGGCCTCACTGCGGTCAATCCTTGGCCCCTGACAACCACGGACCCGTTTTCCTGTTCTAGGATTCCGGCTTTTCCAGAACGTCATATAAAGGAACCACGCGGGGAGCCTACAGCATCTGGTTTCCCTCGCTTTGCGTGCGTGGGCAATCCACCTGGGTCACGTGCAAGGTCTTTCTTCCCTTCTCACCACTGAGCAACGCAGCTCTGTAAGAGGCACTATGCTCCGGGTATCCATTCACCAGCTCAGGGACATTTGGATTGTTCCCACTTTTTGGCTTCTGTGAAGACAGGACATACAATGACGTGGGACTACATAGAGAGAGAGGTAGAGAGAGAGAGTTGTGGGCATGGACATGTTTCCATTTCTCTTGGGAAATATCCGGGGGGGGGGGGGGGTGCGGAATTACTGAGGCAAATGGTAGTGTAGGCGTCATTTTATAAGAAACTACCAGGGCGCCTGGGTGGCTCAGTCGGTGAAGCGTCTGACTTCGGCTCAGGATATGATCTCACGGTTCGTGGGTTCGAGCCCTGCGTCGGGCTCTGGGTTCGTGGGTTCGAGCCCCGCGTCGGGCTCTGGGCTGACGGCTCGGAGCCTGGAGCCTGCTTCCGATTCTGTGTCTCCCTCTCTCTCTGCCCCGCCCCCACTCACCCTCTGTTTCTCTCTCCTTCAAAAATAAATAAACATAAAAAAAAATCTTTTTAGGGGCGCCTGGGTGGCGCAGTCGGTTAAGCATCCGACTTCAGCCAGGTCACGATCTCGCGGTCCGGGAGTTCGAGCCCCGCGTCAGGCTCTGGGCTGATGGCTCAGAGCCTGGAGCCTGTTTCCGATTCTGTGTCTCCCTCTCTCTCTGCCCCTCCCCCGTTCATGCTCTGTCTCTCTCTGTCCCAAAAATAAATAAACGTTGAAAAAAAAAAATTTAAAAAAAAAAAAAAAATCTTTTTAAAGCTCCTTTTTAAAGCACGGGTTCCAGCTATCTTAACACCTCACAGAAAGCCTTCCAGAAACTTTTAGAATTCATTCGTTCGTTCATGCAAATGCTTACTGAGTGCCCTCTATGTGTCAGACACCATTCCAGACCTTTGGGACACATCCATGAACGGACCAGGCTTGGGCTGCCCGGGGTCCTCCCCGTGGTTCCCCCAGGCCCTCCCCCAGCCCAAAGAGGCTTGCCCAAATCAGGAGTGAGCAGCCAGGAAAAGCCAGAGCCCACAGAGAATATTCTGGGTTCCTTGCTGCCCAGCCCCCACTGAGAGCCACATCACAAGAGGAGGTGCTCTGCAAGCAGGCACGAGAGTGCTCCCCGAGCACACAGCCATCCCATGCGTTAGTTCCGGTGTTTGCTGACCACCCACTCTGCACCAGGCGCTGGG